>NC_141922.1:4455681-4758712 GCF_057802395.1 Ceratotherium simum simum
CATGACGTGGTGGAATGAACAGTTACGTCTGGAGCAGCAGGACCAGGGAGTGAATCTTGCCTCTGCTGCTTGCTGTGGCATCATGGGCCAGCCACTTCGTCTCTTGGAGCACAGCTTCTACATCTGCAAAATGAGGATAAGATTTACCGTGAGTGTTGCACAGAGTAGACATCATGTCTGCAAGGTGCCTGGAGCACGGTGAGCGCCCCGTGAATGCCTACAGGTGAACTTGTACTCTGTCCCACTAGAGGGAAGGGTAGAGGAAGGGTTAAGCCAGCTTGCCTCAGATGAGGTACACCTGGGTTCCAGTGAACTCGAGGGTTCCTCGGTTATTAGCTATGAGGCCTTTTAGTGAGCCATTAACTCCTCTAAGCCTCAACTTCCTCATCTGTAAAATAGGGATAATAATAGCCACATATGACTAAATCAGACAGTAATTTAGGCCCTGGACACATCACATGGTGCACACTCGGTAATTGATGGCGGGCACTCGTAATTTGTGTTTGTAGTAATAGTACTATTTTCCCTCTTGCTCTCGTTTCAACACTCAGGGTAGTCTGGTTCACTGGTATCTGCTCCCTTTCATTCACTCTTAAACCAGGCAGCAGCTTCTAAAGCAGAGGCCAGCAGACTTGTTAGCCTATTTTCTCTGGCTTGAGAAAGAGGAGCGAAGTTGAGGCGATCAGGCAACGTCCGATGCTGCAGTTCATGTGTCTGACCACACGGGGCTGCTCTTTCTCAGGGAAATTGTCAGCTGCGCTGCTGTCTGTGGGCACCCGAAAGGCGGCTTGTTTCCGAAATAGTAGCGATAATGTGATTTGTTTTTTTCATTGCTCTTTTACATATAATGCTTGATTTTCTTTGGATTTGCAGAGTGAGAGAGCTCATTTCCTTCCTTCCTTTAGCTGAATGGTTTAGGTGAGATTTAGAAGAAATTCTGGCGTTATCCATGAAATACTGCTTTATCTAAAATGCAGACTCTCTTCCTTGCCCAATATGCTTTACTTGTGGACATGGCTTGGAGGTAGGTGGAAGGCAAACCTTTGCAGGGAAGACACCCCTGATTTCTGTGGAGTTAGAAAATGATGGAATAAAGAGTATGGGTTTTGGACAATAACTCGACAAGTATTTATTGAGGGCTCCCTGTATGCAAGGCACTGTTCTAGGGGCCTGGGGCACCTCAGCGAACAGAGAGAGCACCTCCTGCTCTCATAGAGTCTACCTTCCACCAGGGGTGATAACGGATGTAGGAATGAGTGAAGTTAGACATTTTAAATCTAAAGTAACCTAAGTGGACTTTTAGGTAGAGTATTATGGGAAAGAAGGAAAAGTGGAGCAGGGAAGGGAGGCTGGCGGGTTTCTGTGTTAAATGGAGTGGGTGGGGACTCACTCCTGGCCTGGCTCTCCCGCTTCCGGCTGCCGACACCCACAGGGAGAGGAGCTCCACTGGGGGTGGGGACCCTGTCTTTTCATTGCTGCGTCTTCATGCCTAGAACTTCAGTGCCCGAGCGATAGTAGGTGCTCTTTCAATATTTGTTGAATAGTTAAATAAATAAATGACTTTGGGGGAAGTCACTTGATCTTCTTGAGGGATAGTTTGTTAAGCTGTAAAATCGCATTAAATAAGTCCTTGCTTACAAGTTTAGGGGAAGAGATGTATAAGATGAGCCCAGCATGGTGCTTGGCTCATAGCAGATGCTCAAGAACATGTTAATTCTATTTTCCTGGGCACAGTGGCCCGCTCATCCCAAGCAGGGGAGCCTGGGGTAGCTGCAGGGCAGACGCTGATCAGCTGGCAGGACCAGGATGGCAGAGTGCTATTGAGTTATCGAATACAGTTGACCTTAGCAGTAATAATTACTTTATAATTATTACAGAAACATTGCATTTATTAAAAATGTGTGTGTTTCCTATTGCTGCTATAACAAAAATCATAAACTCAGTGGCTTAAAACAACGCAAATTTATTATCTCCCATTTCCTGAGGTCAGAAGACTCTCTGGCTGAAAATCAAGGCCTGTCTTCTGGAGGCTCCAGGAGAGAGTCTGTCTCCTGGCCTGCTCCAGCTTCTACAGGCTGCCTGCATTTCTTGGCTCCTGGCCCCTTTCTCCATCCTGAAAGCCTGTTGTGTAGCCTCTTCAACTCTCTCTGACTCTCCTGCCTCCCTCTTTTCCTTATAAGGACCTTTGTGATTATGTTGGGGCCACCTGAATACTCAAGATTATCTCCCCATCTCAAGATCCATGACTTAATCACATCTGCAGAGTCCCTTCTGTATGTAAGGGACCATAGTCACAGGTTCTGGGGATTGGGAGTGGACATCTTTGGGGAGGGGTCATTATTTGTCCTACCACAATATGCAAATCTTTTGACCCAATAATTCCATATTTAGTTTATCTTAAGGAAAAGAAATAGACTAGTGCACAAAATGTGTTTACTAGGTCATTTGTCATAGCATTATTTATAACATAAGAACTATTAGAAGCAACAGAAACATCTAATAATAGGGAATTCATTAAATAAATTATGCTATATCCATATGATATAAAACCATTAAAAATGAAGGTCTAGAAGGACATGCATTAACATGGAAACATATTCATGACTTAAGTTATAAAAGGCTGTACAAAACAGTGTGAATGATATGATCCCATTCTTATAAAATATATATAAGGGTATATATTTTGCATTGAAAAAAGTCTAGAAGAATATACACCAAGATGACAAGGGTTATTTCTGTGTTTGGGGTTATAAGTGATTTTTCTTCATTTTGCTTCTCAGTGTTTCCTAACATTTTGACAGTGAAGATGCATTAGTCTTATAAAAGAACCCGCCTGCTTTTTTTTAAAAGAAAAATTACTGAATTTAGTGAAAAAGAAAATTTACGATCTAATGCAGAATTGATATCTGAAAGTTCCACTTGTTGAAAAGAATTGGATTTTTCTTTGAAATGAATCTTTAGCCCCAAATTGGACACAGCCCCTTGCTTAGTGCTTCAGGGTGTCACATGGAAACTTGTTCTGCTCTTGACTCTTTCCAGAGCCATGCTTTCATTTTGTCATCCATTGACAGAGGTGGGTCACTCCCTGCTCCCCATCCTGTCCACAGAACAAAAGGAAGCCTTTTGAATGGAAAAGGAATGCTTTTCCTATTTTTGCTGCAGCATGATGGTTTTATGCTCATCTTATTTGAACCTGCTTTTTTGAGGCTCTCTCCTTCTTACATTAAAATTTTTGTCATTCTCTCTGCTTTTCACATTTTTCCATTTTTACGTGTTTTCTCGGCCACATCTCCATTCTGGAGCTCCTGTGACAGTTTTCACATTGTATCAGTGGCTCTACTCCTTTCTTTGTGGTTGTAACTTGGAGATTCCTTTCTTCATCTTCCTGAGCCTGAGGCTGTGTCTCCCGTGCCTGCAGAGGGCAGGAAGGAGCAGGGCGGCTGCTCCATTGCTTCTCAGCAGTTTTGCTTTTATACTGCAAGAGGTGGCTAGGCTCCTGGTGCAGATACAGATCGTTTTCGGATTTCTTTCAGGAATCCTATGGCTTTTTTCTTGTATGCTAGAAGAAAGAAAATAAATTTGTAATTAAAAAATAATTTAAAACTATGTTTGCTTGCAGTGATAATAGCAGAAGTTTAACACAGCACTTTGGTATCCAGCTTTCGTGTGAGCCTTACAGTAGTCCTGGGAGGCAGGCAGTCTCATTATTTTCACTTTTCAGAGGCAGAAACTGAGGTTCTGGGATGTGAACTGACTGCATTGGAGTCACAGCTAGTGAGCGTCCAAGTTGGGTTCACTGCCCAGGTCTCCTTGCTCCAGGTCAGCACTGCCAGATGTCCATGTGTTTGTCGTTTTGGTCAAGAGAGCTCAAGAACATGTTAATTCCATTTTCCTGGGCACAGAGGGACAGGTGGGGGCGTGTCCAGCACGTCGAGTGCCTCCTTTGTATCAGGCCCTGTTGTCGGAATGGTCTTTGGATTCTCACAACAATCCTCTCTGCATTGAGTTTTATCCTTTCCGTTTAGTGAGCTGAGGCTCAAAGAGGGAAGGAAATTGTCCTTCGTCACACAGCTAGTGGGATAAAAGACCTGAGCTCCCTGACTCCAAACCCCGGTGCTTTCCACTCTCCACGCATTCCTTGTAGGCGGTAAGCAAGGGCATTGACTACTGTGGTCGGCAAACAAGGTATGCCCTTAAATGTCAGTTGCAAAGTGGTGGCTTTCAGATGAGTTATTTTAAAGGTTTGCAAGTGTCTCCGAAAAAGTAAGATGATGTCTTTTTTGTTGTTGCTAGAACAAAGGCCCCTTTTCCCGTTAGGCATTGCCAATCAACCTGGCAACTCTTACAAGAACCAAATTATACACTCAATTGGTTTAGTTAGCCTGCTTTTTTGGGCATTGATTGACGGGAGTCGCATGTCAATAGACCCAAAGAAATTTATCTTTTTGGCCAAAAGGTTGCTTATTAAAACAAATGGGACCTTCTTTTTAATTTATTAAAGTGATTTCTTACGATCTAAGGTTAGAAGCAATCTGAACAGCCACCTGCAAGCTGCCCTAGGGTGCCATGTGGATCTTCTCTCTGTTTCCCTTGTTCTTAGCATTCATGTAATAGGTGTTCAACAAATATTTACTGAATTAAAAAAACAATTTAGTTCAGTCTCTACCACATGCAGGGATTCCGTCTATAGCGCGTGAGCAATGGCTGTGGGGTCTCTGCTTGGTCATGTCCTGTCACAGGAGCTCAGATTCCTCCTTATATTTACGTCCACAGCTTCCACTCACTGGTCCTAGTCCCTGCCTCTGGGGCCTCACTAAGTCCACAGAGATCGCTAACACTGGGGAGAGGGGGCCCCCCTCTTCTTAGCCTTTCTGTCCTTGAGCTAAACAGTCCCAGTTTGGAAACCTCCCTGCCCCTGTGTTTACCAATGAAAACCTTTGCCCTTTTAAATTGTAGCACTCAGATGCCACCTATCCATCGAGTGAGCCCTTCAATCATGAGATAATTATTGAGCATCTGCTAAGTGCCAGGGATTGAAATTAAAAGCTTCTATCCACGTGGAACTCACAGTCCAGTAGGGGGAGATATATCAATGAAGTTTTCTAATAAGATAGTCCAAATGCTGTGCTAAAATTCTGCCAAGGAACAGTGGAGCCCAAAGGAGTGAAGTGGTCATTTCTACCTGAGAACTGCAATGAGTAAAGATTTCATGTAGATTTATTCACTTAACTTATACTTATTGAGTGCCGTTTCTGTGCCCGCCGTGTGCCGGGCATTAGGGGCATAATGACATGGTGCCTTCTCTCATGGAGTTTATAGTCTGTAGACATAGTACTCCAATTCAAAGGAGGCTATTATTTGAAACTGAGATAAAAACTGTGAAGAAAAGAAATGTGATTCCATGAGGCCATAGACTGGCCTAGACAAGGGTATCAGACAAGATTTTCCTGAGGAGGTGCTGAGATCCAAAGGATGAGTAATTGTTAGCTTGTTAGCTAGGCAAAGGGATGAGAGGGTGAGTGTTCAAAGCAGACGTAACAGAGAGGGCTTGGAAGCTGGAGTGGTGGTCTAGGAAGCTTGGACAGGCAGCCTCTGGGCCACATGAGGTTTGGTGTTTATCATCAGGTGATGAGGAGAGGATTACAAGTGGGGGACGGACAAGAGGAGTGAGATGATAAGGTCTAGCACCCTAGCTCTAGTGTGGGAGAGGTGTCTGAAGGGAGGCCAGTGTGGAAACGGGTCAGTCGGGAGGCTATTGTACTGGACCAGGGGAAAAACAATGATGGCTTGGAGCAAGGTGATGGCATAGAGCCAGAGAGAAAGGGATGGATTTCAGAGATATTTGGGGACAAAAAAAAATGGCACTTGGTGAAGGAGGATATAGAGAGAGGAGATGGAGTTTCTGACTAGGGTGTTTGGACTGATAGTAGGGTCGTTATTGAGCTAGAAACTGGGAAAGGAAAAGTGTTCTCTTTTTCTTGCCAGTGGCAGAGTAGAGACTGTCATGAGTTTAGTTTTAGATTTGGGGAGTGTAGGGTGCCTTTGAAATAGCCAAGCAAAGTAGACAGCTGTATAAACAGATTTAGAGCTCAAAGGTGATGTTTGAGCTGACTCGTGAAAAAATGATTGGGTGGTTTCCAGGTGAACAGTAGGGAAGGACATGCAAGGCAGTCCAGTGTGGAGGGTGTGACATACACGCAAGTGGGGAGGCTTGAAAGAGCTCTGATGTCAGGGAAGTTATAAATGGTTTGTGGGGTTTAGAGAGTGGAGTATGTAGCGAAAGGTATGAATGGAGAGATGTGGGGCTGGGGCAGGTCTTGGGGAGTGTTTTATGCCACGTTAAGAAATTTGGACTTTATCCTGAAGGGTATTAGCAGCTATTGAAGGATTTTTAGTAATTATTATAATCACTTTGCACTTTAGAAAAATCACTCTCCCAGTAAAGTGAAGGATCAGTGTGATGAGTGTGATCATTCATTCATTCCTTCACCAGTGCTGTGTGTTATATGCTCTGTGCTAATTGCTGTGTGAAATGCTGGTGAAACCAGGGTCAAGGCCGAGACACCGCTTTAACCTGTGATTGTCTGTTGGGGAAGAGAGACCCATAAACATAAAATTGTAATACAATACGGTAATTGTGAGGATACACATGTACACAGGATATTGGCAGCATGGAATAAGGGAAGCTCACCTAACCTCTGTTTAGAGAGTTTCTAAGATACAACAAGACAAGATTTAAAAGAATTGTAGGGGAAATGCATGGTCATAGAAATTGCATTCCAAACACAGGGACACAATAAATAAAATCATAGAGGGGGCCCCGCCCCGTGGCCGAGTGGTGAAAGTTCCATGCGCTCCACTTCAGGAGCCCGGGTTTGTGGGTTCAGATCCTGGGTGTGGACCTACTCCACTCACCAGCCATGCTGTGGCAGTGTCTCATATATAAAGCAGAGGAAGATAAGCAAGGATGTTAGCTCAGGGCTAATCTTCCTCAGCAAAAAAAAAAAAAAATCATGGAGGGAAGAAGTAGCAGGGTATGTTAGGAAATCTCAATCAGTTTATCGCCATAAAGCAAAGAGCAAAGCTAAAGTGGTGAGAAATGAGGATGGAGAAGCAAGGGAGGGGTCCGAGCTTCCTCAATGTCCCGTAGCCTGAGGAAAAAGCTGTCATATGATCAGCTTTGCATTTAGAAAGATCACTCTGGCAGCTGTGGGGAGAATGGATTCGCCGGCAAGAGACTGTGAGGACCCCTTCATGATAAAAAACCACTCCCTGAAACCCCAAACCTCATTAGGAATAGAAGTGAACTTCCTCAAATGGATAAAGGGCATCTGTGAAAAACCCACTGCTAACATCATACTTAATGGTGAAGGACTGAACACTTTCCCCCTAAGATCAGGGATGAAACAAGGATGTCCACTATTGCCGTTCCTATTCAACATTGTACATGAAGTTCTGGCCAGATGATTGGGCCAGGAAATGAAATAAAAAGCATCGTATTTAGACAAGAAGTAAAACTACCTCTACTTGCAGATGACATGATCTCATATAAGTAATTCACTAAAACACTATTAGAACTGATAAACAAGTTCAGCAAGGTTGCAGGATATAAGATCTATGCAAAAATCAACAGTATTTGTAAACACTTACAGAGAACAACCAGGAAATTAACACAATTCTTTTTTCATGATAGTATTAAAAATAAAATAATTAGGAATAAACTTAACTAAAAGAAGTGCGGGACTTATATATACTGAACACTACAAAACATCATTGAAAGAAGTCAAAGAAGACCTCAGTAATGGAAAGACATCCCATGTTCATGAATTGGAAGACTTAATATTGTTGAGATGGCAATACCACCCAAATTGATCTACAGATTCATTGCAGTCTCTGTCAAAATCCCAGCTGGCTTCTTTGCAGAAATTGACAAGCTGATCCTAAAATTCATTGTTTTTCTAGTGTGGGTTCCTGGGAGAATGGCTTCACCCAGACATAGCTAACTTAATAAGTAGTTGACATGTGAGACACCACGATGTCCAAGGCCTTGTTCTAAGCCTTTGACATCTATTCAGTGGTTAATCTTTATAAGAAACCTGTAAGGCCCCATTAATGGGTGAGGAAATGGGAAGGAACTAGCCCAAGGTCACATAGCTGGAAGCAGGGGACCCAGGATTCCAGTCTGGTCTTTCTGGTCCCACAGTCCATGGTCTTGACCCCCATTAAATACTGCCTCTTTCCCTAATGAGACAGAGAGTACAAGAGCAACGTGGGACATTTTGGTTTGGAGGTTTCTGTACATGTAGGTGGAGATGCTCAGTAGGCAGTTGGCTTCGCATCTGAAATTTGGGGAGAGAGCTAGGCTTATGGTAAAGATCTGAGCATCACTGACATAAAGGCAGCTATTGTCATCATGACTGAGAGGAGAATGTAGAGTGAGAAGAGTAGTTAGCTGATGACAGACGTGTGGGTCACAGGAACTGAGAGACTAAAGGTCATGGGTTGAATTGTACCCTCCCCAAATTCATAGGTTGAAGTCCTAACCCCCAGGACCTCAGAATGTGACCTTATTTGGAGACAGAGGTTTTACAGAGACAGTCCAGTGAAAATGAGGTTATTAGGATGAGCCCCAATCCAAGAGAATTGGTGTCCTTATCAAAAGGGCAGAAATGCACATAGGGAGAGTGCCATGTGAACACGCGGACGGCCAGCTCCAAGCCAAGGAGAGGCTTCAGGAGGAACCAACCCAGACTAATGCAGAGAGGAAGGAAGGATGTTCAATAGGAGGGATTATCAACAGTGTCAAATCTATCAGAGGATGGAATCCAGACCTGCCTGCGAGGTCTGACCCAGCACCGAGTACCTGAGATCACAGCATCCTCTGTGAAGGGCTGCTTTGTTGCTAACATGACCTGAGGTTATATCCCCTGCTGAGTCATGCTCCTGGCCCCCCTGGAGCAGGAGTGGGAGTGTCAGGGACCCCTCTCTCCCTCTTTATTGTATCATCTGCTGTCAATCTCAACCTCCCTAATCTGTCCCGGTGCAATTGATTTTTTTGCAAACTAAATGTGGGAGTTAGATGAATCCTTGTTAAATGTCATCTTAGTGGTTTTGATTCTATATATCAGCCAGTAGAAGTGGCTTACAATTTCAGCTCTGCTGTCTTTCAGGTTAGCTTTCCCTAGAGACCTGTGGTGTCCACAAAATTGAAATAAATTTGCTTATTTTGTCCTTATTTAAGTCATTGATGAAAAAAAAAGTAGGAGACAGTGCCAAAGGGGCAGAGCCCTGCCATACCCCTGGGGTCCTTGTTGAAAGTCTTTTTCCTCTTGGATCCTAGGTTCAAGGACAGTCTCAGCACTCCCAACCCACTCTTCTTTGATCCCTTCGTAGGTGCCTTTTCTTCCCTGGCTTCTGAATGTGGGTGTGGCTGGCGTTTGGTTATCAACCAGCTGATATTTACACCTTTCAGTCTCTGTCTTGATGATCTCCTCTCCTCTCCTGGTTCTAGTTACCACCTGCGGTTATCAAGGATGCTTTGGGCTAGTTCCTTTGACCCAGCTAGTATCCACCCCAATTAACTCTTGGGCTTCAGTTTCCTCATCTATAAAATGAGGGAGGTAATACTAATATGTACACATGAGGTCGTTGTGATGGTTAAATGAGGTAATATAAGTAGAGAATTTGACAGTAGCACCTGGTACGTGCTAAGTCCTCAGTATATGTTCACTGTTATAATCACTGCACCACCACCATCACGTGCACGTATTTCTCATCTGAGAGTCCTGCCCGCTTATCTCCCCATGCCTGGTCACTGTGTGGCAGGCTACAGATGATTAGCTGTAGCTGAGTAGCTCTCTGTTTCCTCCTCTCCTCCAGTCTGGAATCCTTTGGAGTTGATATAGTGTTATACATAAACACATACCTACCTACCCGCATATATACATGTATGTGTGTGTGTGTGGGTGTGTGTGTGCATAGTGTTATATAGAGCCCTCTCGTGTGGTTCCTCAGGGCTCATGCTTGTGCTTCATATACTGGGTCAAGTAGAGCAAACACTTACATGAGATGAGCAGGCAATTAATAAATATTTGCCAGGCACCTTGGAAAAAGATGATTTATATACATTTTAATCAACACAGCAGCCTTTTGTGGTAGATATTTTATCCCTGTGTCACAAATGAGGAATTTGAAGGCCAGTTACTAATCCGAGAGAATAATATTCTTATTCCTATTTGAGAGCTGAGGAACCTGCAGTTGCTTTTTATTTATTTATTTATTTGTTTGTTTGTTTGTTTCCCCCAAAGCCCCAGTAGATAGTTGTATGTCATAGCTGCACATCCCTCCAATTGCTGTATGTGGGACACGGCCTCAGCATGGCTGGAGAAGCGGTGCGTCGGTGCGCACCCGGGATCCGAACCCTGGCTGCCAGCAGCGGAGCGTGCGCAATTAACCGCTAAGCCACGGCGCCGGCCCTGCAGTTGCTTTTGAATTTCCTGGTCCATTTGGGGTTGGCTTGATGTCTCGGGCCACGCTGACCAGGCTGGCACGCCCCATTAGTTGTTTGCAGGGAAACTAGAGCAATGGAAATGAGATCAGAGGTTGACAGCACCATTGCTCTCAGGAGTGTAATAATAATAATAGTTCCTGCCACCTGGAAAGCGTTTTCATATATATTATCTTATTTAGTTCCACCAGACAAACCGGTTTAGCCTATCAAAGTACAGATTGAAAATGTAAAAGACTTACCTGTGCACTTTCTCTGTTTTAGATACAGGGAACTTAACAAGAAAACCGCTCCCAAATGGGTTAGCTCCTTCAGGAAACATAATCAATAGAACATGGCTGTAAATAGTGTCTATAAATTAACAATTTGCAATCCCAATAAAGTACGAACAGATTGCAACAATAAATAGAAAAACTGAGCACAAAATGAGAATAACTCTCTTCATGTTGTTCATTATATCATTCATCTTATGCTCAGAACTGTGAATGTGCCAGTTCCAAGAATCTCTTTATGCCTTCTGTTGCAAGGTGTATATAAGTATTGTTGGATATGAGTCTCTAAATGAATTGCCTGAAGTTTTCTCTGAATTGCAGCAAGATAGCTGGAAGGTGTCCACCTGAGAGGAGGGCCTTTTTGGAGGAACCTCACGGAGTCAGGGTCAGTGCGGACGTGAGGCTTTCAATGAGCCATGTTGGGACAGGGATGCCAGGCATGCCGCCTGAGGGATTCTCACTGTCCTGAGCTTCGGTGTGGACAATTTATGGCATGTGGTACCTTAAAACGACTCTGGGCAGAAAGAATGAGATGATAAATGGACAATCCTCAAGTTTATCTTCAGGTAGTGAGTCCATTAAGTACATTGAGAAGGTTTTTCCTCTGACAACAGAAAACTTGGCATAGAAAAGAGTTCAGCGTGATAAAGCTGAGTCCAGAATCCAGATGTGAAAGTCAAGTGAAATGTGGTTAATTCCTGTGAATGGAAAATAATTCTGAAAGCACAGAATCATGACTGAGGGGATCATTTTTATTAAAACGGTCTAGATGTATATAAATACTAAACATTCAGGTGTACCTGACTCCCTCAAGTGGTCTAGGGGTTCTCCTTCCTCCCTGCACTCTCTCACCTTGTTCCGTTGCTGTGGGCCTGGCCCGTCTGTAGGACATTGTATGCATGTATGATCTTAAGTATGAGCCCCTCGAGGACAGGGCTTCGGCTGTCTTGTTCATTGACCTGCTCCTGGGACCTGGGCCAGCACTGGGCACACAGTAGGATCTCAATGACTATGTCCTGAATAAGTGAGTGGCTGCATGGCTGCCCTCCTTCTCTGTTGAAAGGTCCACATGAGAGTTTGTGTGTGCTTACCTCCTACAGCCCCGGAGCTTCTCGGCGCCTGGCACAGGTGTGAGTGTCTGGGCTTGGTGACCTGGGCGCTGACTCCATACGCTTTTCCTGGATGATAATATGTCACTTTGCCTCTTTCAGCTTCAGTTTCCTCTTCTGTAAATTAACTCTCTGTGGCTTATTTTGAGAATCAAGTGAAATAATACATGTAAAATGCTTTTAAAACTGTGAAGTGTTGCTGGTGATTGAGCTGTGTATGTGTGTCTGTCTGTCTGTCTATCATCAGTCATTGTAATTATGCTCATTTAGGCCAGAGTCATGTTCCCACTTAAGATAAAAATAGCTCTGATAATGTTAGTAAGTTCTGATTTATTCTTTGATTTCCCATCTTCCTGCCATGAAGTTATCAAGCTATAAATAAATATTATGACTATTTTATGACAAAGGAATTGAAGTAGCACTTCTTGTCTGACACAGCCAACATATCTTTACAATGTTAGCCAGCACTACTCGGCGTCTCCTCTAATTATTATACTTTGCTGTCTCATGCCTAGAATAAGGCATCAACTGAGACGTGGACATGTTTTTGAGATGGGAACCTCTGCATGTGTGCTAGAGCATACGTGCTGCCTTAACTAGAGAAAGTACCTCATTGCATAAGAGGTGCGTGGCATTGTGCTCGGCATACGAGAGGGATTCAGGTGTAAAAAGATGTTCTTGCTCGAGGAAGCATTTATGCTTTACTGGATTTTCTGCTTAAGTTCATACTAAAGTGGGTATTTAGCTGTTTAATATTGCAGGGTAGAGTAAAACATGGAACAAAAAGTGAGAGAAGAGGTGATAATACAGAAAGTTTCACATACTTTATTGCATTTAGTTATTAAAATCACACTGCAAGATGAGTGCTCTTAGCCCCATTTTTTTCTATAAGAAAACTGAGGCTTGTAGATATTAAGTAACTTTCCCAAAGTTATAGAGTTCATAAATGACAGGGCAAGTGGTTTCAGAGCCTGGTGTGTGGAAAACTGTAAGGAGCTCATTAGTTATTATTTATTATAAAGTATAAGAGGCATAGAAATAGGAGAGAAGCAGGCCGTCTCATCAAGGTAGAAGTAACACTTTTAAAGGAAATTTAAAAGCTCAGATTAATTATAAAATGTCATAGTGTTGTTCTTTTTAAAAAACAGTTTTAAGTAGAGTTGTTTGCATTTTTAATGGAGATACTTACATTGGCTTGAATATAAGGTGAGTTGAAATGTGTGTATATATATACACAATGATATGCATACCTCTCCCGTCTCCCGCCCCTGCACACACGCACACATGGTACTCTTTGACGCATGTTCCTATAGGTTGAGTGTAGGATTTAGTTCTTGACCAAACTCGACTTGGAACCTGCTCTGATATGAGTGGGCAGACAGGTGTCTGCTGTGGCACCTGGCACGCGGTGCTCAGTGGCCCCGACAGCTGCCTCCTGCACATACAGCATTGTGTGATGCATTTCCAAAGGAGGCAGAGAAGGTATTTAGAAAGTCCAGCACATGGAAGAATTGAGTAGCTGGTGAAGAATTTACTGAATATATCCTCATAAATCCCTTAAATATATAGCATTTCTGAATGCTTTGTTCTTGAAAAAAGTTGGTTTTAAAAATTCAACTAGTGTATTGAACATTCAGCAACTTGTTAATTGGATTGAATCAGCTCTATGTCAGGTATTCTACAAGGAACTTTCCTATACGTTGTCCCATTTAAGGTGGTAAGTGCTGAATTTAGATAAAGAAGAGACAGTGAGGATGGAATTACAGAAAGGGAATTAGCATGGAATTCCATCAAGGTGGCCTGGTAAGTCCTGCTTTGACTCATCCTTGCCAGCAAGGGCTTAGGCAATAACAGAAAAAATGTAAAAGGAGAAAACCAAAAATACCTATGTTAGTTAGAAAATAAGATAAACATTTCATGAAATAAAATAAAATATGAAGCAGTTAGCTGGGTTCTGGGTCCAAAAGGTTCACTGATGGCTAGGATTTTAGCACAGTGCAAAAACGCTAAATAAAACATTAGCAAATCGAATTCTGCCAGGTATAAAATGAATAATATGTCATGACCAAGTAGGCTTTATCTTAGAAATGCAAGGGTGGTTCTGTGTTAGAAAATCTGTCAGTGTTACATATCATACTAGCAAATTAATTGAGAGAAAAATACAATAATTTAAATAGTTACAGAAAAATTCAACATATATTCATAATAACAGCTCTTAGCAAACTAAGACTTCAAGGGAGCGTTATTAGCTTAATAAAGGTTATCTGAAAAATCGATAGGAAACGTACTTAATAGTGAAACTTGAGACACATTACGTTTTAAGTCAGGAGCAAGACAAGAGTGTCTGGTATCACTGCTTCCATTCAAAATTATCCCAGTTCTAGCTAATGCCATAAGAAAAGATAAGACTTAAGAGGTATACGAATTAGAATGGAAGAAACAAAACTGTCCATATTTGTGGATAAGAGGATTGTCTATATGGAAAATTCAAGAGAACCTATGGACAAACTGTTAGAATTGATGAGAGAGTTCAACAAATTTTCTTAATTCAAAATAAAAAATTAATAGCATATCTCTATACCAATAAAAACCAATCAGAGGGCTGGCCCCGTGGCTTAGCGGTTAAGTGCGCGCGCTCCGCAGCTGGTGGCCAGGGTTCGGATCCCGGGCGCGCACCGACGCACCGCTTCTCCAGCCATGCTGAGGCCGCATCCCACATACAGCAACTGGAAGGATGTGCAGCTATGACATACAACTGGGGCTTTGGGGGAAAAATAAATGAATAAATAAAATTAAAGTTAAAAAAAAAACACCAATTAGAAAATGCAATCTAAAATATTTCCATTCACAATAGCCAGCATACTCTAAGGCACCTTGAAGAAAATCTAACAGTGTATGTAAGACCTTTGTGAAGAGTACTACAAAGCATAAGAGATGACCTGATGAAATAGCAAACTATATACCATATTCGTGGATGGGAAGACTCAATATTGTGAAGAGGTCAACTTACTCCCAGATTAATCTATGAATTACATGTAATTCCTAGCATAATTCCAACAGGAGTTTTTAAATCAATCTGACAAGCTGACCTTAGAATTCGTATGGAAGAAGAAGGACCAAGAATAGGGAGAGTAAATGGAAGAATGGGACCAAGTTGAGGAGTCCTGCTCTAGGAGATATTAAGGCTTGTCAAGCAAGAGTAGTGAAAACAGTCTGATCAATGTACAGGGAGAGATAGATAAATGGAAGAGAATAGAAAGCCCCAAATCAGATCCACAGGTATAGGGAAATTTGACACACCCTATTTCATAAATTCTAAGAATCACTTTTATTTTATCTCTGAAATACAAATTCATCTTACAATCTATGATGTCTTATGATTGTTGTCAGCCAGATGGCAGACCTAACATAGTTTTGTAAAAACCTTCTGATAAGAATTTTAGAATTGATGGAATACAGAATAGGAGGGGGTGGGCATTGGGAGTGGGAGAAAGTAAGAACCTTTTCATAAATGATGCTGGAACATTTGACTATATGTATGGAAAAATATTGAAATACCATAAGCAAAATCAGTATCAGGTAGGACCAATACTCAAGTATGAAAAAGCAACAAGTTCACAATTTTAGAAGATACTATAGGACACTATCTCAACGACCTTGGGGGAAGAGAAGGGTTTCTTAGGCTTGGCATATAAAGCACCACCCATAAAGGAAAAGGCTGACCAGTTTGATTACATTAAACTTTTACAAAATTCTGCAAAGGAGGCTATGAACACAATTTAAAGTTAAGTCACATGAATATTATTATGTTATACATCTTTAGGTATCATCCCGAATAAAGAAAAAGTTAAAAAGACAGAGGGAGAGAGAATCCACAGAAATGGAGATGTGACCAACACACATCCCCAGAAAGGACTGGTATCTAGCCCGTATAAGGGATTCTCATTGATACACGGATCAATAAGTTAGAGAGATGGTGGGAGAGCTGAGTGGGCCTTTCCGGGAAAGTGAAGCCTGAGCTGGCACGGGTTGTACTGCCGGTGCCCCCCGGCTCGGCTGTGCGGATGCCCCTGTCCGCCTCGCCTTGCTTGACTCGTGCCTGTGCCCCAACCCGTGATTAAATGTTTTTATAACGCTCTTGTAAATGCGAACCAGGGAAGCGCACATTGACGTGCTCTGAAGCACAGCTGCCTCTTCCTCTGTCCCTTTACCTTGCGTTGCTGTTCTCCATGGCACTTAGCGCCCTCTTGACATTACATTCATTCTCACTTTGATTTTTGTTCATTGCCTACTCCACAAGGGCAGTGATTTTGTCTGTTATGTTGTCAGTGTGTTTTCACAGTGCTTGGGCACAAAACAGTTTACGTATTTGTTGAGTAAGTGACTGGATGAGACACGTACAGTTTCACATTTGTAAAATCTGTGCCCATCAGATTGGGAAAATTAAAAAAAAAGTCTCTAATACCAGAAATGGCAAGGATATAGAAAAACAGGAATTCTTATATGTATAGTGTTGGCCAAAGTATAAATTCGTACAACCAACTGGCACTTTTAGTAAAGTTGAGGCTGTGTATATTTTTGACCCATTATTCCCCCTTCTTGGACGACACAACAGAGAAGCTCTTAACAGGGGGCAGGTACAGGCTGTTCCCCACAGCCCTGTTTGAACAGTGAAAATTAGAAACAGCTGAATGTCTGTTAATAGAGGACTCTTAAATAAAGAGTGGTAAATTCATATATTGAAATACCATACAGTAGTTAAAGTGACTGAACTAAAACTACGTTTATCAGCGTAGTCAAATCTTGAAATGATCACATATTGAGTGAAAACAGTAAGTTTCAGAATAAAGTGATTAGTATGATTACATTTCCATCATGTTTAAAAGCATGCAGAACAATAGTATATCTACATACATGTAATAAGTATATCAAATGTATGTGAATGACGTACACCAGCTTCAGGAGAGTGGTTACCTCTGAGGAGGAAGGCAGGGGCACTTAGGGGCTTCACCTGTAAGTAAATATGGCAAAATGTTAAGATTTGTTAAAGCCTCGTGGGTTTGGGCCCATGGATGATGATTATTCTATACTATTTAACTTTTACATATCCTATACCTCAAAGAAAGATGAAAAAAAGAAGTATCTGGATTCAAATTCTAGTCTTTACTGTGCAACCCTGGCTCATTTCTTAATCTCTCTGAACGTGAGTTTCTTCACCAGTAAAATAATTGCCTTTGCAGATTGTTGTAATCATTAAAGTTAGTGCCTGTGAAGTGCTGTGCATGTAGTTCTGAATTCAGTAAAAGCGGTTAAATTAACTAGAGTAAAATAGTAACACAGATGCCTGAAATATAGGAGGTGGCAAGGTGCCACAGACAGAATGAGACGAACCTGGATTGACACCTTTGTTCCATGACTGGCTAGCTTTGTGGCCTTGAGCAAGGTCGTCCTTTTGAACCTCAGTTTCTCCATCTCAAAATTGGGACAATTATATAGCTCTCTTATAGGAATGGGGAGGGAGGGAGGATTCAACAAGATCAGAGCTCATGGCCCTGCAGGGAAGGTGGTGATGATAATGACCAATGTTTATTTATGAGATCATTCCATCCCTGTCCTTAGTACTGGCCATGCATGACCTCACTCTGTGGTGACCACAAGCCTAGGTTCTGTTGTTATCTCTCTCTGCTTCAAAGATTCAGCACTCAGGCTGAGCGGTGACGTCACTTATAGGGGAGTGGTGGAACCAGGTTTGAAGCCAGCCACTTCAGAACCACTTCACCATACTAACTTCCTCATGAACAAATATAGAAATTATAATACAGTGTGATAATTATAAGAGAAGTTTAGGATGTTGGATGCTGTTGACTATGTCTGGGAGGTTCAGTAAGGCTCCAGAAAGGAAGTGACATTTGAATTGTGCTTGAAAAGATATTTAGGAACTTCTTGGGCACAATAAATGACAGGCATGCTGGCCAGAGAAGAGCATAAACAGAAGCACGTGGCCTGCCAGCTCGCAGCCTCTTTGGGCTATGAGGAGGGGCTTGGTGTGTCTGCATCACGGGATGGATGGAGGGGCAAGCCACCATAGATGGGCTTCTAGTCAGCTGGTAGGGGCCCTGAATCCATGCCAGAGAATAGCGACTCAACCTTCTGTGAGAGTTGCCTTTGGAAGTTTTTAAACATGAGATTTATTTTAAATTGTAAAACTTACAGAAAAAGTATAGAGAATAATATAATTAACACCCGTGAACCACCCCATCCCACTCCTCAGCTCATGGATTCTTAGCATTTTACCATATTGCCTGCCTCCCTTCCTCCCTTCCTTTTAAAGAAATCAAACATCAAAGATATAGTTGAGTTAGTATAGCGTATGAGAAAATGCTCTGATTTCATTCCCTGTCCTGCCTTCCCACTCCAGAATTAACTAGTCATTGTCTTGAATTTGGTGTTTGTCATTCCTATGCCTGTCAGGTTGGTTATTTGGTTACTCCTATTTTTATAGAGGACTACATATGGGCAAAATTTGCAAAATATGCCAATATTGTGCCTTTCTGATCCATTGGCAGAGAGCCCCCAAGTCCAGGACATGTCTCTTCCTCTGAGGGGCAGGTGGTAGGGAAGAGAAGGCCGATGCCTGTAGCGGTCAGGGCCTAGCAGGGAGAAGCAGACAGGCGCGGGTAGCATTGTGGGCAGGGGTTAAGGGAAACAGCAGGGTACTCAGCAACTAACAACAGTGGGAAGCTGCCAGCCCCTCTGGGCCTGAAGGGGCGAGGGGACCAAATGGTGTTGCCAGAGCCTTCTGAGAGCTGGAGCCATGGAAGAGTAACGGACAGGATGGCCACAGGGACACCACCCCACTGTGCTGTGGCGGAGAGGGAGGAGGGGACAGATGCCCCACGCTCCCCTCCTCCTGCCCTCCCATCTCCTGCCGTCTCTCCATTGGCAGAACCCAACCAGAGAGACAGCCCTAGTGATACAGCGGGAGGGTCACCTATCACCCAGGCCCCAGGGCCGGCCAGACAGGTCCAGCAGAAGGTGGGAAAGCACATCCAGCACATTCTGTGCTTTATCTTATATATTCTTCCCAACACGTCTGTGAGGTAGAGCCTCTTGTCTCTGTTTTAAGAGAGGAGACTGAGGCTTACGCACGAGGTGAGTGAAAACGCGCTGGGTTGAGGGGCCTGAGGTCACTCTCCGGTGTGCTGACTGACTTGGGCCCTGGGCGCTGCGGCTGGGACACGAGTTGCTCTGTGAGGGCAGTGGCAAACATTGGCACTCCCCTCTTTGTAAGTAGACTTTTTCCTTGCCATATATGTTTTGTTGCACACGTCCTTCAGGGCTATAGATGTAATACTGTTTCATCTCTTCTTTTTGACTGGTAGAATGATTGAGGACTTGAGACAGATGGGAACAGAGGAGGAGGCCCCACATCCGGGCCTGAGGGGCAGCCAGGGCGGCAGTTCCATTCTCTATTTGTGTCCTAGGGCCCAGGATGGAGCTGCGGCCACTCATTGCTTCACCCCACTAACAGCTGTTTTTCTACTGGGCACCATGACATGTGGATGCATAACTTGAGTAATATGGTCCCAGCCTTCCAGAGGGTCAGAGTCAATTTGAGTAGGTAAGAGAGTGAGGAAAAGAAGAAGAAAACTCACAGGTTGAGTGCTACTCGGTACTGGGCATCTTTCTGTTACTCTCTTATTTTCTCCCTATAACAGCCCTCTGATTCAGGCATTTAATGATCCCTCTTTATAAATGAAGAAATGAAGGTTTGGAGAGGTTGATTTATTTATGCAGGTAAACTAATAATGTGGCTAAACTGGAATTCAAGCCTGCAACTCTCTGACTTTAAGCCCCTTGCTCCTATGTAGAAAATAACCTATATTTTAGGAGGAGTGTGGATAAGATGTCCCTGCAGGTAGAAGTAGCAGGAATAAGATAAGACTGCACAGAAGGAGTGTCCTCTAACCCGGGCATGAAGCAAGGCCGGGGATGGGTCCCCCCGCTCTGGGAGCTGTGTTCACCCTAACCTGTCCTCCACATGGGGTCATTGCAGGAACAGCCTTCCCAGTGAATGTGACATGTGAAGCCTGCTGGGGGGTGGCCCTGCTGTGTCGGGGGGCTTGGGCAGTCACTTGAGCCAGTTGTCCAAGCTGGACCCCCAAATGGCTGCCCTTTCTGTTTTGGGGGCTTCTTTTTGGAAAATTGTAGTGAAAGAGGAAGGTCATAAAATATCACATAGTCTATTGTGTACCTCCAACGTTCACTTCTTGGCACTTGGAAAAAAGAAAATTAAAAATTCTGTGCGTGTGTGCACGAGATGCAGTGTTTCTGAGGACACGTCTTCAAATGCAATCGTGTGGAGCTATTTTTAGTCATCCTCTCTCCCAACAGTGCTGTTTAAAGATTCAGCTCGGGCTGCTAATAGGTATATTTATAACCATTCTGTCACTGCCCCAGCGTGAATGCTGCTGCAGATGATGCTATTCTTGGAGGCGGTTGCCATGGTCACCATTAACCCTTTTGCCTTGGAAGAGTCTATCATGCGGTATGCTTTGTTCCCCCAGGGTGCTCAGTAGCATTTGAATGCATACATGTACTCTGAAGTAGAAACAAAAATTGAGTACATTTTATGCTTAAACAGTGAATAAACTCAATAAATGAATGGGCAGCACGAGTAATTAACATTAGTAGAGGTTCCTCCCTTGCCCTTAAAAAAAATAGCACAATAGTTAGCTTTGTAGTCACTGCCAAGCACTGCGGTGCTAAAATCGTCTTTTAAATTTGAATATAGACTCACACTTGAGGAGAAAGAAGCCTCAGTCCCTTAAGATACATTATTCCTGCTTCGCTACCTACTATTTCTCTTAACTTCACAACCTATTGGTTTAAAATTCCAAGGATCGCTTTATTAATATTCATTCATTAATTAGAACACCACTACAAGGGGCTCTAAAACTGGCGTCCCTTAGGGCATATGTTCCGTGCTGATTTATCTAGAAGGACTCTTTGGTCAGGGATTCAAAGCAAGTAGACTGGAGACATAGTCTAATAAGTAGACTGATTCCCCCCCACCCCCCAACTTTTAGTGAACCCTGCTGTGAGGCACGCTGTGTTAGAAATGGTGTTGGTTCTCTTACCCACGAGTAGCTTATAGTTGAAAGAGAAATTAAACAATTAACTATTCTAGCATAAAGAACAAAATCAGTGTTACAAAAAGATAGCAGAAATGTTCTATAGAAACATAGAAAGTGGCCATTAGGGCTTATTCTCAAGGATTAGTTACGATTAGTATAGGTGGAAGAAGTACTATGAAAGTTACTGGCTGAGGGGAAAACGGTGACAGTGCGTGGCCTTTGGCAGCAGTGATTGTAGCATAAATAAATCTTTGGAAGGGATCTAGTGGGAGTTGAAGCTGGAAAGATAGCATGGGGCTTGACCGAGGAAGGACGAGAATGCCATGCTGAGGAATTACTATTGATGAGCCATCCAAGGTTTTTGAGGAGAAAAGTGGACTTGGTCTGACTCCTGTTTTGGGAAGATAGCTGTGTGGGTAATGTGGCAAGACACTGGAGGCAGATAGATGGTGGAATATGAGGTATTGTTGGGTGGAATTCTGAAATTCATTGAATTTTTCTTAATTGGTATATAAGAGCATTGTTTGTTGAATTGCATCATCTCTCATTCATTCATTGAGATGCATACAAGAGACATTTTTATGCTCTTGTTAAATGCCAGATACAATGCCAGGCATACTGGGGGAAGTAAGGCATTAAATGTACAGACACACACCCACACCCACACCCCCACATCCACCCACCCCGATAGGAAAATAGAGATGGTTCTCGCTATTTAGAACTTATGACTTAATTGGAAGACATGCGTCTCTGGAGTGAACAGTCTATCTGGACAAGTTAAAGGTGAAATATATTTTATAATCGTGGAATGAGTGGTTTGAGGATATAGTGAAAAGGTCGCTGCTGGGAGCTGGGATTTATTTCTGAATTCCAAGTCCAGCTTTTTGGCTTTTATTTTCTTGTGTAAACTGAAGAGGAAGGAGAGAACAGCTGTGGGTTCAATGAGGGATCCATCTAAGAGTATGCGCCTACTTCCAGGAAGTCCTCTGGTTTCCATCCCTCTGTGTCCACCTCCTCAGCTGCCCAGCACAGAGCGGGCCACCTGTCCCTGCACATGAGCGCCCCTTGTGGTGGTGCCTTCTCACGGTGTGGTCATTATCATTCACTCTCTCCCCTCCCCCTCCCTCCCCCTTCCCTCTTTATCTCCCCTACTCTTCCTCCTCTTCTCCCTTTCTCTCTCCTCCTCTCCCCCCTCCCCAAAACATCAGACAATACGTTCCTCAAGGGCATGAGCTGATCTTAGGTATTTGTGTATTTACTGTTCCTACAATGGAGCTTGACTTACAATAGATACCAGTGAGTGTTAAATGAATGAACAAATGAAAATAAAACTAAGAAATGATTAACGGCTTTTTGGTGGAGTAGGTTTTTAAAAATTTATTAGGAATTATTTAAGATATACCAGAAAGGTATAAAGAATAATGATCACTCTTGTGTCTCCTACCCAGCTTAAGGGGTGGGTTCCTTTGATGCCTTTGAAGCACCTGTGTACAGGGATCCATCAGAGCCTTCCCCCCTCCACAGAGGGAAACCACAGTCCCCAGTTGGATGTTTATCATTCCTATACATTTCTCTGTACTTCTGCTAAAAAGGTACCATTCACTCAACAGTATCTAGCATTGATTTGCATATTTTAACCTTTTTATAAATTGAATGGTGTGTATTGGAGTGGAATGTAGAGACCAGCTTCCAGGGCAATATCAGACACATATTTGGAGAGAAGATGTGAGAGGCAGGGAGCTGAGTCTTGGAACCTGCAGCTTATTGGAAGGGGCGGGTCAGGGAAGGGAGCACAACCCAGTGAGGGCATCCAGAACCAGGAAAGAGGTCACACATGTCAGTGTGACTTAAATAACAAGGCCCCCTTACTTGCGTACAGACTCTGGTTTAAAAGCCACTTTCACATTCATTTTCTTCTTTTTTGTATTTGAGAAATAATCATGGCAGATACTATCCTTATTCTATGAATGAGGAAACTGGACCTTAGGAATATAATAATGCAGGAATTTGCATCAACTACACCTGAAAAAATCGCAGAAAACCACGAATTCCCAAGAAAACTAGGAAATCCTGGGCTCTCCTTGGGCACCAGTTTTGAGACATAATGCTATGAGCTCCACGTATTCATGTTTATTTGTAAATAACTTACATGGATCAGACTTTGTAATATTGTTTTTTTTAACCATAAGAAAAAAATGAGCATATTGTCCAATAAATCTTTTCTTAGCATTGAGCATGCCAGTGGACTGCTGCAGATTAGATACCAACTATGGATTACAAACCTCTGGAGAATCTTCCAGAAAATAGAAAAATACAGCATTGTTTACTCAAAAATGTTTTATTTAAAAAAAAAAAAAGGATGTGCCACGAGATGGATTTCATTCTCTCTTTTAAAGGATTGCTTAAATTGTTTGGTTACTTTCTTCCTGGGCAACTGATATCAAATTGGCTAGCAAATGAAACGATGAGGAAATTTCAGGAACAATCTAGCACCTTCTGACGGTATAGACATTAGAAGTGTACTTTTGAATAAAGATGCCATTTTTAAAATGCCATGTAGTTGGTAAAGAGACAATACTATCAATCTGTGTTTGAAATTCTGGACTTTTTTGTATCAGCTTGATCACCCACTTAAAGGTGGATTTAGAATAAGATCTTGTGTGCCTTCCTTGGGGGGTGGTTTTGTGGCTAAGTGGTTCATCTGGTGTGGAAGGGGTGAATCAATGGGAGGTAGCTGGCACGGTCTGCTAGGGGCATAAAGAAGCCTTTGCCTGTGCTATGGCATGTCCTATAGCAAGCTCCCTCATGGTTGGTAGGGCTTCTCTGGCATTTAAAACTTCAAAAGGGGAGAAGGGGGAGTAAACTTTAGATTAGTTGCGAGTACACTCTAATGGGAAAATATTTACTGGAGCAAGCAGGAACCCTTGGGTTGAGGCAGCTACAAACTTTGGAAGATGTCCTGGGCCACTGTATTCTCAAGGCTGTGGCTTGTTGCCCAGGGTCCATAAGGGTGGCGAAGTCCTTCAAATTTCGTTCATTCTTTCATTCACACATCCAAGGATACATGTCTTCATTCACTCCATTTCATCATCAGTAAAGCAGAGATAATGATAGTATTGGCGTCGTGGAGTCATGATGAGGATTAAATGAGATATTCTTGGAAAAGCTGTCGGCACAGTGCCTGCCCCTAATTTAGTGCTTCATCAATCTTAGCTGTTGTTATGTGGTCATAATCATGATTCATTCCTCCATCAAGTCTGTGCTAGGCACTGGGGATGTAGAGCAGAGCAAAAGGCAGGTTATAGTCAAGGAGCTTACTGTCTAGTTAGTGAAGTCCTTGGGTAACCAGATGATTACTGATGTCTGTAGTATAGTGAAAATATCATTCAGGCTTTATTGTGGAAGAGGCCTTGGTTTACGTCCTGGTTACTGAGCGATGTAGGCTGAACGTCACAGTGGCTATGAGCCTCAGGTCCCCATCTGGAAAATGAAGATGGCGCCTACCCAGCAGGTCGGAGGGAGGTTCAGTGGGATCATGCATGCATGCTCTCTCCCCAACCTGGCACTGTCCCATAATACTTGCTCGGTAAATGGTAGCTGGTTTTTGTTTTTGTGACGTTTTTATTGAATTAAAACAGTCAGAAAAATACACAGATCATGATACAGCTTAATGAAATATTGACTACTCTTGTGTAACTGTGAAATTTTGAATCTTATGTAACCATTTCTCAGATCAGAACTAGAACACTAGTGGCATCCCAAGAGTCCTTCTTGTGGCGCGCTGCTCACTTGCTGCCCCTCCTCCTCCCCAGTCACCACTATCCCAAGTCTAATACCATAGACTATTTTCCCTGTTTTTGAACTTTACATAAATAGCTTTGTCCGATATGTACTTTTTTGTATCTGGCTTTTCTTCAACGTCATGTTGGTGATATTCATCCACATTACAGCATGTGGCAGCAATTTATTCATTTTTCATTGGAGTATAGTATTCTATTGTATGAATATTCCACAACTTATTCATTCTACTGTTGATGAACCTTTGGGTTATTTCCTCTTTGGGGCTATTATATAAGAAAGCTGGATGGATGTTCTTGTATGTTTCTTTTTGGTGGACATATTTGCATGTTTCTGTTGGATGCAAGCGTCGGAGTGGAAATCCTGGGCTATAAGCTTTATAGCTGTCTTTATGAGAAAATTGTAGAAGCACAGTGTATGTAGTAAAGGTGAAACGGGTACAAAGAGGGGAGAGTACCCAGCCCTTCCAGGGGGGTTTTAAGGAAAGTTTCACAGAATCTGAATGGGCCATAGAGTGTGAGGGGGAAGTGCCAGGAAGGGGTGAGCGGGCATCCCGGCAGAGGGAGTGGGACTCACAGGCCCCCACTGTGCCTTGACTTGCCATCCTCCTTTGAACCCTGTGCCTGTTGGATTCCTGAGTTCAAGGGTGGCTTAGCTGTGCTGTCCTTTGCTTCTGAAACCTTTTATTTGGCTGCCCTTTCTAAAATGGGTATGCTGTGGACTTCTGTGCCTAACTCAGGAGTTCCCAGATACCTGCATGGCTACTCCCAGTCTGTGAGCTAATGCCTCTGGGTCTCTGACTCGGAGTCAACATAGCTGGTCTCCTGTGCTGGTCCAGCAAGGCCTGTGCGATGCCAAATGCTCTGTGCCCTCAGAGAGCACACCTGGCTCGGTGCCCCAGCCTACAGACAACACCACCCGCCTGGACCTGGGTCGGGGTTGACTCTACCCTGTGTATCTGAAGCCAGTACTCCCCACCCCCTTCTTTTCTTTCTTTGGATTGTTTTGTTTTGTTTTGTTTTATAACCACTTGTCTCTTTCCCGTTAAGGCAGAGCACACCGGATACATTCCTGTCATTCTGTATTTCTGCTTGTTTCGGCTCTGAGTGGACAAGGCAGAATGCACTTATTGTTCTGAGCTGCTGTTCCTGTACAGGGCAGTGTCAGCTGGGAGAGAGAAGCCAGTCTCTCTCGCCCTCTGGGATCAATCAGGCCTGAACTGAAAATTACCCTTAATTCCAACAAGCTCACAGAGGAGCCTGGAGATGCACTGAGAGGACGTCACACAGATAACAGAGCTGGCACAGACGCTGTTTTAGAAAGGGCCTTCAGGGCATGGTGCGTTCTTTCGGCCTCTCCCAAGCCCCTTCTGAACAACATTCAGAGAGCAGAGAGACGTGTGTCCAGCTAGACAGTGCCTGATGCGTAGTTGAGTGCTCTGAAGTAGTAGCTCTTTTAATTATTGCCTTAGTAATATGACAATACTATTGCCATGTAGGTGCCAATATTTTACGGAGATTTGGAAATACCACATGATATGCTTAAGAGCACAAATTTCAGAATCAGATATATCTGGATTTGAATGCCAACTTAGTTACTATCTTGGACAAAGTGCGTAATACCACTAAGCCTCAGTTTTTCGTATATAAAGTGGAGGTGCTAATACGATCCTTCATAGGATCCTAAAGGCAAGGCTGCAGTGTGGGAAGCAGGTTCTTCTCAGATGTCAAAGAGCACGTGGATCATCTGAGGGTCGTGTTAAAAGTAGAAGATTCAGCAGGTCTGGGGTGGGGCCAGGGTTGGAGAATCTGCATTTCTAACAGGCTCCCAGCAGATCCCCGCTGCTCCTGGTCCTTGGACAGTACCTTGAGTAGCACGAGGTGAAGCCCATGACAGGCCGGTTTGTAGTGGGCGCCCTGGACGTGTTCCGCTGCACCCCGGGTCCATCAGAGTTTAGACCTCACGCTCTGCCGCACCATGGATCCAAGTTAAGACCCCGCGCTTCGCTCCGCTGACCCCCGGGTCCCTCCGAGTTTAGACCCCGCGCTCCGCCGCTCTCCGCCCCGCGCCGCCGCACCCCGGGTCCCTCCGAGTTTAGACTCTGTGCTCCGCCCCGCTGCACCCGGGATCCGAGTTTAGACCCTGCGCTCTGCTCCCCTGCACCCTGGGTCCCTCCGAGTTTAAACTCTGCGCTCCGCCCCGCCGCACCCCGGATTCTGAGTTTCGACCCCGCGTCCGCTCTCCTGCATCCCGGGTCCCTCCGAGTTTAGACCACGTGCTCTGCCACGCCGCACCCCGGATCTGAGTTTAGATCCCGAGCTCCGCTGCCCTGCACCCTGGGTACCTCCGAGTTTGGACCCCGCGCTCAGCCCTGCCGCACCCCGGGTCCGAGTTTGGACCCCGCGCTCTGCCCTGCCGCACCCCGGGTCCGAGTTTGGATCCCGCGCTCAGCCCTGCCGCACCCCGGGTCCGAGTTTGGACCCCGCGCTCAGCCCTGCCGCACCCCGGGTCCGAGTTTGGACCCCGCGCTCAGCCCTGCCGCACCCCGGGTCCGAGTTTGGATCCCGCGCTCAGCCCTGCCGCACCCCGGGTCCGAGTTTGGACCCCGCGCTCTGCCCCGCCGCACCCGGAATCTGAGTTTAGACCCCGCGCTCTGCCCCGCTGCACCCCAAGTGTGGACCTCGCGCTCCGCCCCACTGCCCCCGGGGTCCGAGTTTAGACCCCGTGCTCCGTCATGCCGCACCCCGGGTCCGAGTTTGGACCCCGCGCTCCGCCCTGCCGCACCCGGGATCCAAGTGTGGACCCCGCGTCCGTGCTGTCACACCTCGCGTCCGAGTGTACACTCATTGCTGCTCCTCAGATCCTAGTGTGGACCCCGCGCTCCGCACTGCCACACCCGAATCCGAGTATGGATCCCGAGCTCTGCACTGCCCCAGCCTGGATCCAAGTGTGGACCCCGCGTTCTGCGCCGCCGCATCTGTGGTCCAAATATAGACCCCGCGGTCCACTCTCCCGCAACCCGGATAGGAGTATGGACCGCGCGCTCTGCCATCGCCCTGGCTTTGTGTATGTGCTTGCCGCAACTTGCAATGTTCCCTTCCATCTGCGCCTCTCGGGTCCTATCTATCCTTCTAGACCCAACTCAGATACTTCTCCACCCCCCTCCCAAGCCTTGGCTGCTCCCCTTCCCTCTTCCTCGCCTGGAGTCCTTTCCTCCCTCTGGCTGCAGCTGTGAATGGCCCTGTTCCTGGCTTTAAGTTCCTGGAGGATGGGATTAGAGTTGTGATTCATTTCGGTGCCTCCCAAAGAGTCTCGCAGATCCTTGCCGGTAGATGCCGAGCAATGAATGTTATGTGTGCGCTCAGTAAGGAGCGTGAAGATAGAGCTCTGAGGACAGGCTCTGAGCCAGGAGTTCATCCTGCCCACTCCCCAGGCAGCCCAGCTTTGCCCCTGTACTGTGTGGGCTCCTGCTGGTCACCTGGTTTTGTGCAGCTTTGCTTTTTCTGGTGGGAGCTTGATTTATCCCCCAGCCCCCGTCTGTTTTTGCCTTTGCACCACATGATGGTTTACCAGAAGCATTACAGATAGAAAGGTGGAGAGAGATCCATTTCCTTTTCTTCTCCCCATCCCCCCACTGCAGTAATTTACAATTTTCCTGATTGCAATTTAGTAATTTGTCACTTTTGTTTTATCATAGTGTATCTTTCTAAAACGGCTGATTCTGTCACTCATCTTTAAATTCTTACTTGCAGAGTGAGAGCCAGACTCCTCTTCTGCCTTACCAGAACCCCACCCTGCAGCCCTCTGCTTACCCATCCTGCCTCTTCCTCCACTCCAAGCGCAACTATTTCGAGTTCTTGCTCTCTTTTTAAAAATTTTATTGTGATATATATGTATGTATATGTCACTTTAACCATTTTTACTTGTGTAATTCAATGACTAATTACATTCACAATGTTGTGCATCTATCATCACTATTTCCAAAAATTTCCATTACCCCAAATAGAAACTCTGTACACATTAAGGAAAAACTCCTTATTCCCCCATATTCCCAGCTTTTGGTAACCTCTAAGCTACTTTGTCTCCATGAATTTGCCTATTCTAGATATTTCATATATATATGGAATCATACAATATTTGTCCTTTTGTCTGATTTATTTCACTTAGCATAATGTCTTTAAGGTTCATCCTCATTGTAGCATGTATCAGAACTTCATTCCTTTTTATAGCAGAATAATATCCCAGTGTATATATACAGCACATTTTGTTTATCCATTCTTCTGGTAGTGGACACTTGAGTTTCTACTTCTTAGTCATTGTGAAGAATGCTGTAGTGAACACTGGCATACAAGTATCTGAGTCCCTGTTTTGAATTTTTTGGGGAACATACCTAGGAGTGGAATTGCTGTGACATCTGGTGATTCTATGGTTATCTTTTTGAGGAACCACCAGACTGTTTTCCACATTGGTTCCATCATTTTACATTTCCACCAGCAATGTACAAGGGTTCCAATTTCTCTACATCCTTACCAACGTTTGTTATTTTCTGTTTTTTTTTTTTTTTTGATTACAGCCATCCTAGTAGGTTTGAAGTGGTATCTCATTGTGGTTTTGATTTGTATTTCCCTAATGACTAACGATATTGATCATCTTTTCATGTGCCTATTGGCCATTTGTATATCTTCTGTGGAGAAACATCTAAGTCCTTTGCCCATTTTAAATTGGGTTGTTTGTCTTTTTTGTTCTTGAGTTGTAGGAGTTCTTTATGTATTCTTAATATTATATCCTTATGAGATAACGGTTTTAAAATATTTTCTTCCATTCTGTAAATTGTCTTTTCACTTTTTTTGATAATGTCCTTCAATGCACAAGAGTCTTTAATTTTGAGAGAGTCCAATGTATCTTTTTTTGCTCATGCTTTTCGTGTCATATCTAAGAATCCAATGCCAAAATCAAGGTCATGAAGATTTACCCCTATGTTTTCTTCTAAGAGTTTTTATGGTTTTAGTTTTTATATTTAGAGCATTAATCCAATTTGAGTGAATTTTTGTATGATGTGAAGTAGGGGTCGACTTCATTTTTTTGCATGTGGAAATCCAATTGCCCCAGTACCACTTATTGAAAAGACTATTTTTTCCCCCTGTGAATGGACTTGGCACCCTTGTGGAAGGGCCATAGAGGTATGGATTTATTTCTGGACTCTAAAGGCTATTCCATTGATCTGTATGTTTATCCTTATGCCAGTACCACATTGTTTTGGTTTCTGTGGCTCTGTAGTAAGTTTTGAAATTGGGAAATGTGAGTCCTCTGACTTTGTTCTTCTTTTTCAATATTGTTTTCACTATTTGGAGCCTCTTATAATGCCATAAGAAACTGAGGATCAGCTTTTCCATTTCTGATAAAAGGGCTGTTGGAAATTTGATACAGATTACATTGAATCTGTATTTTGCTTTGGGTAGTATTACCATCTTAACAATAATAAATCTTCTAACCATGAATACGGAATGTCTTTCCCTTTATTTAGGTTTTCTTTAATTTCTTTTAGCAGTGTTTTATAATTTTTACTGTATAAGTCTTTCACCTCTTCAGTTAAGTTTATTCCTAGGTATTTTATTATTTCATTTGCTGTTGTAAATGGAATTGCTTCCTTAATTTTCTTTTCAGGTTGTTCATTGCTGGTGTATAGAAATACAACTGATTTTTGAGTGCTGATCTTGTACCCTACAACTTTGCTGAATTTGTTTATTAGCTTTAATAGCTTTCTTGTAAATTCTTTGATTGGGATTTCTTATATATAAGATCATTTCAAATAGAGATAGTTTTACTTCTTCCTTTCCAATTTGGATACCTTTTCTGTCTTTTTTTTGTCTAATTACTCTGGCTAGAAATTTCAGCAAAATGAATAGCAGTGGTGGAAATGGGCATCCTGTCTTGTTCCTGATCTTAGGAGGAAAGTTTGCAGTCTTTCTCTATTGAGTATGATGTTAGCTATGGGTTTTTCATAAATATCCTTTATCATGTTAAGGAAGTTCCCTTCTATTTCTATTTTCCCTAGTGTTTTTATCATGAAAAGGTGTTGGATTTTGTCAAGAGCTTTTTATGCATTAATTGAGATGATCATGTAGGTTTTTTTCCCTTGTTGTAATAATGTGTTGTATTACACTGATTGATTTTTTTCCTATGTTAAACTATCCTTACATTCCAGGAATAAATCCCACTTGGTCATGGTATATAATTCTTTTAGTGTGCTGTTCCTTTTGGTTTCCTAGTATTTTACTGAGGATTTTTTGCATCTATATTCATCAGGAATATTGGTCCATAGTTTTCTTGTGATGTCTTTGTTTGGCTTTGATATCAGGGTAATGCTGTCCTCATAGAATGAGTTAAGAAGTGTGGAAAAGGAGCGAGAGAAGTGCTCATAAAGAGGCCCACTCTGCTAGTACATGGCCACATTGTCCACTGTGGTTCAAGGACACCTAGTCCCCTTTTGTATGACAGAAGTCTGGGGAGTAGCTTTGAACCAGATTATAAAGAGCTTTGGTGGACTTTTTACTGAAGCCTGAAGTCAGTGAGATGCTGGTGAACATGTATGCGGATGAGTGGTTGTCTGGGACCCCTGGAATGTCCGGATGGGGAGGACCATATGGGTCCTGAGTCTGAGCAACTTAACCTCAAGATTTTGTTCCCTCAAGACTTCTGTGAAGGAACAGGTCTTGGGTGTGAAGAAAAAGTCAATGCTCCATTCACAAGAGGCTGAGGTGGCTGGAGAAAGGACTTGGCGATTTCCAGAGACTGAAAGGCATGCATAGCTCCAACCCTGATGAGCTTTGAGGCCTAGAGCAATTCACTTCACCACGAGCGTGGCCTTCTCAGGATGTAGAGGTTCACCCTAATTTCTCTCCTTCCTCAGGGCGTCGTTGCACAGGCCAAATGAGCTGTGTCTGCCTATGAGAAAGCCTTCTAAGTAGCTGAGTGCCAGGCGGATGGTGATTGTGTAAAAATCTGAAACAGTTTTTAGCAGACACTCTGAATACAGCCTGTGTAGTATAGTTTAGTATAAGTTTCTGTGGGGCAATTGGCAATCCTCTATGTATCAAGAACTTTTAAAAAGTCTATACCCTATTACCCAATGATTCTACTTCTACTAATATACCCTAAGGGAAAAAAATCTGATGTGCGAAAGGATTTGCATGTAAAGAGGGTTATTGCAATATTATTTATAACAAAGAAAAAATTGGAAATAATCTGTGTGTAACAGATTATCACACAATCAATCAATAGAGGATTGATTAATTGAATTATTGAGCACCCTTACAATGGAATAATATACAGCCATTGAGAAAGTTTAAAAAGTACATTATAAAATATTTTTACAGTATGATTTCAGTTCATTAAAAAATCTATGCTTAGAAAAAAGGCTGGAAGGCTGCATATGGAATTAATGGCTGTTACCTTAGTGATGGAATAATAGGTTATTTTAAACTTTTGTCCCACTTTATAAATTTTTTATGATGAGCATTTACTATGCTTGACAAATTTTTTGTGTAATTTTTTTTTATTTTGAAACAATCACAAACTTACATAAGTTTCAAGTATAGTACAAAGAACTCCTTTTTTTTCCTCAGTCAAGAATAAGTTGTCACCTGATGCTCCATCACCTCCAAATACTTTACTGTTTATTTCCTACAAACAAAGGCATTCATTATGTAACCATGATATAATCCCCAAAGTAAGGAAACTACCATCCAGTTTTCAGACCCCTTTCACATTTTGCCAGCTGTCCCATTTAGTGGCGTTTATGACAAAAGGGTCTTGCTCTGAATCAATTGTTTCTTCAGGCTCACGTCCCTTGGTCTCCTTCATGCCTGTGTCTGGGTCAGTTCCTTAGACTGACTTTGAGTTTCATGACCTTGATATTTTTAAAGATTATATTGCAATGATTTTGTGGAATGTTCCTCAATTTGGGTTTGATGTTTCCTCGTGATAGATTCAGGTTATGTATCTTTGGCAGGAACGTCACAGAAATGATGCCGTGTTCTCATTGCATCTGTCTGTGGCCATGACTTTTCTTTGTCTCAGTTCTGATGCTGTTCACCTTGCTCACTTGATTACTGTGGTGTCTGCCAGTCTTCCCCCCTGTGAGGCTACTCTGAAATTAGTAGGTGTTTTATAGGAAGCTACTATGAAACCGTGTAAGGATCTGTTTCTTATCTACCTTTCAATCTGTTCACTCATTTATTCATACCAATGTGAACTCATGGTCTCATTTTATCACTGGTTATAGTCCATTATTATTGTGGTTTATTTTGCTCAGATTTGACCAGTGGGAGTCCCTTCAAGCTGCCTTTGTCTTTTTGACATGTGTGCATCATTTTTTGAGTGCTTCCTTGCTTTCTGGCATGAGATGTTCCAAGCTAATATTGTACTTTCCTTGCTCCAGCTTGGCAATCGACCATTTCTCCAGGAGCCCTGGTTCCTTAGAAGCCCAGATCTGGGAGCACAGTGTGCCCATGGCTATTGGGATGTCACGGCTTGCAGGTCCTCTCAGTGGACAGGTTTTATGTGTATATATATATGCATGTGTGCACACATTTACCTCTATAGTGATTTCTTTATCTCTCTCTCTCTATTGAGAAGCGTGAGTTCTCAGCAATACCTCCAAGTCCAATCCCAGTATCACTGGCTTTATCCTAATTTTCTCTCTCCATATTTATAACTTCCTTTTCTCTCTGGGAGAAGCCTGGCTCTCCCTTAACGTTTTTACTCGCTCTTCAGTCCCCTACGTGAACCGTCTCCCCTTGACTCACCACTCCTGCTCTGTGCACATGACCTCCTCATCCCACTTGGGTTCTCGTGCCCTGTGCCCGGCTGTTCCCTGCCCCTATGTGGACGTTCTTCTCACCCTGCTCAGGCTCCATCCCCCTATACTGGTTCACACCCAGGTATAGACACCGTTTGTACCCCTCCTTGGTTCAGATGCCCCATGCCAGTTTGCCTTTCCACTAGGATTCCCTCCTCTCCCAACCTGGCCCTTCACATTGGGCTGCATGGGAACCACCACCCATGGCAGGCCATTCTCCACCTAGATGCTCTCGCACCCCGCCAGGGCCTGCCCCACCAGTGGATGTCCTCCTCATCCCCTTTGGGCTTTGACTCCTTACACTAGGTGCCCCCTCACTTGACACCACCCTCCTTCCCTTGCTTGGGCTGACACCCCTCACCCCCCACAGCCTCCCCTCCTCATGGATGCCTGCCTTGGTCCACCTCACTCAGTAACTTCAGGACTGGATTGTTCAGAAGGGAGATGGGATGCCAGTTGTTGTTGTTGTTGTTAAGGAAACAGATTTAAGTTAGGATTCGAAATAAGATTTAGAGGTGACTTAAGGCTTAGACAGAAGGACTTTGCCTTCTGCTAACTGAAAATCTCCATGAAGATCAGCATCATTGGCAGAGCAACAGAGATCTACAGAAAAGGAGTCTCCTTAATAGGGAGCTTAAATGACTGTGAAATTTCTTGCTTTCGAAATGAGTCAGCCCCTTATGCGCAGACCTTTCACAGGAGTGTTGACTCATCATGAGAAGGACTTGATGCAGGCCGCATGGATAGGTGGAAAGGGCAAGGGATTTGCAGCTGGATAGACTTGTTTCCAAATCGAAGCTCTGCTGTTTGTTGGTGAAATCATGTTGGCCCCATCACACCATCTCCCCGAGCCTCAGTGTTCTCTTGTGGAGCACTGATGATCCCTGCCTCACAGGACTGTTTTGAGGATCTATAGGACATCTATAGGACATCTATAGTCAGTTTCAATTAGTGCTAGTTCCCTTCTTTTGCTGCTGTCAAAGAAAACGAATTTGCCTCACCCAGGCCCTCAAGTTTATTATTATTCTGGATGAGGAAGCTCCAGACTTTGTGCTGAGAGGTGTTAACTGGATGATGGGTAGAGGTACACATTCCCTTGAGATGCTTCCTTGGTATCTCTGTGGCCCTGAGATTACCTTAGCCTGTGTCCCCATCAATGGTCTTTAGCCTGCACAGCAACCTGAGACACTTAATCATTGTTTCCTGTGTGGCAGCCACCCATTTTGGATGGGCATAGGGTGACAGCAGGCAGGCCCACCACGATCCCTCTGAGTGCTAGCCATCTCCTTGTGGATAGCATGCTAATGCTTGAACTGTGATTGGTTTCTATGAAAACTCATTTTTTTTCCTGCTCCAAAGTAAATGAAGCCATACTTAGGCTGTCTCAATATCAAACAAAATCTTGATTGAACTGTGCTATGGTGATCTGAATTAAGCAGTGACTAAAGAGCCATATGAAAGTAAGATGAACATTTCTTGCCTTTGGTGTTGATAAAAAGAAATTAAACAAATTGTAAATTCTTTTTGTATATCATTGTCTGTCCCATCTTTGTTTTTGGCTAAAAAGCCAATTTAGATCTTCACTGTGAATCATTTTATCAACTCAAGTAGATACTATCTTTGTTGGTTTGTTACTCACCCTGCAAAAGATGCAATATTACCTTGCTTTCATAATAAAGGTGAATTTGGATTTTAGAATTTATGACTTTAGGTTAATCTAGTGAAATCACCTTATATCTTATATTTTGGGGGCCTCATTTTTGGCAGGGACCTGGTGGAGCAACAAACATAAATATTTGTAAACCTTGACTTTCTTTACTATCATAGTTTTAGACTCTTACTAGTTCATGTGTAGGAACAACACTTGTGGATATGGTAGATAGTTCCTGTGATGGGATTGCCTTTGCAACTAAGAACATATCTCGTTTGAAGGTTTATTGATAAAATGAAATGATTTCTGGAATATATTTTTTATCATTAATGAAAGCTGTGGCTTTAAAAAACACATCCTTAAAGTGACTCTTTAAATTAAGGAGGCCAAAAGATACTTCAGTTTATTTAGCTCATTGGATATTGATTGAGTGCCTGCTGTATACCAGCTACTAACCTGACTGCTGGCGGTCTGATCATGTATAAATCATGGCTGTTGCCTCCAGATGCTTAATGTCCGATTGGAGAGAGCTGTGTGATCGTGCATTTTGTAGGGTATGGTATATAATGATGGAATTTAGTTTTTCCTGTCAGTATTTAACTCATTGAAAATCATTTAAATTCTGTTTCTTTACTTTGTATCATACTTGGTTGTGTGTGTGTATGTCACGATTCTTTTCATTCATTCATTTATTTGTTCATTAGAAATCAACAAATATGGGCGGGCCTGGTGGCATGGCGGTTAAGTCTGCGCACTCCGCTTCGGTGGCCCGGGGCTCACCAGTTTGCATCCTGGGTGCAGACCTACGCACTGCCCATCAAGCCCTGCTGAGGCGGCGTCCCACATAGAGCAACTAGAAGGATGTACAGCTATAACATGCAACTATCTACTGGGGCTTTGGGGAGAAAAAAGGAAAAAAGGAGGAAGATTGGCAACAGTTGTTAGCTCAGGGCCAATCTTCCTCAAGAAAGAAAAAAAAAGAAATCAACAAATACATGTTTATTGAGCCCCTATCCGTCATACTGGTAAAGCCAAGCTGACGTGGTACATGCCCTCAAGGAGCTTCTGTCTATATCCTTGTTTGCTCTGAACCTGCATGTTTTAAAGAAACATCTATCAAACATCTGCTTTGAGCCAAGTTATCATATTAAATGTTTTTTTTGTACAGTATCATATTTAATTCTCACAGCCCATTGGAAGGGGTGTTTCTCTCTCTTGTGGTTTACAAGTAAAGAACTGGTGTCTCCAAATACATGTGTTAGAGAAGCACAAACAAGGCTGTTGAAGAAAGGTAGACTTGAGCTGCAGACCTGGCTCTGCCCGCCTTGGGAGCCTGCGCTTTTCCCTAGCACTGCCAGTGGAAGGGTTGTCTGAGTTAGGACTCCTGTCTGTCCATGTTGTGGTGTGGAGCTGGGGCCACTATGGCCTCCTGTGTGTCCAGGCCCCCTGGTTTTTGCAGGATTGCAAGGCTTCCCCCACATCCACGCAGTTGTTGGGCTCGGAGCGATTTGGTCAAGTTTGCCAGGCTGAGCCACTTCTTCTCACTGCTTGTGCTCTGGCTAAATACATTGTCCTAATTAAATGTTGCTTTTTCATTTAAAATTCCACAGTGCTGTAATTCAACTTAGAATGCTGCTATTTTGACAGATGATGTCATTTAATTTTAGGATCATTGTGCTTCTTGTATTCAACTGCAGACTAAATTGGACCCTATCTTGGAGCATTTATACATTATAAGATAATACATTTTTACGAGTGTCTGATTAACTTGGCATGACGGGCTGTTTGAATTCCCTTCTGCTGATATTCTTTGAGAGAACCTCTTGACATTGGTGGGGGGCTGATTACTCAATTTACTTGTTTGCAACCTAGTGCCTAGTGAGTCCAGTTCTGAAATGGACCTGTACGTTTTCATTTATCTGGTGGCCACAGACTATGTCTCATGCTTAAAATGCTCCAAATGGAATGCACTGTTTCCCCTCTTCTGGGAGCCTGGTCGTCTTTTTCCTTCATGCACCTTCTCAGTGTGTTACACCCAACTGGGGAGCCAAGAGTGGCCCTTGCTCCTCTCCTCTTCCCCTCATCTGATTTGCCTCCAAATCTCCAAGAGATTTAAAATCTATTTTAAATCTACTTTACTGAGGGATAATTTACATACAATAAAATGCTGCCGCTTTAGTTGTATAGAGGATGAGTTTTGACAGATATTTATACCCATGAAACCACCACCACAATCAAGACGTAGACTATTTCTGTGGCTCCACAGTTTCCCTTGAACCCGTCCCTGCCACTCCTCACCTTCGTCCCCAGACAGTTGTTATACTTTCTGTAAAGAGAGGTCAGATTTGTCTTTTCCAGAGCTCCGTATAAATGAACGATGATCGCTTTTAAGTCTGTTTTGAACCTGTAGTCCTCTGCTGCGCCGCTGGAGTGTCGGTCCTTGTTCTTTCTTCCTGGGTTGTTGCAGTGGTCCTCTGAGCAGCTTTCCTGACTCCCGTGCACCTCTCCTCTGTGCATCCGCCACAGTTTCCAGAGTGACCTTTCTCAGATGCCGCCCAGCCTTGTGGTCCCCTCTCATGACCCTCTGGTCAGCCCCTTTGCAGCCTTAGGGAGAGTGGCGTCCTGCACTTGGACTCTTGATGGTCTAGCATCTGCTACTTTACCAACTGCCTTGGGCTCCCGCCACCCCGAGCTGCTTCATTTTCCCTTACAGTCCCTTTAAGGAAGCGGTAAAGGGATTACTGTCAACTCTGTTTTACAGATGAGAGAAACAGCGTCCAGGATTTATCCAAGACCCCCTGGCTGGGGAGCAGTGAGGCCCCATACCTCTATCAAGAGCATCCTTCAGCATGCGGAGGCTTGTGCTCTAAAAATGGCAAAATTTAAACCCAAGGATCCTGAATGTCTTCTTTTCCAGCTCCATGAGATATAAAACTGTGTATTCCTGAGAGCCAAAGAATGAAGATTATTTTCTCCAAGAGCTCACCCTTACTGTGGGAGATAACATTATTATTAGGTGGACGTGGCGAGGAGGTGGGTATGGCTGAGTGTTGTGAGCAGAGGACAGGGAGAAGCAGCTGTGATGGATCCAGAACCGGCAGGACCAGATTACACAAGGCCTCGCAGGCCGTGGGGTCAGTGGTCTGGTTTTGATTAAAAGGCAGTGGATATCAGGGAAGGGTTTTTAAGCAGGGAGGTAAAATTTGCCATTTCACTTAAAAAAAAAAGTCACTTTGTCGCAGTATGGAGAATAAGTTGAAGAGGCCAAATGTGGCAGTGGAAAGGCCAGTCGTGAGTTCAGGTGAGAGCTGGGGTGCCTTGACTGACGTTGTGACAGCGGGAATGGAGGGGAGTGAAGGGCTTTGCAGTACATTTCAGGACCAATAACCAGACTTGCTATGGCATGAGGGAGAGTGGGCAGCAACATGGTAGATGGTGGGGCCATTCACTGAGATGGGAAGACCTGGGAGAGAATCAGATTGAAGGGAAAATAAAAAATTCAGTTGTGGAGGCATTAATTTTGAGATGCTGTGTGACATTTAAGGGGAGATCAGGTTGGCGGTTGTGTGGATGAGTCTTGCCCAGTATGTAAAATAGAAGTAGAAACTTACAAGGCTCAGCACAGCTTTTCCAGATGTGCATTCAGTAAACATACAGTGTGTACAAACTGTAAGTGACACTGTGCTCAGCTCGGCTGCACACCTCAGCCTGGAGAAATTGTTCCTGTCCTTCCGGGCCAGCTCAAATACTCCTTCTCCACAGCTCCATTAATGAGTGGAAATGATAGCTCCAGCCTCTGTGTTTATATTGTGCCGAGCAGTTTCCTTGAAGGCACTGCTCCCTCCTCAGACATCTGAGGGAGCTTAATTCTCGTCTGTCTCTCCCTACTCATTACCAGGTCTTTTAGGTACAGGAGAGGCGTGGAGTGATAGTTTACTGAGTTCCTCTTTGCATCAGATCCAGCTGTACACTTTTGGAAAAATTTAATTCTCACAGAAACCTCAGCATGTAGGCATTATTTCTCCTAGAAAGGGAAAACTGAGGTTTAGAGAGCTTATGTGTCTTGTCCAAAGTCACATAGCTGATAAGTAACAGATCTGGGAACTGAATTAGGTCTCTCTAATTCCAAAATTTTTGTTTCTTCATACTCATATGTATTAGTTATCTATTGCTTTGTAACAACATACCACAAATTTAGTGGCTTAAAACAGCATATATTGGGCCGGCCCCGTGGCTTAGCGGTTAAGTGCACGCGCTCCGCTGCTGGCGGCCCGGGTTCGGATCCCGGGCGCGCACCGAGGCACCGCTTCTCTAGCCATGCTGAGGCCACGTCCCACATACAGCAACTAGAAGGATGTGCAGCTACGACAGACAACTATCTACTGGGGCTTTGGGGGAAAAAATAAATAAATAAAATTATAAAAAAAAAACAAAAAAAACCCAGCATATATTTATTAGTATCACACAGTTTCTATGGGTCAGGAGTCCAGGCATAGCTTAGCTGGGTCTTCACAAACCTGAAGTCAAAGTGTTGGTGAGAGCTGCAGTCTCATCTGGGGCTCAACTGGGGACAGATCCATTTCCGAGGTCCCATAGATTATTGGCAGAATTCAGTTTCTTGAGGCTGTATGACGGAGAGCTTCAGTTTTTAGCTGGCTATTGGCTGGAGACTGCCTTCAGCTTCTAGAGGCTGCCTGCAGGCTCTTACCACATGGGGGTTTCCCAAAATGACTGCCTGCTTTGCCAGAGACAGCATGAGAGAGGGAGGGAGAGAGAGACTCTAGAAGGATGGGCCCTGCAGTCTCATGTAACGTAATCATGTCCATGTAATCACAAATATCTCATCACCTCCACTGTGTTCTGTTGGCCCAGAAGCAAGTCACAGGTCCCACCCTCACTCAAGAGGAGTGGATCATGCACACAAGAGCATGAACATCAAGTAGGGATCATAGAAGCCACTTTAAGAGCCTGTGTGTCATACACACAGGGGACTGTGTCTTATTTATCACGTTAGCCCCTACTGGAAGGAGCACAGAGCTCTACAGAGGAGGCTTTTAGTAAATGGTGGCGAAATTTAAGCCATTGATTTTCCATCAAAGAACTTATAGTTGAGTCTGCAGTAGGATAGGCACACAATTTTGCCTTTGGTAATAACTTCACAGTGTGCCTATAATTATAATATTGGTGGGAAAACTAGGTCATCTCTCTTGAATCTGTTCTGTCATCTCTGATGCTGCTGTTGCTGCTACTGCCCTGGCTCCCAGCCCCACTACTTCTCTTCCTGGGCCACGCGATGCTTGCCACCCTGGCCTCCCTGCCTTTGATCAGGCCCGGCTAGCCCATCCTCTCCCTTACTGCCAGAGTACCCTTCTTCAATGAAGTCCAGGGCCTCTGGACTGAAACCCAAGCTCCTTGGATATCCAGGTCCTCCGTGATCTTTCCCATTCCTGCTTCTGCAGTCCTGCCTCTTGACACCATCCTTCTTGCACCTCAAGGTTCAACACCACCAGAGCCCTGTTATGCCCTCCTCGCTTTATCCCGCCTCCTGCCTCATGTCTCTGCACCATGTGTTCTCTCCCTAAAATATCCTTTCATCCCCTTCCTCACATTACTCTCTGCTATCCTGTGCAGCTTGGTGAACTCTTGCTTCTCCTTATAGATGTGTTGCAAAGCTTCCTCCTCAGTGGTGGCCTCCCTGATGTCCTCCGGAATAGCTCACCCTTGGGGCTTTACTGTGCAGTGCTGTGTGGACCTAGACCCTCTTATGGAACTCCATATGTTATGGAGTAATTTGATTTTGTTCCTTGGCCTTTTAAAAATATGCACGTTTGTATTCTCAGAACCTTGCACAGTATTTGTTGATAGCATGTGCTCCATACATTTTGATTGAATTAATGAAAAGGATAAGTGAATGAATGATTGAGTAAGAGGATTGCAGTGAAGTTGGGTGGAACTGAAAATCTTAAAAGCCAAATCTGTTTAAAATTCCTTTCTGGGAGAAGCACACTATATTGTATTAATTAACTCAGAAGCTTGCAAGTCAGGGAAATGCTAACGATCTCTTTCCAGTTACTGAAGAGAGGAGCTGGCAGAGTCCCTGCTTCATTCATCATTTTCAGCTTAGGTCTGGCTGTGCTTATTTTTCTGGTAAATAAGGAGAAGAAATTATACCATATTGTGAGTTGAAAGGAGGAGTTTCTTCTGGAATCCAAATTTGCCTTAATTTCTGTTTTGTTGGTGCATACGGATATTACCCGGTTCAAGGTGAGCCTGTGCTACCTCCTTTGTTGGAATCTGCCACAGTGCCTAGACCAGGGCCGAACATATCCGCACTACCTCGAGAAACAAATCCTAAAGAAAACTCGTTGTGACACTTATCTTCACTCATTTCCTGAACATTTATTGACCCTTGTTATGTGAAATTAGGCGTCCGGGAGTCTGAATAAGACTTGGAGCCAAGGAATTCAGTCCCATAGGGGTGTTAAGATGGATGTAGAAAGAGGTGTGGTTAGAGCTGGCAGAGGTAAATACTTCAAGAAGCCCGCAAACAGTTCTGTGAGAGCCCAGGTGAGAGGAAGGGATGTAGAGGAACTTGGACGGTTCCAATAGAGGTGGTGATATTTGGGAGACCTCATGGTATGAGGAGGGAGGATTTGGAGTCAAAAGACCTGGCCAAATTCCCTGTTTTATTTCTCAGCCGAGCTACCCTGGAGGAGTTACTGACCTCTTCTTACCTCAGTTTTTTAAGTTCTAAGATGGTAATATTACTATCTACCGAGATGTGTACATGTGATGATCAAATGATATAACAGTCTAAAAGTGCCTTAAGGGATTAAATTCATTTCAATTATTTTGTTTGAGCTGGGCCTTAGAGGATGGGTGGGAGTTGTGCATGAAGAAGCAAGGATATTACAGCAAGAGGGGCCAACAGGAGGTGGGGCTGGGCTGGGGTGCAGCTGCAGGAGAGGGCCAGGTGGGAAGTGAGAATGCTGCTGCTCAACCACGGTGTTGGCAGTGTGGTGGGGACACAGTGGGGACAGGTGATTGAGAGGAGCCATTTTACGGGTGATCCTGAAAGCACTTCTGTTTTGCTTCATCATGTATTGCATTTTTGTTCAGCCAATTCATCATCCTGATCAGTTTTTGTAGGCTGTGGATAAAATTAGCCTGAGTTTCCTGAACTCATTCCAAATGACAACTCGCCTGCCATGTGCTTGCTGGCTGCAGGCTGACACTGCCTGGCACCGTTCGGCTGGCCCCCACTGTATGCTCTGGCTCCCCACTCCTCTTGTCTCCTTGTGCATAGCTTACAAACAGCTGTGCCCCCCTGGGTCTCCTGGAGACCCTTACACTTCTGCTGGCTTTGGTGTGACAATTAGACGACATCTGAAAGGCGCCCGTCTAAATTAAGACTCTCGACTGTAGTTAGCAAAATCGCTTTCAAGCTGTCTTAAGCAAAAGAGGGAATGTGTTGGAGAGAAGCTCGGGTATCTCATGGAAGCCAGGGACATGCTGCGGAGCCAGGCCGCAGGTGGGACCACAGGCCGGAGAGCTCTCAGACCAGGCTGCCAGGCCCTCTGCCCCAGCGTGTCTCATCTCTCTCGCTCTCGCAGTGGTTTTGTGTTCCTCCTTTGTCTTTCTCTAGTCGCTGTCTCCTCTGCTTCTTCAAACCCACGGCCCCCAACAATAGCCATCTCAGCCCTGGAGTCTCACTACTACGGGTGAAACTAGCAACCGCAGCTAACTAGATTCAGCCCCTGCTCCAGACTTGCAGGAGGAGGCGTCTTCTTCACCCAGCTTCTGTTACGTGTCCTCCCTCTGTCCTGTCACCGGGGGCCAGTGTCGCCTGAGCCTGTCAGTGACAAACATGGCTACTGGTGGCCTTGCTTGTGTATGAGAGGAGAGATTCCCAAGAAGGGGGCCATTGTGGGCTGGGCAGAGACTTCAGATGGTGTCCCTGAAGGTACCTGGAGGTGACTGAATCCTTTGCCTACCAGCCTGGAATTCCTGAACTCTATAACAGTTGTGATGAAGGACATTCATTCATTCAACATTTATGAATCTCCTTCAGTGACAGGCGCTGGCTAGATTCTGAGGGTAATGTGTGTGTTTCTCTAATGACTCTCCAGAAGCCTGCAAGAAATATGACTTCACCTGTGCTGAAGCTTTGTTTTGGCTGGACGTTGATGAACTTACTGTCCAGTTCCCATTCCTGACTGTTGGACTGTTCTGTGGACACTCTAGCCGACAGGGTCCTGCTCCTCAGGAGAGGGGATGCACTAAGTGCACTGTACAGGGCTTCACCCCAAGCAAACCTTGGTTCCTAATTTCTAAAATGAGATTAATGGTAACCATCTCATGGAATTTTTGTGAGAAAATAGATTTTTATGGACTTTGTAAGCATCCAAAGTATTTTATATGACTTCAAATTACTAGCAATTGCAGGTAAATAATGTAGTTCAGTCATGAGAGATGAATTACAAATACCCTATTAGTCATTGCACGTCTTAAGGTTGGAAAGAATCTATTTTTTACTTTCTAGACAATGTGAATTTGATGTTGTACCTCTTAACACGCATATAGTGCTGACTCAGAATCTATTTTCCAAATTCCTTTTAAGAGAAGAAATATCAAGCTTACCTTTGCTACTCACTGAGTTCTGTTATGCAGCCTGTTGGAGGCTGTTTCACTTCCTGTAGATTTATTTTTTTCACTGCTTGGCGCTAAATAAAAGCTGTCATCATATACCTCTATGTGCCAAGCATTCTGCGTGCATCATCTCCTTTCTGTCCTTACACCAGCCTACAAAGAACACGTTATCATCTCCACCTTAAGATGAAGAAACGGAGTCTTACCAAGTAAAAACGACTTGCGCACGTTAAGTTAGTAAGACTCTCAGACTCCAAAGGCCCTCTTCTCCCCATGATACTGCGCTGCCTCACAATTCAGAACAAGAGCTCACTACGGCTGCAGGCAGGAAGACGTCTCCCCTTCTGTGTGTGTGGACCCTGCGTGTGATCAGTCGTACTGCAGCATCTGGGGGACCTGAGCCCCACCCGCTCAGCCCCCTCAGCCTCTGTCCCTCCTCCGGGGAACCCTGGGGTGGCTTAAGCACACTTGGAAGCCATGGGTCTCTTCCCCTCTTCACCCATCAACTCACACATTTTGTACACTGGCAAACTGAGTCTGCATCAACCAGCCCTTCCTCTGAGAGCCATCGTGTGTATCAGCTGCTGCCAGAGGGAGCACCCCAGATCTGAACACAGCCTGGGGTAGCTTATGCTCACAGTCACAGCAGGCATTTGTTGTCTTTAACAAACAATAGCATTATGAATCAATTTTAGTGCTTGAGAGATATATGCGACTCAGTGTAATGGCCCCCTAAAAATTGTAAATTACAGGCATCAGCATCAATAAAATAATGACAGTGCCAAACAAGTGACTCATCGCCTCCCTCAGGTTCTGCATGATTCTTACCTACTCTCAAAGAAAAAAAAAATGAGTGTTCGGTTGACTGCTTAACCGGATTATTGTGAAACTGTCACAAGGAGAGAACATGTCATATGTACGGATAGCCTGCCTCCAGGGGTGTGACGATCATCACTTTTAGGTGTGAATTTCCTGCCTCTGAAAGTTGGCCGGGGTTTCTTCCAACAGGTGCAGAATAAACCCTCTCCATGTTCCCTGTCGTTGCCAGTGTGATCTTTCTAAAATGCAGACGTGATCGTACCTCAGCCCTGCTTTAAACCCTTTCATTATTCCTCAAGGCCTTCAGAATAAGAGGCCACCCCTTCCGCGTCCCTACCTCTTCACCCCACCCTTTTCCTCGATCCAGAGCAGCATGTAGTCCCCAAACTCACTGTGTTTCGTCACACCTCTTTGCTTGGTGCCTGCTGCCTGCTCTGCTTGGAAGGGCCTCCTCACTTTGTGTGCACAGAGAGCTGCTTCAGGTTATCCCTCAGGCGCTGTCTTCTCTGCAGTCTTCCCTTCCCCCTGGTAATATTCATAATCTCTAAGGTTTTGTGAACACCCACTCTGTGCCAGATGGTCTTGTAGATGTGTCCCATGATTGTCTCATCCAGCCACATGGTTTCTCCAAGGGTAAGTGTCACTGGCCCTCTGAAGGAGAGCTGGGACACGAGGAGCAGCGTGCCCCGTGGCCCACAGCCCAGAAACGTGCAACTAGTTTTTAAACCCGTCTGGCTAGTTCCAAAGTTTATGCTCTCTTCCTGTCTCCAGGCTGCTTTTCTAGGATGATTAACCAGTCTCTTCTCTGTGCCGTCACTGCACTTTTTATTGCTACAATTAGCACGCCGTATAGTAATTGATTACTTTCAGATCTGTCTTCTCTGCTAGAGTGTGAGCTTCCTGCCATCAGCAACTATCCTTCTCATTCTTTCCTTTCCCTCCAGGCCTAGCATGGATCTAGTTCTCAGGAGGTAGTCAGAACGACTCTTGGCTGAATGTAATTGAATGCATTATGATATGGATCCTTGCATCCTTTTCTTTGAGTCCTATATTATTAGTCACATAGTCTGGAAAGCAGCATTATTTCTGGATCATCAATAGTTCCCTCTTTCATCTTGTCTCTTGACTTCTTTGACTTTCCTCCTCTTCCAGAACCTTTTTCTGTACCTGCTAAGTCTTTGTGGGAACTGGAGGGTGGACCACAGTTCTCCAGTCCCCCTCCTGTAGGCTTTCCTGTCACGTGCCATGTATTTGCTCTCCTAATCACAGCACTTTACCTCTTCCCTCCTCCTTTGTCTTTAAGTCTTGAATGTAATGACCCAGTGCCTAAAAGCAATTATACCATGATTGCATCGGTGATGGATGGTCCCATTGTGATTGCATCCTGTGCTGGGATTAAAGATTTTACCATGAAGTGCCAAGGATGACTACATTAATGTCATCTTTTTGATCAAGCTTAACTCAGATTTTTGTCAATGAGAATAGTCAAATTAATGACATTATGATAACAGATTTCTACTTTAGGCTATATGGCCCTAAAGTACCATGTGACTTTTGCAATGTCAGCTGTTGTTATTAGGAATATCTTTTTGGAGAGAGTTTTTTTTAATATGAATCTTTTTCATCCTTATTAACCCAATGCGAGGCACATTATGGACATTCAGTGTAGACTGGGGATAGCGTTCAGTTCAGTCCACACACATTTAAGGAGTATGTCCTTCCACAGTTGCTCAAAGGCCGACCTCCCATGCCTCCCACTTCCTGACGCTTTCCTGATGTTCCTGCTGGAAGTGCACCCTCCATCCTCTGGGGTCTGAGAGGGGGCGTCAGCCTCCACCTGACACAGCACACTTCTCGCATGGGGTGTGGGTCTCATTCTTCCTAAAATGGCTCCTTCTGGGCGGGAGACTATGACCTATTTGTTGACATATCTCCATAGTTCGTGGCTCAATGCCAGGCCTGCGGTATTTCCCCTCCGTATCCTTCTCTCTGCTCCCCAAGATAATATTGGACTTATTCCCAATCCCTAAAACAGTCTCAGATATAATATTTACTGGATGCTCGGTAAATATTGAATGAATGAGTGACTGGTAAATAATAAATGAGTGAATGAAAAATTATGTGGAAGAATATTTTTAAATTATTACCTGTCAACAAAAGAGGAATTTAAAAAATGAGGATGTGTCTAGGGTATAGCACAATATAGTAGAAAAAATGTAGGCCTTAGAATCAGACAGGCCTGGATTTGAACTGTGGCTTGGCTGCCTTCTGAAAGTGGGGCCTCTGAGCAGAATATCCTCCCCCGTGAATGGGAGTTCCCTGTAAGAGGATGCTGGGAAAATTAGAGACAATGGCTGCATCCCAAGTGCTCTGACCTGTAGTTCCTTCTGTGAAGATGGGGACGGCTCATAGACCTGCTGAGAGGATTAAAGGTAACGTGTCCATGGCGTCTAGCCCCGTGCCTGACATGAAGTGCAAGCTTAATAGATGGTAGCTATCACCATCCTCCAGAATTCTCCATCACCTTACCTCATGCCTTCGAGGCAAAACAAGCCAAAGCTTCCTGCGGATGCATCAGTTTTATTATTCTCTGTTTATAAAAATGGCCAAATTGATAAAGGGGAAGAGCTACCCACAAACGTTCTTTTCTAGAGAAAGCTGTGAGTGTTTTATGAAACACAGCACCGAGTCCTGCCACGGCCCCTCAGCCTCCTGCAGGAGTCACCTTATTAAAGTGTCCCCTTTGATGGAGTATGCTGGTGTGTGCAGGGAGCTTGCTTCTTTTCAAAATCGCTTTCAAGTCATAAATATTTTAAGGAGTTTTATCTGCTCACTGTTTCTGTGTATTAGTCTATCACATGGATCACTTTCAGGACAAACTGCCTTGCCTTTGTTCTTCTCACACAAATACTAGGGTCAGTTGCCTCCTTCCTTTTTCTGTTTTACGAGCACAGTCAGGTTCACGTCATAGGGCTGTGTGGCTCTGTATTTCATTCTTCTCAGGTGTGTCAAGTCAGCTGTTACTGAGGGCCTGCCACGTCAGGGGTTCTGTGTTGGGGGTGGGGAGGAAGTTGTTCTCCGGGCCCCTGCGAGTGCCCCCGCGTCCCAGAAGCAGCCGCAGGAGTGTAGCGTGGGTGCCTGTGGAGCTCAGCTCGGCAGAGGCAGGTGGAGGGAAGAGTGGGGGTGGACTTGTTGAAAGCGGGGACCCCTGAGCTTCCCTTGTAGGAGGGGCTGACCTGTCTGAGGCTAGTTCCTCACCTCTGCACGGGGAATGGAGGAGGTCCTGTGGATTAACTTGGCCATAGGGTGCCTGGTGCATGGTAAGCATGTGCCAGACCTAATTGTAATTGAGAAATAAACGGGCTTTCAATGGATGTGTCCTCAGGGTCCCCACAGGAAGCAGGCAGCACACTCAGTGGGGTAAGTGGGGAGAGTGAAGAGGGGGAGTCTTATGCAGGTGTAGGTGGTGAAGCAGCCCAGGACTAGCAACAGCGGGGAGCCTTTGACCCTCCAGGAGGGGGGCCAGGACAGGGAGCAGTTACAAAACCTGGAGCCAGCTGCAGCGAAGAGCTGCGTGAGGGCAGCTGTGGTCTTTCTGCAGGGCGGCGGGAGCCTGGCAGTCAGGGGTCTCTGGTCTCACTCTTTGAGCTCGCTCATCTTCGGCTGGTGCCTCCATTGGTAAACCCAGCTGGAAGCCCAGGGCGTGGGGCCTGCCTCTGCTGACACTTGGATCCTCCGCTTGGGGCACCGTGCAGGGGGGAGGTGGATCTGGAGTGGACAAAGCATGTCTGCACGGAGGACTTAAGTGTAGTGAATTTTCACAAGGCTTCAATGCTAAGTCTCCCTGGCCTCTGGTGACTTTCCTCAGTGTTCGTGAAACCAGGAAGCAGGCCGTGCCAGGGTGTCCCGGGTAGGACATTAGCCTGTGTCTGTCATCCATTTTGATACTGTTGGGTGGGAGAAGTTAGTGGTTGGCAAGTGAGTAAAGAGGTTTTTTGAGAGGTTTACTAACTTGCCTAGCACCCCACAGTCTTTGTGGGGGTTGGAGTTGGATGCCCACCCAGGACTCTCAATGGCTTCCCACTCTACCTCCACCCGATGTGCACACAGGCTAGAGTTTAGATTAAACCCTACCACCTTTTCTTATTTAACCTTTAACCCTGTGAGGTAAGTAGTATCGCATTTTGCCTAAGGTCACTCAGCTAGTAAAGGGCTGGTCTAGAATTCAAACCCAGATGTGTTGGTTTCATTGCACCGCACAGCCTGTTTTCTCCTTAGCAGTTTTTGAGTGGCAGCCACATTTCGCCAGCACCTGACCCAGTCCCTGACCAGAGGATCGCCTTCTTCCATTAGGACGAATGGTGGCCTTACATTTAATGGGCTCCGTCTGGTGATTACTAGAGTGACCTTATGTGCTGTTGTCCTGAAGTGCCTCCTTCCTCTCTCAAAACTGTCCCACAGTCGCTCAGATTGCCCCCCGCCTCCAGTCTTGTTTGTATCTGTGCGGGCCCTGGGCCCAGTGCCCTCGCCTCCCCTTTGCTTGTGCAGTGTCATTTGCAGTATGTAATTTTTATAAAATTTGAACATGTACCTGGAGGCATTTTGGAATCACATTTGCTTCAGAATCGGAAAGGAAAGGGGTAAAGCATTTTGGGTAGTTATAAATCACCTCTGTTTTGGTTTTTGGAAACTCCATTTATATTGCGCTTTTTTCAGTAAGTAAAAAGGTTTCTTGAAATAAGGAAAAGAAAAGAAATACCTACCCTCTGGATAGTTGTTTTAAACTTATTCTTAGCTGTAGGACGTTGCGTCAAGTGAAACCTTCATAGAATCCCCAAATACAGAATAGATCAACGTGGAGCTGCTCTGTGTGAAGCAAAATAGTGGAAGTCTGGGGCTTGGGGAACATTCAACCAATTAATTCCATGCATGTTGTTGAGGGTCTGCTATATGCCAGGCACTGTTCTAGGCATTCGGGATACAACAGAGAACAAAACAGATAAACAGTGCTGCCAGGAAGATGACGTTCTAAGATGGGGAGAATCTGAGAACCACTGTTCAAACAGACTTCATACCTTCCTGGTCCTGCACACTTAGGAAGCATGAGGGGGAGGAGTGGGGCTTGAGGAGGACTGGGAGGAGGAGGTATGGTCAGGCAAATGGTATGCAGAAGTGCTCAGGGCCTTTCCCTCTTATCTTATGGAAAGTGCTGTAAAGTCAAACTGACACGTATGCTTGAGCACTTTCTCTGTGCCGGGCCCTGTCCTTTTTAGGGACCAAACACCAAGATAGCTCGTTAAAATTGAGGGCACATTGACCATCCACTATAAGAGAGGCTGTCAGGGATCCAAGATGAATAACAGGGCTGTGCCCCTGAGACATTAAGGTCTTGGGCCCGGAAATGTGCAGTTTGGGTTCTCATCCTGGTTTTGCAAATAACCAAACAACTTGTTTGATAGTTGTGTCGTTGGTTATTTATCCTCTCTAGGACTCAGTTTCCTTATTTGGAAACAGAGGACTGGACTGGATAAACTCTTGACCCTCTCTTTCCCAGTTCATCCTCATAGATTTATGAATTGGTGATGGTTAAGTTCAGATTTTAACCAGAGGATACTTTAGTTATATATACAATACATACATATGTGCACATATACATATATATGTACATATATATTTCTTTTTCTTCATATTTTGAAAACTAGAGTCTTGTAGTTGCCCTTCCTGGCCTAGACTGTGGCAAGATGAAGACCTCAGGAATGTCTAAGTCTTACTCATCTCTACCCTGCACATATTGTGTATGTGTGCTGCCTCGCTGAACCCAGGTCAGAGTGGATTATGCATCACCAATCTTGCACTCTCGTGCCTACACTTAGAATAAAGCCCACACACTTTCCAACCTGGCAATGCTTCTCACCTGGCCAGCCTCATCTCTTCTCAAGGTTATCATGTGGCCTGGCTGAGATGAAATGATTCCCATTTCTCTCGCCTGTGAGCTTTGGCATGTGCTTATCTACTGCCTGGGGTGCCATTCCTCTCCTCTCTCCCACCCTTGGCACTTGGTTATCTCCTTAATTCTCAAGTGTCAGCTGAGTTGTCACTTCTTCTGGGAAGCATTCCCTGAACTGAGTGCCCTCTCCCACCATACCGTTTGCCTTCAATTCTGCACCACTTGGTTGCATGCCCATCCTGAGTATTTCCGTAGATCCATGAGGTTCCTTTGTAATGATATGTTATAATCATCTAGTTATTTCGTTGTGTCTCCACTGCCGTCACCTTGGGGTCAGGGACTGTTTAGTTTTTCTTGCTATGCTAGTCTCAGGATATAGCGCCATGTCTGCCGGTTGTAGGAGCTGAGTGGAATATTTAATGAGTGAATGAATGAACTGGCGAAAGAGCCTTCCAGTTCTACTCTCTGTGGTTCTGAGATGCCATAATTACCAAGAACTTGTACAGATAGTAATTGCTCTAAGACTTCAGAGGAGGAAATGGAATTGAACTAGGGCTTGAAGGCTTGAGTGGAGGGGAGGAATAGATTATTCCTGCTGGTGGTTTCAGTGCCTCTGGTACAGTGGTCTTTACTCTATTGTGGGTCATGGACTCCTTTGAATCTCTAATAAAAGCCATAGATCATTTCCTCAAAAAAAAGTACACGTGTGCAAAGTCTCCCTTATAGTGCCAGAGGATCTTAGACCCCTGGCGTTCATGGAGCTCAGGATAAGAACTCCTGTTTTGGACACATGCGCCCACTGAAATGGATTGGAAATTTTGCAGATGTTTATTAAGACTGTGCTACATGCCAGGCAGAGTAGTTACTGGGGATATAAAGATAAGAAACACTCAAGGTTCCTGTGCTAAGGAGGGGAGGAGGAGACCGATCTATTCTTGGGCATCTCCTTGGAGCCTGTTACTGTCCAAGCCCTTTATGTAGATTATCTCATTTCGTTCTTATAACAACTCTTATGGAGTAGGCATTGTCCCCTCTTTTTCATAGGAGGAAATTGAGTGTCAGTGAGGTAAAATGATTTTTCCACGGTAATACAGCTAGTAAGTAGAACATTTGGAGTAAAGGTTTCTCTTGCTCCAAAGCCTGGGCTCTTGTGTTCCACCTTACAACTTCACAAGGACGCAGCTCGCATTTACTGTCTTGCTCTTTCGACTTCCGGGTGCTTTGAGTAGCCATCCCAACCCACGTTGGCTCCAGGACTTAGGTCCCTGCATCACTTCACCCTGTAGGCATCACAGCAAGGCCTATCTTGACCTCCTTTCTGCAGGACAGACGTGGTAGGAACATGGCTGCTAACCAGGAGCTTCTCTTCAGGCATCTCGTCTACTCTTCCAATAACTCTGACGGTTGGGAAATTCATCTGATTTTGTGTCAAAATCAATTTTCCAGGCACCTGTCTCTATCAGCAACTTTTCCAGCTTTTCCTGTGAAATACCTGACTCAAAAATGCAGACCTGGCGTTCATTTTGTGGGACCCAGAGCCTCGGCTTGGCTGGTGCCGTGGCCTTTGTCGAGGAACCGAATGAGGGAGCAGAGAGGCTCTCACTGGCATGGTGCTAACCTTGCCTTTGTTCTGAAGGTTGAGCCGAGCCTGTGTGATTCATCTTCCAGCACTTTGTCATTTTTGTTTCTCTTTGATCTGAGCAGCCGACATTAAAAAAAAATTCATCATGACAAAATTTCCATTCCACTCAGTGACTGACCTAGGCTTAGACCTTTCCTTGCTCTTTCCCTCCACTCCTGCTTCCAAGGAAACGTGAGGGACACACCCTCCTGCCACCCAAGGTCTGATGTGATGGAACAGCCCAACCCTTATGGAATGCTGCCTGCTGGCACTCTGTCACTGAGGAGAGCCCCTCGAGGTGGTCCCTGACTCAGATCACGTGCCATCTGTCTCCATCGTGGAGCCTCTCCCCACATGGCAAGTTATATAATTGAGATCAGTTGAAGGACAGAGATGGATAAAGAAGGCACAGAGAGAGAGGTGAGAAAAGGTTTCACAGAGGAGGTCCTGTTTATGTTCACACGTGTCTTGAAGGAAGATGATGTATTTACCAGGCAGACAAGAGAGAGGTGGATGGAGCACGTTCCAGGACAATGGACAGGAAGTTCACAGGGAGGGAGGCATGAAAAGAGAGAGCATGTTAGGAGTGTTTATATATACGGCCTCTGTTTTCTCTACTAAACATATATTGCTGTGAAGTATAGTTATGTCTTTCTGTCTGTAAGATAGAGCGGCCAAATAGTTCCAGAGAAGGAAGGAATTATGCCAAGAACAGGAAGGATTGATCTGATCAGCCATGGGAATCATACCCAATAAGCAGGGAGGGAGACGGATTCAGCAGCATTAGACGAAGTCTCAAGAGAGAAGGAGCTGGCTGTTCAGAGTAAGCGACCATTTGTCAATTTACCATGTGTTTGTAGAGCATGTATTACATCAGGCACTGTTTCAGCACAGCCATGTTTCCCTAGAGATGAAGCCTCTTGGTGACCCTACTAATTATATTGCGACGCTACCGAAGCTTAATAAGGAAAACGGGAGCTGAAGTCTTTGTGACCTTGAGTTGGGAAGGGGAGCCAGTGGGGGCAAAGGTAGAAATTGGGTAAGGGGAGAGGAGAAGAAAGGGGACTGTGTCTGGATTCCACATAAACCCACGTCCTCACTGGGGCGCGGAGTCCTGGCCAGGCTGCATTCCACCTCTTGTTACAAAGCTTGTGGCTGACTGCATGTGGGGATCTGGGAAACCATGCAGCCAAATCGAGTTTGAGGCCTGTGAGCTGGAGCCCTGTCATGGGGTGGCACTGATTACTGGCTGGGGGCCAAGCTGGGGCAGAGTTGGCTCAGAAGGCTCTGTGTTGTGAAACGTGACCATTGAACACTGTCCCTCAAAGGGTTATAAAGAGGTGAGGCTTCATTTCTCTGGAGCAACTCCGGGGAGTATTCTAATCACGCGAGAGGTTTAAGAAGCATGCCCTTCAGTGCTAATCCTTCTGCTGTTAGCCCGGTAACTAGAACAGCCACAGGGGCCCGGGTGGAGGGGACAGCGCCCTCTGTGGAGGAAAGCGTGGCAGTGCCTTTCCAGGGCACCTGGGGCCAATGCTGACATCCTCCTGCCTCAGAGCCTATTTCAGTCACCAGGCCGAAAGCATCGGGCACAACTGGGCCCTATCCCTCTTTTTCCACAGCTGGTCCTGGTCTCCTCCCGTCCTGCTGTCATACTGCTGGCATATTCTTTGTATAACCTATTATGAGTGTTCATTTATGTGTCTGACTATTTCACTAGGCTGTGAGCGTTTCAAGGATCTCAGTGTCTCAGTCAGCTTAGTTCCTGATGGTACTCCATGCTGCTTCATGTCTATCCCCTTCCTAGAATGCACTCCCTCGTTGATTTGCCAGAAAACTCTTTCCTCGAGACCCGACTAAGAGGGGAATCTCAGGCCTTTCCGCTCTGGGCCCCTACGCCTGTGCCTGACTTCAAACTCTCGCCCTGCACTTGTATCATACTGTAATTCTCGGTTTACAGGTCTGCCTTCCCGGTAGACTATTGCATCCCTGTATCTCCAGCTTGGTACACAGGGTAAGTGCTAAGTAAATGTTGAGTGAATGAATAAATATATGAAGCAAAAGGATGGTCCAATGTTTGAATTTAGAGATGCACATTAATAAAGTATTTATTCAGATAGCTTCACGTCTATGTTCAAAAGCACAGATTTCTGTAGCCAAGGAATCAGATGTTGGTATGCCCTGCCTCCCTCTCCTGGATGGAGGGTGGAGTGGTGGAAAGACTCCTGGCTCTGCAGTTAGGCTGCTGGGCTTTGAGACCTGGTTCTGTCACTTTCTAGCTGGGCGACCCTTGGCAAATCACATTGTCTTTGGAACCTTAGTACTTGCCTCTGAAAAAGAAAATAGTATATCTCCAAGGGTTATTGTGAGGACTAGCTGAGCTGACAACTGTGCTTTGTAGTCATGATGAGATCATTAATAATATTGCACCAACTGTTATTTATTGCTACTTGTTAGATTCAAGGCACTGTGCTAATCCCTCACATCAGGGCTTCTCAACGGCAGCACTGTTGACGTTATTTACTAGATAATTCTTTGTTGTGGGGGCTGTTCAGGAGCATCCCTGACTTCTACCCACAAGTTGCCAGTAGTACCCGCCCCATCAATTGTGACAACCCGAATGTCTCCAGACGCTGCCAGCGTCGCCGGGGGAGGTGGCAGGATGGCTACTGGGGAGAGCCCTGCGTGTTCTCTTCTTAGTCCTTACGGCTCTCCGAGGTGAGTCCTGTTATTAGTCCCGGTCTATAGATGATGAAAGGGAGCTCATGGAGGTGAACTAATTGCCCCAATGATGCTATGTTAGAAAGTGCCTCTGTGAAAAGGGAGGTTCCTAACAATTTTCTCAAGGTTCCAGAAGAGAGGAGGGAGTCATGGGGCTGAGGGTGAGGAGACCTCACTGCTCACCTGCCTCTGCTGCTGCTTTGCCTCCTTGTTACCTCTCGGAGCCTCGGTCCTCGCCTCCTTGAGCTGGAAGAGGTGGAGCACGTGCTCGTACAGGTTCCTTCTGCCAGGGGTTTCTTGGTTTCTAGCTTCATTTCATTTTTCTGTTGGCTGTCTGCATTGTGTCAGGATTGTGCTTCATCCTGGCAAGTCAGATGCAATCCGGCTCTTGGGAAACATGCAGTGTAGTAACTCCTTGAACACGGGAGCCGTAGGGATGTGGGGAATGAGCACCCTCCAGCCAGTCATCAGTCTGCAGGTGGGCAACATGAGGCGCCCGGGAGTGAGGGGGTTGAAGAGAGCATCAGAGGCAGCCTCGGCCCCCAGCACCCTTCGAGTCCACACCTGAACTCTTGCTCACCTTTGTAGCCCGCTCCCCAAAAACCATGGCTCTGCTCTCCAGCTCCAATTCCTCTCCTTCCAGTCTCCCTTCAGCCCACTCCAATCAGAAGATGAAAACTGAGAAGTGAACAGTAAGGTAGGCAGGAAAAAGCCGAAACCAAACCGGAGCGTGTGCCTTTGAAAGACAGTGAGGAAAGTACGTCAGAGAGGATGTGATAAACTGTGTCCCCTCTGCTCCTTCACTTCTTACTGTGGGAATGTTCCAGGCCCAGTCCTGGTCCTCTGCTCTATCTGCACTCACTCACTTGGTGACCTCATGTCACCTCATGCTCATGGCTTTAAGTCCCAGATGAGGATGATGTCCCCGATGAGGATGATGTCCCCATTTTCTGAACTCCACACTTATATCCACTGGCCTTCTCAGTCCCTCCACTGGGCGTCTGCGGGGCATCCTAGACTCAGTGTGCTTACAGCAGAAGTGCTCTTGTCCTTCAACCTGCTCCACAGTATTCCCCGACCTTAGCTGGTGGCAGGTCCATCTTTGCGGTTGCTGAGGCCAAATACTTGGGAGTCATTCTTGACTTTTTCTCTTAAACTTCATACTTAATTCTTAAGTAAATTCTGTTTTTTCTCTCTCTCAAATATGTCCAGAATCTCCTCACTCCTCACCCATTCCACTGATGCAAGTTACCTTTGGCTCTCACCTGCAGTATTGCAGTAGTTTCCTAACTGGTCTCCGTGTTTCCAGCTTTTCTCCCTGTGGTCTTTTCTGTTTTCAAGACAGTGGCCAGAGGGATCCAGTTACTGCTTCAGTGAGATCTGTCACTTCTTTGCAGTGACTCCCTTGCCGCTCAGAGTAAAATCCAGGGTCCTTACAATGGCCTTGAAAGGTTGTATGTGACCTGCCCACCCCCTCTGTTCCTCTCCTTCTTTCCTCCTTCCAGCACTGGCCCCAGCCCATTTTTGCTGTTAAAGGAACAAGGTGGGCACGCTTCTGCCTTATTGCCTTCACAGAGGCTGTTCCCTCTTCCTGAAATGCCCTTCCCCTGAGTATCCACATGGCTAACTTCCTCACTGCCTCAAGTCTTAGCTGAAATGTGAGCTTCTCAATGAACAAGGAATGTCCTGAGCTCTCATTTAAAATTGCAGCCCACTCTCCTCCCCCAGGACCCCCTTCTCCCGCCTCTGATTTGCTCTCCTTCTTCTGTCAGAGCGCTTTCACACTCTAGCACACTGCGTGATATGCTTGTTTGTTGTCTGTTGTTGATGGTTTTTCTCCCCTTGCTTGACGGTAAGTTTCTTGGGGATGGGGGTCTTTGTTTGGCACATTGTACCCTTCCATAAATAAATCTTACAAGTATTCCTCCTGCTGAGTATCAGGAAGTTTTTTTTGTGTTGGTTTGTTTTGGTTCTTTTCCATGCCACATAAGAAGGGGCAGCAAGGTTTTTTTGGTCCTGTCTGGAGGCCTGAACAGATGCTGTGCTGTAGGGAGTGGGTCCTCTTCCTCTGGCCTCTCTCTTTCCCTTTCATCTCTTTCTCTCTTTGGAAAGTGTTGCTTGATAAAGATACAGCTTTTAATTAATGTAACTATTTCGGGATTATGACCAGTCATCAGATTTCTAACCAGTGCCCCATGGAGCTGTTGGAAGGGCCTTGTTCTACTGCTGGCTGACTTGCCCATCTCTGTCCCAGCCCATGGAAGGGCCTCATAGTTAACGTAGCATCTGTCAGGTGCATGTTGGGAAACTGTCACCATGATCAGCTCACTCCCCCACCTTAGCTTTCAGAAACTGCCAGCCGTGGTGTTGAATACATGCTCAAGAGTCTGGCCAGACGTCCTGTGGGTAAATCGTGTCTCTGGTGTTCAAATCTCAGAATGTCTTTGTATTTGTGTAGCATGACGTGTGCCGCCAGGCCAGGCACACAGTGGCTTGGAGTTCCCAAAAAAAAGACACCTTGTTGTTGTGGCGTGACCCCTTGATTGGGCTTCCAGAAATTCATTTCCAATCAGACTTGGCTTATGCATTCACTGTTTTAATAAAACATTTATGGATGGTCATCAACAATCATATTTTTGAGTAACGACTTCCAGTGGAGAAGTGTATGTGAAGACACACAGAGTCTGTGCCCAGAAAGCTTGATGGGCACTGGGCACTGCAACAAAAACCAGAGGGAACGGTCCTCATCCCAGACTGTGGAAGTTCCCCAATGGCAAAGATTTGTGAGGGTCTGGGGATGGTTTACATCCCCAGGGGGCTGGGGCTGATAAAAGAGAAAGATGAGCAGGAGGACATTTTAAAAAGCTTACTTTTTTCCATTATGGAAGTAGTAATTGTTGAATGGATACTTGTATCAGGCAACTTCCTAAGTACTGTATATGTGCTATCTAATTTGATTTCATGATAATCTTGAAGTAAATGTGTTAAGCCCCTTAACAGATAGGAAAATAAGGCTTAGAGAGTTTAAATAAGTAATTTCTCATAACTACTAAGTGGCAGAGCTGAGAATCTAGATCTTTCTAACTCTGATCCCAGTCTCTTAACCCTTACACTGTATGTTTATTACAAAAACCAAAACGTGATAAGTATAGAAATATATTAAGAAGTCGTCATTGTTTCCAGCACCCAGAGATGATCACATTTTCAGATATTTGCTCTTCGTCATCCCTCCTTTGCTGAAAGGAAGGCGATGGTAACTTTGGGTCATAGTGGCGTGCGATATGGGAAAGGGGAAGTGCTTGCTGGGGTGTCACATGGTCGGCCCTGGGCTGATTCCTGGACTTGTTAGCTGTGTGATATTGGAGAGGTCACTCAGTTTCTCTCATCATGCTTTTCTCATTTGTAAGATAAGAATAAGGGTGCACACAGCATATGAAGTATTGAAGAGTAGATGAAAGAATATGCTGTTAGCAGCAGGGTACCTGACACAGATTATGACTCGATTGCTGGTGCTTCCATCATCATTTCGGTGAAGAAGGATTTGATGGTGCCTGGAGATTGGCTGAGTGGAGCTGGTGGCAGGAGAGTGGAGGGCTCTCTAGACTGAGGAGAGGGCAGGGACCTGGGCACATGTGCCATGTGGAGGCGTGGGCAGGGTTCTGGGGCTGAAAGGTAGGGTAGCTTGTGGCGCTGGCAGGGATGGGTCTGCAGGGGTAGGATGGGCCAGACTTCGGAAGGCCTTGAAAGCCATGCAGGGGTGTCGGCCTCTGTCCCAAGACTGTGGGGGTCACTGACAGCTGAGCAGAGATTGCTGGGTAGGTCAGTCCTGGGCCGAGAACAGTTTTTAATTCTCTGTTATTTTTGTAACTTAACCACAGCAGGCGGGACAGCAGATCAGAACCTTTGAAGCTGACTTCAGAGGCCCCTCGTGCCCCCGCTTCACTGCTGACTTTCTAGCGTCTTTCATCTCTGCTCTTATCTAGATCATGGCAGTTAATTATCTCTCCAAATATTAACTCTATCTGTGACTTTATAATGAGATTTCCATCATCTTCCCAAGAGAACCTGCTGGTTTCTGCAGGAAACATCCTTGCTAGTAACATTTTGGCACCAAAAAGTAGGAGGCAGCAGAGTAGATCCCTGTATGTGAGTGATACCGAAAGGGTCCTTCCTCTGAGCAAACTCGGTGAGACACTTTGGGAGGACTGTCTGGGGCTCCGGAAGCCTCTGTCTGCCTCTCTCCAGAGCATGACATTGTGACATCCTTCCAGGCAGCTGGGCCTGGCCTGTCTGTCCTTCTGTCCATCTTTTCTTCTACAGCGTTCATTTGGTGTTTGGTGTAGCTAGGCCCAGGGTTAGGCCCCCCGGGTTACAAAGGCAGCTGGGACCATCTTGAACGACAGAGGTGCTGACAGCAGACAGACCTCACAGGGAGATGCGGGATGAGTGACAGGAAGGGGGTGCCTGTAGCCAAATGCTGAGGGCCAGGCTGCCTGGACAAGCTATTTCTCCTCACCATGCCTCTGTCTTCATTAAGAAGGGATAGCATCTCTTACCTGGTATTTAACTTTTTACGACTTATTCCTGTATATTTATGGTTTGTTCTCTCTCTGTGCTGTCTTCTATCAATCCTTGAAGGCTGGTCTTCATCTTTTCAGGCTCCAAGACTTGATCTTCTCAGCACCAAGGGCATGTGCATCTCTGGGCGGAGCCACACCCATCCAGCTCCCAGAGGTAGACGTGTAACCCAGAAGCCAGTTCATTAATGTGCTCTAAGAATGGGGTTTCGTCTGCACCCAAGCTTTCCATCAGCCTGCTGGGCCCGTCTCCCCCATGAGCAGCTGCATGGGGAGCCAGGCTGTGAGCTGCGGTTGCTGGGCCACCTTGAGAGCAGAGCTGGGGTCAGTGAAATGCCTGGCTGTTGGCTCTCCGTGGCCCAGATTTGTCTGATGCACCTTGTTCTGAAGTGGGGGTAGGTGTACCAGACACTTGCGGGGCCTGAGATGGGCCCTGGTGGGACCCCACATGGTTGGTCCCAGTGACTGTCCCTTTGCCTTGTTTCAGAGGATGACCAGTCCCACTTAGGATTACCTATATTATCTAAAGAAAAAAATAGGTTGACCAAAGTATGGTGAAATTGTGTCGACTTGGGAGCATTCTCTCTACATTGGCCTTGCATATGTCAATTCTGGTCCATTCTTTGTTGACCAAGAGTGTGTTTCTCAGGAGGTCATCTTATTTCCCACTTCTTTGGAATCATGTCAGTTTTATTCCCGCTTAATCACTATAGAGGCTTTAGGATATCAGGTTAAATCAGCCTGGTCTTGCCCTCAGCGATCCTGCAGTCTAGTAGAAAGTGTGGAAATGTGGATGCCCACAGGAAGAGAGGACTAATGCTGTGGGAGAGGTAGCACAGTCCCTGCGTGTCAGGAGGCCTGGCACTTTCAGCTAGGAGGTCCTGGGCTCTGAAGAGAAGGAGGCATTTTATTCCTCCTACATTGAACTCTGCCTGTGCAGGTGTGCAGCTGAGCACGGGCCTGTGAGGAAGGAGTGTGGGGTGGTGACTGAGTTCCTTTCTCAGTGGAATGAGCAACCCTGTCCTTGCTCCAAAGTCTTTTGCCTCTCTCTCCCTCCATACAGCTCCCACCAGCCCTCCCCTCGGTGTCCTAGTCTCTAGGGGGTGACAATTGCCAGGGTTAGCGATAAAGTGTGTAAAGAGCCAGGCGCAGAACTTGGCCTGTGCTGTCCTGAGTGTCCAATAAATAACAAAATTATTTGGATTACCTCCAATCCCCTGGCCTCCCAGGTAACTGGAAATAAGTCACCTGGTGCCTGATAACACAGCCAGTGGAGATAAGCACAATGAGAATATGTTCTCAAGTATCAACTGTTAAATGTCAGGTGAAAAAACAGAACTTGCCCTCAGACTGGGGTTCACTCTAAACACGGGGCACGCTAGCAGCCAATTCTCGCAGTCGTGGTTCCGAGCAGCTGCTCTACAGCAGGAGGTCTGATGGATGGGAGGCATATCTGGAGTCAGGTGAACAATGTGTTTACACCTGTGTACGCTGGTGTAGATATTTCCCTGTTACAGGGCAGAACCTGAAGTCACATGGAGGCAGTCGACGACTTCAATGCCAGGTCAACCCACATATGTCCTATGTCCTAACAGCTAGTCGAAACCGTGTAATCACTGTGTATTTGAGTACGCGTAATTAAACGTCTGCCTGCCCTTAGGTGTTTAAAGATAGACTCGAGAGGTCTACTAGCCTGCTCACCCATTGAGAACGGAACGTCTGTTGTGTTCAGTGCTCTGCGTGGCTCTGAGGATTTGTGAGGGAGAAGGCGGGACTCCTGTCTTCTAGGAGCTCTACATTTCTGGGGCAGAGACAGGCAGGAAGATAGCTTACCAGATGCACGGACCTTTACCTGCTTTTCCCAAACCCAAAGAGCTGCCAAAATAGAAGCTTTTCTTTTTATGAAGAGGTATCTAACCTATTTGGGGGTAAAAGCTGACACATGAATTTGTGTGAGGCCACTTAAAGTCTTGATTCTACTTAGTAGGACTATTTATATATTTCACTGCAGACAGTGTGTCTGATTACAGCGTGCTGCCTAGTGCGTGGTGTGTGTACCCCATCGCCTCTCTGAAATCTGAAGAAGTCTCTGTTCTGGAAAACACTTGGTCTCAAGGCTCTGGATCAGTGTTTTTCCAACTTTGTAAATAGAGAAGCTGGTGTGGAAGGAAGGGGTGGGGTGCTGACTCTAGCGGATATGTCAGGGAAGGCATCAGGGAGCAAGCGTCCTCTGAAGTAAGCTGTAGGGTGGGAGTTTTCTGGGGAGAGAAGGAAGAAGAAATGGCTTTGCCAGGACATTAGCAAAGTGAGGACCTTGTAGGAGATCCTATAACCACAGCAAGAACTTGGTCTGGTAAATGATAAGGAGGAGCTGATGTTTTTGTTTCTGTGTTTTTTTTTTGAGGAGATTAGCCCTGTGCTAACATCTGCCAATCCTCCTCTTTTTTTTTTTTTTTTTTTTTTTGCTGAGGAAGACTGGCCCTGGGCTAACATCCATGCCCATCTTCCTCCACTTTATATGGGACGCCGCCACAGCATGGCTTGGCAAGCAGTATGTCGGTGCGCTCCTGGGATCCGAACCGGCAAACCCCGGGCCGCCGCAGCGGAGTGCGTGCACTTAACCGCTTGTGCCACTGGGCCGACCCCTCTGTGTTGTTTTTTTAATGTAATTTGTTTTAATATGAATATGATTTTCATTTTTAAAAGTGAAAGCACAACAGAGAGGTATTCAGAAGAAAATATTCAAGATTTCACTATGTGGAAATACTTATTGATGTGAGATGAGCCCTGCAAACAGACACGTCGTCTGCATTTGTGCCTGGATAGAAAAGACTGGTTGGAAGGAGAAATTATTTTCCATAAAAGTAACATCATACTATACATGTTATTTTAAATAAAACTATTAAATTTTATTTTATTTCAGTGTAACAGAGGGAAAAAAATTGACATAAAATTTAAGAAATTGCTGAACTTCGGGTATGTTTGTTCATGACGAGAGAAATTATTCCCTAGAAACTCTCTTTAAGTGAAGAAAAAAGATCGTGAAAAACCTGAAGAGGTAGCATAGTTATGTTACATTGTTAAACTATGTATGTCAATTTTGAAAATTATTGATTAATTTCTCATTATGAAAAATGAGGAAATTTCTACTTTTATACTTCCTACCATCTCTCCATCTCCCCTTCCCCCAGTATTGGCTATTTCTTCTTTGTTAAGGTTGATAGCATTTACATTCTGTTCTCTGATCATAATTTCAAAAGGTATTCTGTCCTCATTGGGTATTTAAACACAGATGGTGCTCACCACCTGTCTTTTGTCATGATTTTTCCAAGTTCGTTGTTCTTATTTATCTCTTGGTTGGTTAGATCTTATCAGGAATATTTTTATTTGAGGATGGTGCCTCTTAGGCAACAGATTTTCACATTTCTCACATAATCAACAAATGCTTACCGAATAAGTGCTGTGTGTCAGTCAGGTTTGGAGGCACTAGGGCTGTAGCTGTGAGGAAGACAAACAGAAGGCAAGCCTGCCTTCAAAGGGCTTGTGTTCTGGTGGGGAGAAGCTGAGGTATGAATGAGAACACCTAGGTAAGGTAATTTCTGAGGGTGACAGCTTCAGGAAGGAGTATGGCACACAAGACTAAGGAGGCTGGTTTACCCCAGTGATCCAGGAGCATCTCCTGAGGAGGTGGCATTTGCTCTGAGGTCTGAGTGATGGGAAAGAGCCGTGTGAAGATTTAGAGGGTAAACAATAGTTTTCCAAGCGGTGTGAAGGCACAGGATGGGACCAAGCACAGTGCTTTCGAAGAGCCATGTGGCCTAATGAGCACAGGTCCCCAGAGCCAGTGCCTGCTCCCAGGGGCTTTTGTTGGCTTTGCAAAGATTCCTTGGGTGTGGGGGGGCGTGGGGAGGCATGGGAGTGAGCCAGGGAGTAGTATGGTCACTGCTGTGCTTTAGGATGATCACTGTGGCTGCTGGTTCGAGATGGATTGTGGGAGAGGGAAGGGCAGAAGAGCAGAGGGACGGGGGACAAGGCGGAAGCAGTGGTGCGTTCAGACACGCAATGACAGTGGCTTGGATTCAGCAGAGGTGGTGAGAGGTGGTCAGATCTGAGATACACTCAGGGGAAAGTAAGGATGTCCTGTCAGCTGTTGGCCTGAGCAACTGGATTGTGGTTTGTGGTGTTATTTACCGAGATAGAGAAAGCTTGATGGGGTTTAGATTGTGGGGAAAACTCAGTAACTCTTTTTAGGCAAGTTCTCTTTGAGCACCGTTTACACCTCCAGGCGGGGCTGTGCGGGAGCCTGTTGGTGCTCCAGCTGGTGCTCAAGGGCGAGGTCTGGGCTGGAGGGAAAAGTGTGAGAAGTCGCAGCTTGTAGGGCGCGTTTAAAACCACGAGTCCAGGTGAGATTACTGAAGTAAGGGCAAAGTTAGAGCACCACGCTTGAGGGCACCCCGACATGTGCAGGGTGACGGAGCTGGGGAGTGGGCAAGGGACACTGAGAAGGCAGAGCCAGTGAGACGGGAGGAAAAGCAGGCCTGGAGAAGAGAGTGTCTTAAGAACAAGGGAGTAGGAAACCAAGTCAGAGCTGCTGAGATTATCAAGGCAGATGAGGCCAGAAAAGTGACCACTGGCTTTGCAGTTGGAGGGAGCCATTTCAGAGGATAGAAACCCGGTCGAGGTGAATACAGACAGAGTGGGCGTTGAGAAAAGGAGGCAGCAAGAGTGGACAACGCTTTGGAGGAGTTTTGCTGTGAAGGAGAAGAGAGGCTGGAGGGAGCTGTGGAGTCAGAGAAGATGATGTTTTTAAGGAGCGTGGTGGCACTGTATGTTTGTCTGCCACTGAGAATGAAAGACGGGAAGAGTGGTGGTGCAGGATAGAATGGGGATACCCAGACGAATCCTTCAGAAGGCAAGGCCACGGAGCTGAGAAGCAGGGCACAGGTGACGGTGTGGCCTCTAAAAGCCAGCGGGATGCTTCCTTGCTCGTAGCACGGGGAAGGTCTGACCTGGGGGTGCAGTGCCTGGGGGCGGGGCTCAGAGGATTTGTTGGTGGGAAGATGTGTCATTCTCAGCCGACTGTCTCTGCTCTTCTCTCCCTCTCCTTGTCTCTCCCAGCTCTTCACATTCCCTCCTTTTCCTTTCTCCTCTTCCCGGTACCACCTTCTCTCCTGTCTCTCCTCCTCCTCTTCCTCCACCCTCTACACTCGGAGCTCCCGTTGCGCTGTCTTTGTGATAGCACACCTCAAAATCTGTGTTTTCAGCCACACCGTGCACCTTTCTAACACATAATTGAAGCCATGTTACGTTATGTTTGTAGTCCAGCTGCATTCTTTTAGTCTTAAAGAGGATGGGAAGATCTGACAGCCTGCTAGGTTGCCTTATGTTTCAGGCAGCATAAGTCTTAGAAAACGGAGAAATCTTGGAGTTGCATAGGCAAGCCTGAACTGCTTCATTTTTATTTTCTTCTCCCAGCTTCCCCTTCTAGAGAGCCACAGCAATTCCCAAGGAGGTGGGGAAGCCATAATGCAATAGCTTTAGGAGAGAGTTCTGGCAGCACTTTGAAGAAGTGGTTATTTTTAACAAGGAACTAGAGAAATGAAAGGCAGTTCAATGATAGAGACAGGCTGTGGCTCCCCACACGGACAGCACCAAATCAGGCGTTATTAACCAGAACAGTTGCTCTCATCTCCTTCCGGTGCGGCGTGGGGGGGGGGCAGCGGGTGGGGAAGACCTCAGCAGGGCCTCGAAGTAAACGACTTGCCCCTTTCCTCTCTAAGTGGACGGGCAGCACAGAAGAGAGACGTTTGCTTTGAAACAGGGCAGAGTTGTTAACTGGTGAAATCAGAAGCTCTGTGCTTCCCTCCCGCAGGTCTGCTTCAGCGAGATGAATTCAGGGAGTGGTCAGGTGGGGGTTAGCTGACAGCGCTTTCCTGGGGCTTTCATTCAATAGAACAACTTAAAGACCTTCTGCATGGAAAAGAAAGGATAGTTTATATTTAAACAGAGATATTTTATCAGGATGTTAATGATAGAAGAAGTTGGGCGCCGGCCCGGTGGCAGAGTGGTTAAGTTTGTGCGCTCTGCTTCGGCGGCCCGGGGTTCGCAGGTTCCGATCCTGGGCGCGGACCTATGCACCGATTATCAAAGCCATGCTGTGGCAGCATCCCATATAAAGCAGAGGAAGATGGGCACAGATGTTAGCCTAGGGCCAAACTTCCTCAGCAAAAAAAAAAGAGGAGGATTGGCAACAGATGTTAGCTCAGGGCTAATCTTGCTCAAAAAAAAAAAAGAAGTTGAAATTTATGATTTTAGTATAGTCTAGTGGGATTTTGAAACTTAAAAAATTTTTTTAAACAGCAGCATCCTTTCTGCAAACAAAATCTTGCAGAGGGAACCTGAGATATAAACAATCACAGCTGATAAAGTGCTGCTAGAAGTGGCGTGTGGGCTTGGAGGAGGTTTCATCACGTGGTTTCTGTCGTTCCTGAGACAGCATCAGCAAACACTGGAGCATAGGGGGAGCCCTCATCTTCTAGAAGTCGTGGGCCGTGAGCTTTACCAACGCCTTTGAAGGGAATCATGGCTCGCTCTCTGTGTGTATCTCCCTCTCTCTCCAGTATCCATGTTTTGTGGAGAATTTGGCTGTAGAACATGCAGATGCAGCAGTAGCACAGTGAAGAAGTTCAGAGCACAGCCTTTAGAGCCCAGCCAAGCCCTGATCCCAACCCTGTCATCTTGGGCAAGTTACCGAATCTCTTCAGATATTGGTTTCCTATCTATAAAATAAGAACAATGATATGCCTACTCCAAGGATTTATTATGAGAAATGAGAAAGCTTGGCCTTGGCATTAAGCTTTCCAAGACATTATATAAAGATGCCGTTATATAAAGATGCCTTAGTGCCTGGCACTAAGGATTGTCTTTATCCTCTAAGGTGTCAGCCCCGGACCCAGGGCTCTCAGGTAGACATGCTGGTCACCAACGGGAGCCTTACATGGTCACAGTCTTGCCTACCAGTCAGAGCAACCCCATCCTGGGCAGCTCTCGGTAGATCTCAGAAGGCAAAATCAGCCCTGGTGACATGATACTTTCTGATTTTCATGTTGGCCTTTTGGAAGGGTAGTTTGGGGCCAGATATGAAGGACCTTGTGTGTCATGCAGTGAGCTTGGATGCTGTCCTGAGGCCACTACAGAAGGCTTTTAAACAGAAAAGGAATATGCTCAGCGTGTTCACCACTGGAGTAACCATTATATATGGATTAGAAACAGCTGTGTCCTCATCTGAATTAGAGATGAATTGAAAACAAGGATACTAATATTAGTTTTATTACCTTATCCATTTAGAATTTTTTAGTGGACAATTTTACATTTATAGAGATTTATTTTTATTATAATAGTATAACATGTTTACTATAGAAGATGTTAGAAATATAAAAATGTTGGAGGAAAAAAAAGTCAACCATGGTTTGACTGCTCAGACTCAATCACTGTGTGTTTTTATTCTCTTTTCTATGCACTCTTTTAATAACAGCCACTATTTATTGAGTGCCCGCTATACAATAGATATTATTCAAAGCTTTTCATTAGAACAACTCCCAAGGTGGGTTTCCTGATCCTCATTTCACACGTATAGAGTCTGAAGATGAACAAGTTGAGTGATTTGACCAAGATCGCACAGCGAGTAAACGGCAGAGGTAAGATCTGAGACCCTGCCTTTCTGACTCTTCACGTTTTACACAGTTGTATATAGAATTTTGAATCCTGCCTTCTTCCCTCAATGTTAGTACAGAAGCATTTTCCTATTTCAGTCAACATTATTGTCAACATAGTTTTAATGGCTATACGATATTCTGTTGTACGATCTTACCAGAATATTCTAAATATTTTTTCCAAATGTTTGACATTTAGGTACTGCCCTTTTTATTGTTAATTTTATAAACACTGTTGTGATAAATATTGTTTATCTCCATGGAAATATTTTTTTCTGAATTCCAGATCATATTCTTAGGTTAGATTCCCAGAAGGAGAATTACTTTGTCAAAAGGTGTGAACATTTTAAAGTCCCTTGTTATCTGCTGTCAAATTGCTTTTCAGAAAGCTTTCACAGTTCAACGTCACTAGCTGTGTCTGAGGACGTTTATCTTACCCACACTCTATAGCAGTGGATATTCTTGTTATTATAACCTCAAATAAATGTGAACTAACTGAAACAGAGATAATTTTGACCTGCAGACACATGGTCTTGAAGTAAGTCAGACCATTTTGATTTCTTTTTTTTTAACGAAAGGAGAAAAGAATGCGTCTAGCAATCTTTTGTGAAAGCTTTATTTCTAGCAGAAAAAATTAATTTGAATGTCAGGCTGGAAAAATATGAAGTTAATAACAGTTTGTCAAGAGCTGGGCTATGCAAAGCAGTATTTTCAGGTTTATAATCCTAAACTTCCTAACCCCCTTTCTTTTGAGTATCTGTCACCACCTTAATCTTAATTAGGTGTTTAAAATGCTTTAAAATGTCACGATGCAGTGACACTCCCTCTTTCTTTCACCTGTCTTTGCTGTTTGGCAAATCAGAAAGCTCTCTCTGCCAGAGCTTTGGGGGCCCTCTTATTACCGTTGGAGCAGGCTTCAGTTGAGTTATCTTTGTGTAGAGAAAAACAGTGGGACACTAGTTCATGCCGCACATCTTTCATCCCTAGAAAACACATTGCTGTCTAATGTTACATTTTAGATTCTTCCTTTAAATTCTTAGAAGAAGATTGCTGCTGGGCCTGGGTTGTAAAAACACGTGGCTTTTGTGTGGCTGTTGGGTCCGATAACAGAAACGTGTGTCTTTCCTGTGGGCTGGATAAAAACTCAAATTTCAGATAAGGAAGAAATGGGTCACAAAATTTTAAAGCTTTTCATTCCACAGACCACATTCTCCCCTTGTTAAGCGTTCTTCAGTTTCCTTTAGCTCCCAGGCTTGTTTCGAGGACATGCTGTGTGCCAGAGAAGGCTGGGCCCTGAGTAGTCAGAGGACATGCTGTGTGCTAGAGAAGGCTGGGCCCTGAGTAGTCAGAGGACATGCTGTGTACTAGAGAAGGCTGGGCCCTGAGTAGTCAGAGGACATGCTGTGTGCTAGAGAAGGCTGGGCCCTGAGTAGTCAGAGGACATGCTGTGTGCCAGAGAAGGCTGGGCCCTGAGTAGTCAGAGGTGAACAATGGCGCCTGTGGTCCCCGGGGAGAGGCAGAGCTATTGCCAGATATTTGCTAAATTCAATAAGTGCTAGATAAGTAATATTCATTGAGTTCCTCCTCTAGGCCAGGCCGTGGGTTCTGTGTTGAGGCCAGAGAGATGCATTGAGACGTGCACAGACTGGTGGGAAGGCAGCTGCGTCTAGCCCAGTCTAATAATATTTTCATTACCTTATCCATTTAGGATGTTTTCAGAGCACAGTTTTACATGTGTAGAGATTTATTTTCATTATAATAGTACAGCAAACTGAACACATGTGTTATGACCACCTTTCCTAAACCAAAAAAAGAGGGGCGGACTCCATAAAGGAGTTTTCCCTGATTTGTGTCTTATGTGAAGTGTCTTACAGAGGAATCAAGTGTGCATTTTTGAATGAATCGATTTTATCCTTCACCTCAACCGTGAAGGAGTAAAGTCCTGAGAATAAAGGAGAAGAGATCGGGACAATCTTCTCAGAGGAGGGCGCTTGAGCTGGGACTTGAGGACTGTGGAGGTTAATAGCTGGAGAGGGGGGTGGTGGTGAGGGGGAGAGCCACAGGTAGAAGCCGCCACAGGTGGAGTGTGTTGTCGGGTCTGTCAGCTGGAGAGGCAGGTGGGGACAGATGTCATGGGGCAGGCCAGTCCTGATCATAATCTCACTAGGCAGTTACCTTCTCTGAGAAAGCCGCCAGTCACACCTGCAGAGCCAGTAGGGTGCCTTCCTGGAGGAAGCGGTGTTCCCAGCTAGTGGCACAGAGGAGTCTAGGATTTGTGATGGTGGACACAACAGGCCCATCACAACACCTTCGCCACAGTGCTGACATGAGGACCTCGGGTGATCGTGGTGGGGAGGACCTTGAACTCTAAAGCGCTGGACAGAAACTTTCCTGTTTGGCACTTGGGACTGTTTACAGGGGCAGTATCCATATACACATGGCTTGTCTAGCCCCCGCCACAGCACTGGAGGTCACGTAGTCAGGCTTTGTGGTTTTCTGAATTGCAGGTGGAAGGAGGGTTTACTAGCGTGGTTTTACATTGCCACAATGCTGAGTGTTAAGTTCAAGGAAAACTCTTGAGGACCTGTGCTTGACACCACCGAGGGTTCATCATGGAAAGCCTTGTTTCTGACCCTTTATGTACTTTATTCTCATGGATCACCCAGCATCATTTCTCTTTCTGGGAATCTTGGCCTTTTGGTGAAATAGAATTGATCTTTACAAGATGAGATTTCTCTCTCTCTCTCTTTTTTTTTTCCTGAGGAAGATTAGCTCTGAGCTAACATCTGTTGCCAATCTTCTTCTTTTTGTATGTGAGCCACTGCCACAGCATGGCCACGGACAGACGAGCGGTGTAGGTCTGTGCCTGGGAATGGAACCCAGGCTGCTGAAGTGGAGCATGCCAAGCTTAACCACTAGGCCACCGGGGCTGGCCCAAGATGAGATTTCTTAAAGCAAAACTTTGAGATGCAACCACATCTGACCAGATGAAAGTGACACCTTTTTGTTGTGCATGAGTAGGCTTTTGTTACCTGTCATTATCAAGTGTGTGTTCCTGCCATTATAGAGGGGAAAATAGAGCAATCCTGTGTGCTGGGGCTTGGGCAGAGCCTTGTGACTGAGATCAGCACCCAGGACTGCAGTACTGAGGGCCCTTCCTTTACGCTGCATCTCCACCGAGGCCAGCTCTGGTCCTCACAGCACTGTGCAGGTGGTGCTACCTCACTGCTCTAGGGCTCCCTGAGGTTAAGGAACTTGCCAAATTCACACACCTTGTAAGGAGCAGAACCAGGATATGAACCAGGTTTGGCCTATTTAGAACCTGAACTCTTCTCGGGTCCTTTTTTTGTTGCTTTTGGCTGTCCCAGGCTGAAGAGCTGGACAGTTGCTTGGGGCACCACTGCACTAAATCGAGTCTTTTGGAATGTCAGAGCTGAAAGGCCTGAGCGATTGTTGGGCGGGCCTCCCATTGACCGGTGATGACTGAGGGCAGAGAGCGAGGGGCTGGTCTGGGTTTAGGGCACGAGCCTCTGAGCTTGGGGCTCTGTCCCCCGCGTGCCTGGATAGGACTTCCTCTCCATTCCTGGATAGGCTCCTCAGAAGACTGCATGGTCTCAGCTCTGAGCTGCCTCTTCTTAATGCAGGTTCCCTTCCTGGATCAGACCTTTCTTTGTCCTTGTGATTCAGGGTTTTGTCCAGATAGTCTACCATTCCTGGTAAAATTTTCTTTAGCCACCTAGGAAGCTTTTCCACTCATTCATCCCCAGCTGTCCATCCCACTTCCCAGCCTCCTCTGTGCTCAACCCTGTGTCCCACTGACCCCTAGCCGTCTCACCTCTGAGGCCGGAGACCTTGCCCTCCGTCCACTGCTGCTGTCTCCCCTCCCTCCCCTCTGGCGGCCGAGATGTGGAGGGGGTCACAGAGTGCTGACCAGCCTGGGTTTGTGTCTGAGCCTGCCCAGTTTTGAGTCAGTTAGCCTCTCTGAGCGTGAAGATGGTTTCTTCCCCATGGCGTCGAGTAAACCACTGCCACAAAGTGTTAGCACTTTTGCAGTTTCTTCTGACCTTCTGTTAAAAAGAATTTTAAAAAGTTGTTTAAAAATTCTATAAAACTTCCAAGTGACCATGTAGAGAGATTTGAAAGCGAGAGGAAATGCTCTGGAATAGGTTCCTTCTTGTCTGTAAGCTGATTGCAGGACAGCTCTTTTCTTTCTTGAGAGTGGTTTCCAATTAAATGGAGATGAACTGCAGGCTTTGAAGACATTTTATCTCAGTGTTTCTACTATGTTACAGCGTTTTTACATGCTTCGTATCTAATTATTTTAACTCCATGACAAATGCAGGATAAGGCACTTGCTTATCTGAGGAAAACTGTGTTTTCCTGTAAGGACCACAATGATTACGCACGTCAGGCTTTTCTCTCTCCACGAGACTGTCATGGACTCTCTCTTGTCTCTGTCAGAGTTCCCTTGTTCTAGCCTTCAGTCTTCCTGCAGCTGCTCTGCCTCTCGATTTTCTGCATAATTCTTCTGCCTGGGTTGCTTTTCCCCACATCTCAACGTTTCTAGTCCTTCCCACCCTCAAGGTCTGGCCCAGCTGCCGCCTCATTCAGTAAGCGTCTCTGGATGTCCAGCGGAAGGGCTCTCTCCCGCCTGTGTCCTAGCTTGCTTTCTTTGTCCATCATGTGACATCCCTACTGCCTTGCACCGGAGTCCCCACTGGGACAGCACATGCCCCGCTCAAAGGCAGGTGAATGGAAGATATTTAAAAGCACGTTCTCTCTGGGCAGACTTGGCCCGGGGGCTGTCAATCTGTGACCTTTGGGGTCAGTTCTCTCCGAGTAGGGGTCCTGTCACACCTACCTTTGTACATTTTTCTGTGGGTTGAAGGAAAAGAAAGTTGGAAATCCATTGGATTATCTGCTCATTTTTTAGCCTCTCCCCTTAAGCTGCATGTTCCCTAAAAGCGGGATTATGTCCCTTCACCCATTCATTTAGTCATTCGGCAAGTGTTTGAGTACCCAGTGCTGAGCAGATGAGCCAAGGTCTCTGTCCTTACTGAGCTTTCAGTCTAAGGGAAGATGTTTATTAAACACACAATCAAACAACTATATATTATTTATACTTTATGGTGATATTTTATATTTATATATATAATCACACATACACACATGTATCACAATTACAAATTACGATTGGCGTCAGGATAAATTGGTGACCCACCTAGGAATTGGGTGTTGTCATCCCTGGGTTTTTGATGGGCACTGAGGCACCTGGGGGGAAAGGGCCTGTGTCCTTTAGGACCCAGTAGGAAGTGAGGATGGACATGCAGCTTGACCTGGACAGCCTGGCTTTCTCCTGTACTCTTCCTTTGTCTTCATTGTTTGTGATGGGCCATCCTGGTTAAATCCTGCCTTTTTCAGAGAGAGCAATGTTTGAGGAAGTTTTTACTTTGTAAACTTACATGAATGAGGACAAGACCTGTGAACTAGTGTCATTGGAGAGTGCCCATTATCTCAGCCCACTGATTAGCTGGGTCCACTAATAGAGCAGCAGGGGAAAGTGCCAGCTCTTTTGAGAGGCTCTTGGGAGCGTCGTTTTTTTTTTTTTTTTTGCGGTGATTTTATTGAGTGAGCATTCACAGACCACTCTGTCTTTTACTAATGCAAATCAGTCTCATTTCTTGATGTAGAATGTTCAGAGTGACACTATGTATGCATATAGTGCTAAGAGTGTTTGTATAGCTTGCCGCCTCTCCAATTCCTCACCTGTAAGATAGGGATCATGATCGTCCCTCCTCTGAGCACTGGCGTGAGGTTTACGTGAATCATTCACTCAAAGCCTGTAGAAGAGTGAGCACCTCACCTTAGCCGTGATTAGTAGTATTGCTCTTGTACCATTGTTATATTATACGTGGGCTATCATAAGAGATTTTACTCCCACGTTTAGTTGTTCAAAATCAGTAACCGCAAAAAGCAGCTAAAGAGGTGAGTCAAAATGCCACATGTCTAGCTTGAGAAGGATTCTTCCCGTATGACTGTCACGCAGCTATGGTGAAATTGTGTGGTATAGTAGGGAGATCATAGACACTGGGGCTCCAGTGGTGGGGGGGTTCTGATTACTTGGCAGTCTCCCCTTTTCTCCTATAGAAAACTGGGTTATAAAAACAAAGGTGAATAGTGATGCACTGTGCTTACCTCACTGTCTTGCACATAATGTCGATGCTTAATTAACGTGGAGTTATGATGATGATGGCAGTGAGGATGCTGGCTACTTGTAGGGTGGTGGTGAAGATGGCTCAGTGGAGTTCAAATGTCAACTATTATCGGCTCCCCAAGTCTCATTTTCTTCGTCTGTGTAATAAAATTGCCTCACAGGATTGCTGCGAGGATTAACAGATGTGAAAATGCTCCGCGAGCATGTACCTGGGGCATAGTAGGTGATTAAATTAAAAAAATTTATTATGGAAAATTTCAAACATATGAAAAGTAAACAGAATAACGTAATGAATCCCTGTGTATCCATTAACCAGCTTCAATAATTACCAACATTCTGCCATTCTTTATCGTCTTTACCCACTTCATCCCTCGCTGAATGATCATGAGGATGATGGTCATTTTTTTCAAGGTAAATTTACACACATTTAAATGTACAAATATTAACTCTGCAGTTTTCACAGATGAATACATCCTATCCTTATCCCTTTCATGATCTAGGACATTTCTGTGTCCAGAAAGTTCTCTCTTCTCCCTTCTCAGTCAGTCTGCGCACCCTATTAGAGGTGACTTCCATTCTGATTTTTTCCTCTTTTGTCGATTTTAGAGTATCATATAATAGAAATCACATTGTAAATACTCTTTTATCTGGTTTCTTTTGCTTAGTATAATGTTCATGAGATTCGTCCATGTTGTTATATATCAGTAGTTCTTTTCTTTTTATTGCTGAATTACTATTCTATTGGATGGACATACCATAATTTGTTTATCCATTTTCTTGGTGACATTTGAGTTGTTTTCAATTTTTGGCTATTATGAATAAAACTGTTATGAACATTATTATAGAAGTAATTTTGTGGACATATGCTTTTCTTTCTCTTGAAAATATTGGTAATGTGGAAATACTGGTATTTACCTAGGAGTGGAATTGCTAGATCATATGTTAAGTGTATGTTTAACTTTATAAGAAACTATCAAAATGGTTTTACAAAATGGTTGCACCATTTTACATTCCCATTGGCAATGTATTAAAGTTCGGTTGCTGTGCATCTTCACCAAAACATGGTGTTACCAAATTTTAAAATTTTAGTCATTCTAGTGATTATCTTATCATGTAGTATAATTTGTATTTCCCTAGTTCTAATGACATTGAGCACTTTTTCATGTGCTTAATGGCCATTCATATCTTCCTTTCTGAAGTGTCTCTTCACACATTTTGCCCATTTTATGGGTTGTTTGCCTTTTTATTATTGAGTTGTAGGAGTCCTTTATATATAGTGGATCCAAGTCATTTGTCACATATATACATTGTGAATATTTTCTCCTAGTTTGTGGCTTTCCTCTTATTTTTTTAAAATTCAGATTTATTGAAGTATAATTCAGATGAGATAAAATTAACACTTTTTGGTGTATAGATTTATGAATTTTGACAAAATATGCATATAACCACCACCACCAAAATCAAGATACAGAACAGTTTCTTCACCCTAAAAAATTTCCTCATGCTCCTTTGTAGGCAACCATGCTCCCTATGCCAAGCTCTTGGCGACCACTGATCTGTTCTCTATTCTATGGTTTGGTGTTCCCTGAATGTTTCCTGACTATATGGAATCATAAAATATGTAGCCTTTTGTGTCAGGCTTCTTTAATTTGGCAGAATGCATTTGAGATTTATTCATGTTGTTGTATCAGTAATTTGTTCCTTTTGATTGAATAGTATTCCGTTGTATGGATGTACTACAGTTTGCTTAGCCATCCACCTGTTGAAGAACATTTAGTTTGTTTCCAGTTTTTGGAGATTTTGAATAAAGCTGCTATAAACCCTCTCCTATAGTTTTTGTGTGAACATAAGTTTTCATTTATCTTGGGAAAATACCTAGAAATGGGATTTCTGGGTCGTGTGGTAAGTGTATGTTTATACTTTATGAGAACCTGCCCACCTGTTTTCCAGAGTGGCTCTACCATTTTGCATCGCCACCAGCAGTGTACGAGAGCTCAGGTTGTTCTGCATCCTTGGCACTCAGTCTTATTAGTTTGTTTTTCTTTCTGTGATTCTAATGGGTGTGTGGTTTTAATTTGTATTTCTCTGATGACTGATAATGTTAAACATCTTTTCATTTGCTTATTTACCCCCAATATGTCTTCTTTGGTAAAAGGTAGGTTGGTTGTTTTCTTATTATTGAGTTTTGAGAGTTTTTAATATACTTTGGACATAAAACCTTAACCATATATATGCTTTACAAATGTCATCTTCCCTTCTGTTACTTGGTGTTTTTAATTTTTTTTTTAATAGTGTCTTTTAAAGGATAGAAGTTTTGAGTTTTAATGGAGTACAGTTTATCAATTTTTTTCTTTCTATGTATCATGATTTTGGGATTGTATCTAACAAACTTTTGCCTAATCCAAGGGAACAAATATTTTGTCCTTTGTTTTCTTCTAAAACTTGCATGGTTTTAGGTTTTACATTAGGACTATAATTCATTTTGATTTTTTTTTTTCTTATGGTGCCAGGTATGAGTTGAGTATTTATTTATTTATTTATTTATGGTATATAGTTGTCCAATTCTTCCAGAAACATTTGTTAAAGACTTTCCCTTCTCCCTTGAACTGCTTTTACTCTTTGTTGAAAAGCATCTGGCCATATGTGTGTGGGTCTGTTTTTGGATTCTCTGTTCTGTTCTATTGATTTCTGTGTCTCTTTGACCAATACTAAGCACACTGTCTTGATTATAGCAGCTTTATAGTAAGTCTGGAAATCACGTAGTGTGAATCTTTCAACTTTCTTCTTTTTCAAAATTGTTTTGCTGTTCTACTTGCTCTGCCTTTCCATATTAATTTTAGAATAACTCATTGCTTCCTACCAAATATCTTGCTGGAATTGTGATTGGGATTCCAGGAATCTATAGATAAATTTGGGGAAAATTGTTGGCTTAACTATAGTGTGAGTCTTTCAATGAACACAAAACATATCTCTACATTTATTTAGGTCTTTGATTTATCTCATGAGTGTTTTTCAGTTTTCAGCACACATTCCTTGCACATTTTTTTTTTTTAGATTTATATCTAAGTATTTCATGGTTTTGGTGCTATTGTCATCTGTGAACAGAGACAATTTTGTTTCTTTCTAATACATATGTCTTTTATTTTGTTTTCTTGCCTTATTGCTTTTGGTAGATCTTCAGTACGATGTTCACTGAGAGTGGTGAGAGCATATGTCCTTGCTTTATTCTCAGTCTTGGGGAAGCATTCAGTCTTTCACCATTAAGTGGGATGTTAACTGTTGGTTTTTCACAGATGTCCTTTTTCAGGTTGAGAAAGTTTCCTTCTATTCTTAGTCTGCTGAGAAGTTTTTTAATGAATAGATGTTAAACTTTATCAACTGCTTTTTCTGTATCTATGATGATCATATAGTGTTTCTTCATTTCTTGTCAATGTGGTGAATTATTTTGATTAATTTAAAAATTTTGAACCTGTCTTGCATTCCCAGGATAAGCCCCCACTTGGTCATGATGTATTATCCATATGTCTGTCTCTATCAATATTTATCTATCTGTCATTGATTGGTGTGTGTTTATAAATGTGTATTGCTGGATTCAATTTGATAGTATTTTGTTCAGGAGTTTTGCATCTAAGTGCATGAGTAATATTGGTCTGTATTTTTCTTTTCTTGCAGTGTCTTTTTTGGTTTTGTTATAAGGGAAATCCTAGCATCATAAAATGAGCTGGAAGTAGATGGTTTGTTGCCTTGCAGCCTTAGCTATCTGATGAAAAAAGTTATGCTTTGTAGATTATATATATATATATTTTCTGGTTGTTAGAATGGGAGCAATGATCTTTCCAGCTTTTTGTATCCTAGGCAGAAGATGGAATTCTTCATTTTTTTGATGGGAAGTTTTAACTTTGATGAATCTATTTTATCAATATTTTCTCTTCATCCATAGTTCTTTCTAGTTTCTAAGAGATCTTTTCCTATCCACAGGTGGAAAAAATATTTTCCTATGATTCTTGTAAAAGCTCTATAATTTTACCATTATATTTAGATCTAGGCTCCATCTTGAATTACTTTTTGTATGGCTTGTGAAGTAGAGGTTTACATTTATTTTCCTCATATGTAATATCTAGTCGTTCCACCCCGTTGGTGTAAAGGATTCTCCTTTTCCCATTGAATTGCTTTGCTGCCTTTTTCAAAAATCATGAGTTTGCCTCTGGCTCTATCATTTAGCAACCGTATTGGCCCAGAAAAGTTGCACCATCCATCTGAGCCTTAATTTCTTCATCTGTCAATGGAAGAAAAAGTACTATTTACCTTTTAGGATGATTGTGAGGATTAAGTAAGATAATGTGGATAAAGCAGCTGGTATGGAAGTGGCACTGAAGAAGCCCAGTGTGCGGGGGGGATGAGGCGCACCAGTGCTTGCTGAGGATCTGCTCTGGATCAGAAACTGTTCGTGTTTCTCCAGATGTTTGTCACCAAGGCCCGTGCCCTCTGCTGCCTCTGCTTCATGACGCTGCCTGGAGCTTAGGGTAAGAGACGTAGAGGGGTCAGACACACACAACTTGTTGGCATGTCTCAAGCCCCCTCTGGAGGGGTTGGCTAGCCCTGCAGATGGTTTTGATGATGTTTGTGACTCAACTGAGAGTCTGTGCATGTGTTTGGCTTTAGGGGACGACCATGCTGGTTTGAAATACTGGTGAATGGTCTGGTCTTTCTGAGCCAGTTATTAGCATGCTTTGAGAACCTGGAGTATGATTCTGACCACCATGGCAAATGTCAAAATAAGACCCCACTGTTCCTCCCCTCAGGGAGCTCCCTTGTCTAATTATGGAGCAAGGACGAAGAGTTTGGTTTACCTAATCATTTTTTTCTCATTAATTATTAGTTATTAATTAAATGTTGATTACTTGAAGAAAAATTCACATATCTTTGAGCTACCATTATATATGTATGTATGTGTGTGTGTATGTATTATGTATGTGTGTATGTATGCATTTTTTTACATTAAGACTAGTGCTGGCAAAAGTGTATGGAGACTCGTATATTAATATGTTTCTGTTGCCAAGATAAGTTGGTACAAACTCTTAAGAAGGCTGCATATCAATACATATAATCTGTGCTATAATAACATTTCTATCTTTTTCCTCTACCTTAAAATGATTCAAAAGTAGGAATAAAAAGTATGCATGAAGATGTCCTTCCAAGCTTTATTTGTGTTAGCAAATTTGAGAACAACTTATGTGCCCATCAACAGGAAACATTTTCGGTGGCTATGGTTCATTTAGGTAATGATATATGATGCAGTCATTAGAAGGTACATGCATGTAAGCTATCTGAGTTCACTGGGGTCATCCATTCATAAATTGTGTGCATGTGGACGTGGCCCAGAGGGGATTCCCCACAGTAAAGTAGTGGGTCATCTCAGGCCTCTTTGCCCAGTCTGGTGCTTTACCCACGTCCACCACACACCCCCACCCAAAGCCTTTAAGGTGGATAATGTTATCCTTACTTTTCAGAGGAATAGACTGAGGCCTTAAGTTGTTAATGTGCCCTGGTGATGTGGGCAGTGAACCTTGACACTGAGATCTGACTTTGAATTCTGAGCTTTCTGCACCAATGCTACTCTGGGTGGTGCTGGTAGAATAGCAAAATTGGGCTGAATTTTTTTCTTTTTCACCATTAACTAATTCTGCTATTATGCTTACATTCTTTAAAAGTTCCATGAGCACAGTGACTTCAGGAGGGGGATCGAGGGCTCTTTCTTTATAGGCATAACTGTGTTCAAAGCTCCAGGCTGGTAGGCATGTTCTGTTTGTGCTGGAACTGGACTCTGCCATGGCCAGTGGCTTGTGCATTTCAGAAAGTAATTTTTTCAACATTATTTTAAAATCTTGTTTTTCTGCTAGTATTTTTTATCCTCATTATATTGCGCATACAAGGAAAATTCAACGGAATTACTTAATATAGTAACACAGATTAAATAATCATATTCACATTGACAATAGAAAGGTTCATGCATAATTTAGGTAGTTAATACTCACTGATTTAATTTATTAGGCAAAGCTATATTGCTGTGCCAAATGAAGCGTTGTTATGAATGAGGATTGAACAAGTGTCCAGAGCAGTGTTGTTTGTGGTAAACGAATTAGGCTTTGATTGCTGCCTGCAAAATACAAATGGACTAATTAAGCTATTTTGATTTAAGAGTTTTATAATACAGGTGATCACCCATTCTCATTTTATTCATTGGCCTGATTTCATTAGTAGGTCGGCTAAATTTGAATTGTTCTTTTGGGTGAGGAATATTGATGATGGAAATGTCTTTGAGAATAAAAATTATTTGATTCATAATTACATAAAATTCCTCAGTGAAAGTCTCCTCCAAATATAAAAGTTTCTGTTCTTTGGGCACCTGCTCAAGAGTCTTTGCCATGACGTGAGGTGACCATAGCGTCTCTTACAGTCTCACTGGGAATTTGAGTGGTCTCCCTCTGGTTGCATTTAGCATCTGTGACTTGAGGAACAGCAAACAGCACAGGACACGTGCTTTCACACACATTGTTTCTCTTGCTTGCAAAGCTACCTGTCCTCCCTCCATCCCCCGTGAAGCCACCGTTTCTTTCTTAAATGGCTCAAATGTCATTTCTCCGTGAAGCCTTTCCCACTTTCCCAGGCAGCTCTGTTTTTATTACTGAGTGCCAAGTACAGCCTTGGAGATGTAAAGATGAATCTGTCATAATCCTTGCTTGCAAGGACTTCAGACAGATAAAGGGCTGACAATTCCCGTATAAGATGGTACACATACACACGGAATATCGGTAAGTGCCAAGTACAGGCAACCAAAAAATAAATGAAGGAATGCGTAAATACACGTTTTATTTGCTCGGTGAGAAAGCTCTTCCATATGTGCATACAAATATGCCTTCTTAGACATTCTGTTTGTGGGTCCTGGTTCTACCACTTGGTAGATGTAATGCATGCCTCACTTCTTCTTTCCATGGTCCTTTACAGCTTTGGAGATAGCAACCAAGCTTCCCTGGAATTCTTCCCTTCCTTCGCATCAGCTTTTTCCATTATCACATGGGTTCAGGCCTCTAGCTAATCTTGTCCTTTCTCTGCCTGGGCTCTGATTGGTCTTTGTTAATAGCACCTATATATTGAAAGAAAATAGAACTTTGGCATTTTATACTCACTTCCTTTAATCTACTTACATTCTTCATTTGCTTGCCCTGTGACATTGGTGAAGACACTTACTACTTTGGATTTTCATTTGCAAAATGAAGAAGTTGGGAAAGATGCCCTCCATATTTCCTTCTGGTTATTCCTGTTGCTTAGATTTACCCAAAAGCCAAGCCCTGTCCTCACATCAGTGGACTGTGGACGGTAGTTTTCTCATGGAATTTGAGAAATCAGAATGGACGGTCTATTGCCAAGAGCCAAATTGGACCATTTAAAAACTTAGAAGGTTGAATTAGAAGGAAAAAGTCTTTCATAAGCCATGACTTTTTCTCTGAATGACTTCTACATTCTGTTGGAAAGATATGTGACTAAAATGCTTCAACGAGTGGAAATCTTTTTTACCCCCTTCAGGGTTCCTCTCACCTGTTCTAGATTCTAGATGTGTTTTCCCCACACCTGCACCTGGAGCTGTGCGGAGGGTGCCTGGCAGCAGGTGGCTTGGGTCCCATGTGCAGACGCCTTCTTCTGATAGGTTAATTGCAAGTGCTCCACAGGAAGATGGAGCATCCTGTCACCAAGCAAACCTGTGCCTGACGTTGTCGGATATCAGCCCCGCCCCTTGTCATTGCTCCCTTAAGTGTGTATTCCTGTGTGTTGGTACCAGGTAGTTTTGATTTCTGTCCCCTTTTCAGACTTTTTTTTACACAACAGCCGTTCCTTACATGTTGGTTTTGTAGAGGCTCTGAACGTGGTAGACGTTAGGTAAATCCTCAGGGCAACATTCCATTTTACCTATTTTCTGAAATATGTGGGTCTTGCCACAGCACACATCAACTCAGTCCAACTCACTGCACCTCAACACTGTGCAGTGCTAGCCATGGGGCAATCACATTGACCACAGCACAATCACTTTTTCAAGGAGCTCACAGCTGTCTGAGGACCATTCTTACATCTTCAGTCTCTGTCTTCACCTAGGCCCTGGCCTCTCGTGGCTTAAAAAATGATTCTGTCAAATCTCCACCCCACTTGTTGCTTCCATGTCTCTGCCTGTTTGTCAGTGCTGAACTTCATCAAAGCGTCATCATTAAGAGTCAAACCTTGGTTGACTGTTTATCTAAAGCAAGAGCAAGTATTTAGGAATGAGGAGAGTCCTGGACTCGTAGGGGAAAAGCACAATCACTGATGGCAGACACACAACAAACACAATCACACATCATGTTCTAAGCACAGGTAGTAGGGGTCAGAGCTTCATAGGAGAGGAGATGCTTAAGCTGAGCTTGTAGGAGTATTTAGAAGATGAACAGGTACAAGGGGAAGGGGATGTGTGAGCTGGAAGCTTTCTTAGTCGACACCTGCTCTACTGTCATTATTTTAGAGACTAGGAAACTAGGTTAGGGAAAGATCCAGTGAGCCTCACCTTCCTCAACCCCAAAAGGCAGGACTTTGGTAGGAATCTGCCTTCCCAGTATACCCAGTTGACCCTGTCTCTGAATGGCCACCTGTGTCAGAAGATCAAGGGATGAATGCTTTAGTTTTACACAGGCTTTTTCAGTTTGAAAAAGAGCCACAAGTTAAATAATAAGAAAGCAAGGCAAGTAACCAGATGGCACAGAATAGTAATACAGGACGTGTTAACCCTGCCTCTATAACAGTGATACAGGATGTGTTAACCCTGCCTCTATAACAGTGATATAGGATGTGTTAACCCTGCCTCTATAACAGTGATACAGGATGTATTAACTTTGCCTCTATAACAGTGATATAGGATGTGTTAAGCCTGCCCCTATAACAGTAATACAGGATGTGTTAACTCCTCTATAAAGGTAATGTAGGATGTGTTAACTCTGCCTCTATAACAGTAATATGGGATGTTTAACCCTGCATATATAACTTCTTTCTTTTTATCATAGGGGGACGATGTCTTACTGCTAAAATCACCAACTGTTTCCTTTGTACAAAGTCTGTGCTCAGAAGGGAGAGATGACAGTCGTGTAGAAATAACAGGATCGTTCCTTCCTGTTGTGGAGAAGTCAAACTATCCCTTCCGCTTCCCATGGGCAAACATTTTTTCAGTGGACTCGCATGGGTGGAGGCCTTTACAGCCCTGCGGTAAAGGGGGAAGTCTTCTACATATTAGCAGGCACATCCAGACCATAATAACTTGTCCCTTTTCCATATCTGATGTCCAAACCAGTCCCAGAGAAACACCTTATGAACTCCCATTGCCAGGAGTTCAGATTATTGCCAAAATACACTGAGCAGTGTTTGCAGAACTCCAGGACAAGCGTCTGCAGGTTTCTTTTCCTCACACAGCTTCCTGCCCATCCTCTCAGCCTCCAGAACATTCGTGTCAGCGTCTCTTTCATCTACCCGCTCTCTGATTCTGTTAGGACTCTGTGCTGAGCACGGGGGAAAGTCAGAAGTAAAACATGATTCTTGGCCTTCCAGGAGCCCCTGGAAGCCTGTGTGTAAATACCTCTGCTACCAGGCAGACTATAATAAGGACTGTCATCCTTTACATTTCATCAATTTAGACATGGCCTTCTCCTTCCCATGCTTTTCTGTCCTTACTTCTTTTCTGACATTATAATTGAAATCTCCAACTCATGTTACACAGAATTCTAGTCATATATCAATAAATGTCACTTTGTAAAACAAGAAAAAGTAAAAGAAAAGCTGACCATTTCACATAATCCATTATTGTGTGAACACAATGACATTCTTTCTATTTTTTAGGAAGGTCATGTGGGTTAGTGTATAATTGGCATAGGAATTTGTTATTCCTGCCAAATATATCAGTTGAATTGGGGAAACTAATTATTTGAATATGTCATTGTAGAAAGGTATGCTGTTTTGATGTATAGAGTCACAAAACCACACTAGATAAATGGCTAACTGAAATATAATGACTACACAGAGAAACATGAATTAATTTTCCCCAGGAAAGTCTTCACCGAAGGACTGCTATTTCACTGCCATTTCTCTTCAAAAGAGAGTAGAATCTTGGCTGGTAGAAAAGAGGGACACGGCATTGACAACGGTGCAGGAGTGTGAGTGTGTTCGGGGATGCAGGCTGTGCCTTGAGTTCAGGGTGTGTAAGGTAATACATGAGCCCAAAGGCTGGAACACTCACATGGGAGACACAAGGAAGAATCCAGCTTACACCCCACCCTCAGGTTGGGGTGTATCTTACTCTTGAGAAGGCACAAAATAATTCTTCAAAAGCTGGAATATTTTTAGTTATTGTTAGTTCAGCATCCTGCTGAGATAAATCTTTTATGAAGAAAGTATGCACTGAATAGTCTGAGGACTACTCAGGCATCATTTTTATTCAGTATCAAAATCTAAATTTTCTTTATCGCTGCTCTTTGCTTGTTTTGTTCATCCATCCATTCGGCAAACATTTTTGTGGGCCCCTCTGGCGGAGAGGTGTGGAGTTGAATGAATCAGGAGCCAGAAGGCGGGGTGCTGAGTAGACGGGGGAGCTCTGAGGAGGCAGCGGCTGTGGGGTGAGTTCCCAGAGTTAGTACCATTGTAACTGGCTCATGAAAGCACTGCAGGAATTTACTAGATGGACATGTAAGGTGAGAGCATAGTGGGCAGAGCGCCACGTGTCCGGAAGAGTGGTGAGTCAAAAATACAGGATGTTTGGCGACTCAGAAGTACTTTGTTATGGCTGGGGTGCTGGGCGTACATGGGGCCAAGTTAGGAAGAGCCTTGAAGACTCTCCATTTGTTTCTCAAATGTTCAGTCAGCACCACTGTGTGCCAGGCGCCACTGTGTGTGTTCACTGAGCACCACTGTGTGCCAGGCGCCACTGTGTGCCAGGTGCCACTGTGCACGTTCACTGAGTGCCACTGTGTGCCAGGCGCCACTGTGCATGTTCGAGTGCCACTGTGTGCCAGGTGCCACTGTGCGTGTTTGCTGAGCACCACTGTGTGCCAGGCGCCACTGTGCGTGTTCGCTGAGCACCACTGTGTGCCAGGCGCCATTGTATAGGTTCATCGAGCACCACTGTGTACTAGGCGCCATTGTAATTGTGTTGGGGATGAGGCAGTGAACAGGTAAGGCCCCTGCCCCCAAGGAGCTCGTCTTCTAGGGGGAGAGCTGACAGTAAGCAGGTGACCAGGAAAGCGCGAGTGTAACTAGTGAAAGTGCTGTGAAGGCGTACACAGGGTGAGATGCTGGCGATGAGCGGGGACAGGAGGCCAGGGAGGGCCTCTGAGGCAGTGCTGTCAAAGCTGAGCCCTGAAGAATAAAAAGGCCAGAGGAAGAATCAGGGAGACCAGCAGCAGAGGCAAAGACCCTGGGGCTGGAAAGGGCGTGTCTGGGTCATGGGGAACAGGGGAGAGCGTGAGAGGAGGTACAGTTGGGAAAGCGGCATGAGCCGGATGACACACGTCCTACTGGAAGCCACCTGAATAGTTTGGGTTTATTCCAAGTCTGAGGTTATGCTAAGGACTGATCTTGCCAAGTAGTATGGAGCATCCGGAAATCTTTGAGGAAGTAGGGGCATCCACAGTTCCCTAACAGTGACTCTGATATGTTCAGGGAAGATGGGGTCTCTTCTCTGGCTTCAGGCAGGTCCGGTCAATGCGCGGGAGTCCTTGGCCCAGCCCAGCCTCTTCCTGCTCTGCCCGGCACATTCGTGTTCCACTCAGACTCCCAGGGGCAGGCTGGCCTGCGAGGGTTATCCTCAGGTCAGGAGGGTGAACTCCAGGGAGGAGGGGAGAGAGGACCTGGCTGGGAATAGGTAGTGGGCCATGAGCTTGGCTTGATTTACACCTTGTAAATGTTTAGACGCCTGGGACATAGGCTTCCATCGCCCTGCTCCCTGCAAGTGTTAGAAGTGGGCCTGATCTTTAGCATGTGGTGCAGAGATGGCCTCAGAGAAGATGTGCCATCAGGGCTTATTGATTTTGGTGCCTATGTTATGACACAATTAGAGGTACTCAAAGCCATCCATAACATGGCCTCTGACTGCCTCCCTATTCTCAGCCCTCCTCGCCCTCCTATCCAGTATCCTGGGTTGTTGAGCTTAGTATTTCTCTTACTTTATGCTTAGAGCATGTGCCTAATGTTTCCACTTTCTTTGCCTATCTTACACCTTCTTACCCTTGAGAACCCAGCTCAGACACCCTGTCTTCTAGGAGCTTCTAGTGTGCTTCTCCTCCTGCTTCCATGGTGTGTCGCCAATCCTCTGTCAGAGCACCCACAGCACCGTGCTCAGTCTGCTGGCTTCCGTTTGCTTCTCTGTTTCCCACTTGACTGTGGGCTCCTTGAGGGTAGAGACCAGCCTCCTTCATGTCCATAGCCCAGCAACTGGGACAGCCCCTACACATATTAGGTATCAGAGTTCAAGTTGCAGCCTAGAGCTGAAAGGGGAGGGCTGGAGAGCTGTGAGAGAGGACGGAGTAGGCTGCTGGACACTCTTGGGAAATGGCAGTCTTCTTGTGGCTGACTTGCCCCCTTTCTGAGCTAGGGAATGTTTGTAAATCAAGGGGTTACCCCAACTGCAGCATGAAACCAAATGGTAGCCTCGCTCTTTTGGAAATCTTCTAGTGGCTCCCCAGTGCCTATATATCTGTCTCTCAATTCTGGCTTCACATTTGATTTGAATTATCTGGGGGTATTAAAAAAATGCCTGGGTCCAATCCAGACCGTTGGACTTAGAATATGAGGTCTGGAGTCTGTGCAGTCTCCCCAGGCAGTGGTAATGTGACAGAGAAATCTGGCCTGTAATGTGTGACCTCTCTCTTAAAGCCCTATTTCTCAAACTGGCCAAACATTGAAATCACCTGGTGAGCTTAAAAACTGTTGTCTGGGGCCCGGTCTCAGAAATTCGGATTCGGTTGATCTGGGATGTGGCCTCTGCATTGAGATTTCTAATGGCTCACCAGGTGAACGTCCACTTCTGCCATGGTGGAATAATTGTGACAGGCTTGCCCTCCTGCTATAAACCCCTAGAAAACTGGGAAAAAATGATTTAAATAATAGTTGTCAGATAATAGAAAAAAACCAAAAAAGCCAGCACAGTGCTGTGGTCCCCGAGAGAAGAGAAGCAAATGAGGTGAGCCTTGTGATTGCCTTGGCTTTCTGCCAGCACATGTAGGGAGGACTCAGCAAAGCTTGGCAGTTTTGCTGAGCTGAGGAGATGGAGATCAGAGATCAGGAAGGCTGAGGTGGCTGAAATTGCGAGGCCGAGCACGAGAGAAGGAGTCAGCAAAGAGAAAGCTCAGGAATCTGATAGGGGTCACCTTGCACTTGTTGCTGAATCCTAAGCTGTGCGTGTGGAGGGAGAAAGCCCTGTAAGCCAGGAAAAGACTACCTGGTGAATGTGAGCTGCACAATGCCAAGTGCTCATGGTGGCTGGGAGACACTCACGTTCTGACCTGCCTGAGGGGAGAGACCTCGATGAACGCCTGAGGCCTTCTGAGGTAGAGACCACGGAGGGTCACACCTCAGCTGGAGGGCCAGCCTGGCTCTGGTGGAAAGGCTGCTCTAAACTCACCCTAAAGAGCTGGAAAACAAGCCTCAAAAGGAGCAGGCTGATCCAAAGGTACCATAACTGCTAGTCAAAATCAACTTCCATAGTCTTTAAAGGAAGACAAAACAAATTCACACGTTCAACAGGAAGCTTGCAGTGTCCTGCAAAAGAAGCAGAGAAATAAGAACCATAACGTGGAGACGAGTCGGTTCATTGGAACAGACCCAGAAATGAGAAGGATGTGATGGCATTAGCATCCACAGACTTTGACACAGTTATTAGAATTGTGCTCAAGGATTTAATGAAAAATACAAACATAATGAGGAAAGAAATAGAAGAAAAAGAACAAAATGGAGATTTTATCGCTCAAAATAGAACTGGAGTTGTTTCTAGATTATATAAAGAAATTTTATAACTCAATAATAAGACCACAGTTGAAAGTGTGCAAAAATTTGACCAAACAAAAGAAGGTGTACAAATGGCGTACACATATGTGAAAAGGTAATCAAGATCATAAGTTTTTGGGGGGTTGAAAATCAAAACCTCAATTAAACAGTGCTGTGCAGCCTCTGCACTGGAACACCAGTGAGGAGTAACTGGGACACACATGCACTGCTGGTGACAGTCTCAAAGGGTACAGCTGCTTTGGAGAACTGTTGGCAGTTTCTGTGAAAGTTAGACATATGGCTCCCATAAACAAAGCAATCCCATTCCTTGGTACTCACCTAAGAGAAATGAAAACTTGGGTCTACGTGAGACTTATATATGAATGTTCATTGCAACTTTATTCAGAATAGCCCAAAACTGGAAATAACCCCTATTACCAACAAGAGGTAAATCAATAGTTGTAGGATTGTGGAATACCCCTGGCAATAACAAGGACCAAACTACAATACACTTAAAAACATGGATGAATTTGAAAAACATTAGGCTGAGTGAACGATGCCAGACACAGAAAGTACATACTGTGTGATTCCATTTATATGAATTCTAGAAGAAGCAAACTCATCTATAATGATAGAAAGCAGATCTCTATTTTCCTGGGAGTGGGGAGGCTGTGAATTGAGCACAGGGGCAGGAAGGAGCTTTTGGGGGGTGATGGAGAGGGTTTACCTTTTTTGCTGTGCCAATTACACAAGTATACAGTTGTCAAAACTCATTGAACTTGACATTTAAATAGGTACAAGCTATTGTATGGAAATTATACTTCACTACCATGGATTTCAAAAACTGCAAAAACAACAACAAAAGCCTCTCCAGGAGGTTTTAGTATGCAGCAGAGTTTGAGAGCTAGTGCCTTAAAGGCACTTCATAATCTGGCCCCTGCCTGCCTCTTCCATCTCAGTTCCTACCTCTTTTTACATCTGTCGCTCTGTATGCACTGGCCAGAAGCCCACGTGCAATTACATGCAACTCTCTGAACAAGGCATCCCGTGTTTTCTTTTCCAAATGTGGTTTCATTTGCCTAAAAAGTCTTTCTTCCACACTGCCTACTTCCTCCCCTCAGGACTTCGTGGTGACCCACTGCCGTCCTGCACATTCGCACCAGGGCCCTTCCTGCCTGGCTTGTCTTTGTGAGATTTCTTCTCTAACTGTATCGTGAGAACTTGTGGTTGCAGGCCCTGAATCCCCATCTCTGTATCCTGCTGCCCAGCTGGCCTGGGCCGGAGGTGTCTAGGGAGCTGGAGAGGCCGAGGGAAAGAGCAGTGAATAGTTGAGGAAGCTTTCACAGGGGAAGCCAGATGAACGGGGCTGCAAGAGGTGAGGGCAGTGTTCTGATACCAAGAAGAGGGAAGACAGTGAAGGGGATTTCAAGGAGGTTTCGTCGGTGGGTTTATATTCTCGTTTATAGGCTCTTGAGTTGACAGTAAGCCCTGTGAATGTTTACAGGGAGGGCATTTGGGAACTAGCTATCAAAATGACACCACAGTGCCACCACCCTATCCCCCGCCCCCCGCACCTGATATATTACAGATTCTGAGAAGTGACTGGGGGAAAGGAAATTAATTTTCCATCCTCACTGACTGATTTCCATCTCAACTCATTTAAGGGCTGACCTAGGAATCTTCTGAAACCAAGCGGGGACAGTATCCCAGAAATCGGGAGTAGACATGGCCTGTGAGCTGTCACGTTTGCCAAGAGCTTCCTGTACGTGATGTGCTTAGAAAAACAAAAGCTTACACGCAATGCTGCCCATCGTCTCGTGGATGTGGCCGCTCTGGGAGCTGTGATGCCACCTGGAATGCAGTGGGTCTGGCCAGGAGATTCACTTGGTGGCTCCACATCCACCAGCCTGTGGTTTGCTCTTCCTTGGTGCCAGGCCAGGATTGCTGCACCTATGCATTTGCTGTCACCTTTGATGTGACACTGCCAGGCTAGCATTACATCCTCCCTTCTCCACAAGGGGAAACTGAGGCCAGAAAGGTTGAGAAGCTTACACACTGCATTCACACAGTGGATAGGTGTGGAGCCCACAGGGCCCTGCCTGTTGCCTCCAGAGTGGGTCTTCTTGTTGCATTTCAGTAGTTTGAGTTTTTGGGCAATTGCGCTGCTTGCTTTTCTTTGCTTTTTCTGACCCAACCTCTGCTTGAAATGATAATATTGTTACCCAGTAGCATTTCAAGGAACTGTTTGGAAAATAGCCTTTTTTGCAGGGGTGGGGATGGGGGGGTGGTAAGAATTCTCTCAGCTAAATGAGGGGAGCTAGGTGAGAATGCTCAGCAGAGAGTTTTGGTTTGTGTCTATCTTTAGAGGAAATCTGGTAAAATGGAGGCGGAATCAGCTTTGGTCAGGTGGAGGTGGTTTCCAACTCCAGTTGCAGGGACTTTGGTGGCTCGACCTTTTCAAGTCTCTCTTCTCATCTGTAAAATGCAAATATAATACACATCTTATAAGGCTTCATGAAAATTAAGTGAAAGTGTGTATAGAAACTTCTCGCGGGATTGTGGACATCACGTCCCCAGATGCTCCTTCCCAGATCTGCTCTGCCCCAGCCTAGCCTTCATGTTCTCTGCAGTCCTGGGGGCCTTAAGCTTTCAGAGTCTAGGGTATAGGGAAGTCCTGTGTCATTGTGGAGTGAATGGACCCCTCTTTAGTCACCTTCCTTACCACATCTGAGCGTATGCCAGTGCTCCCAGGCAGGGGCAGAGAGGCCTCCATGATTCCCTTTTAGGGCGAGATCCCGGAGGCCAGGGGCTCATGAATGGGCCCAGGTGGCACACCCAGGCCACAGGCGGGACAGTCAGGTGCTCAGGCCTCTGCTCCCTGGTCCTAGACCTCCCACTGCCCTGCTCTGAGGCCTCCCAATTCTCTCCGCCTCCCTCAGGGGCATGGCTTACCCTTAGCAAGTGCTACAAGAGCTTTCTTTCTGAGGGCTGTGCCGTCAGAGGCCCTGGGTTACAATCCAGTCTTCATGAGACTAGACGTGTGACGTCCTTCACGTCTTTCAGAGATTCCCCTGTGATGACGAAGCCAAACTGTGGAGTTCTAGAGGGTGGAGGTACTGGAGTGTGTGCCAACACCCTCTTATCTTCCTATCCTCCTAACCTTCATCCACCACTTACTACCCATGGGGCTTAACCTCTCTCTGCCTCAGTTTCCTAATCTGTAAAGTGGGAATAACAAACGTACGTACCGCACATGACTGTGGGTAGGAGTAAATGAGCTGGGGTGGGAACCGTAGCGTGTATGTGGTCCAGCACTAAGTACGTGCTCAGTCCATGTTAGCTGCTGCCAAAGCTGTTCCTGGCGTGCCATTAAAGTTTTTTAACTTTGTGTTTGGAAATAATTTCAGATTTACAAAAAAGGTACAAAAATAGTTCTAAGAATTTCTGCTTACTTCCCCTGGTTTCTCCAAATGCTAATGTCTTATATAACCCCAGTAAAATTATTAACCCAGGAAGCTACCGTTGATACAGTACTCTTAACTCATCTACAGACCAGTTCTGCCAATTGTTTCGCGAGTGTCCGTTTTCTGGGTCGGGATCCAGTCCAGGACCGCACAGCACATCTAGGTGTCAGGTCTCCCCCATGCCCTTTCACCAGGACAGGTCCTCAGTCTGTCTTTGTCTTTCATGTCTTGACACTTGAGAAGAGTACTGGCCAGTTGTTGTTTTGAATGTCCCTCAAGTGGGGGTTATCTGATATTTCCTGGGGATTAAATGGAGGTTATGCATTTTTGGCAGGAATAGCTCAGAGCAATGTATGCCATTCTCAGAGTGTCACGCCAGGAGGCACATAGTGTCATTCTGGCTCATTCCTGGTGATGGCAGTTTGATCACGTGGTTAAGGAGGTGTCTGTCAGGTTGCTCTGCTCATAAGTTACTCGTTTTCCTTCATAATTAATATATGCTGGTGGGAGGTATTTTGAGACTCTGTAAATATTCTGCTTCTCTTACTTCACTACTAATTTCAGCATCCAGTGACGATGCTTACCTTCAACCATTATTACTGTAGCATTTGACAAATGGTGGTTTTTCTATTTCCATCATTCCTCCTATGTTCATTAGTGGGAATTCTTCTGTAGGAAAGAGACGTCCCTTCTCCTCCGTCTACTTACTACCATCAGTAGAGGGTCACGGATATTTGTTTCATTCTGTGGATCATAATCCATCACTGCCATTATTTATTTTATTGCCCAGATTATCTCAGATTTGACCATTGTGTTTTTCTTGCTTTTGAAGAGGTTTCCTATATTTCCTTCCTCTTAAGAGAAAGGACTTTTTTCTTTTGGAGAAATACTGTGTGCTGGGATAATTTTGCACATTGTGTATTTGCTATTGTGATTTTGAATTAGCATTATAAAACTTCTGAGCTGGAACACAAATATTTCCATCTTGCTTGCACTGTCTGTCCTGGGTGCTTTGTCTGCCCTGCCTTGGCCCTCTGGTAGTCGCTCACTGGCCCGGCCGCACCAGCCTTCCTCCATCACTTGTGCTGAAAGTTCTGCTGCTGAGAAAAGCGGCAAGTGGGAGAATGCCCCCTCCCCAACTCTTCCTCCTCCTCATCTTGTTCTATTACCCTGATTACAATGGAAAGAGATATGGCTGATGCATTTGGATTGGAAACACATTGACGCTCATGCTGTGATCTTATGTGAGAATTAAAACATTTAGTCACTAATAATGAGTTTAAATGTGTGCTCTTCTCATTAGTTTCTTGCCTGCTCACCCAGAAGTAGCTCAGGACCGCCAAGAATCTCTCTCTCTTATGAGGGGGGGCAGCCATCCTAATTAAGCATCTTTAAGTAATTATAAATGTCCTTAATTGGCCATTTAGTGTAAATCTCTGGAGAATACAACTTGCCCTTTCCTGAGAATATGCTGATTTACGTTCTTAAAGGCAAAAAAAGTGCCATACTTTACTGTTTGGGTGCAGATGGGTGGGAGCCAGCAAGTTTCTTCCTCCAGGTCTAGGCAGAAGGCACTGGTGGGTACCTGTCGGGTGCGTCATCCCTTGCCTGACATCTATGTCAGGGAACTAAGACTGGTCTAGAGAGGGGAAAGTGAGAGGGACCAATAAGATGCTTGCTGGAAGAAAAGACAAACTCATAGCCTTCAAGGCATCTGAATCCCAGGGCGGGGTGGGGGTCAGACATACCCATGTGAAGACTGACTGCTGAGCACACAGGGCCATAGGAACCCCTGGGTGCAGATTCCCGTCCTTGGACGGGCTGCTCCGTCCATCTTGGCAGGTCACACGGGGATCACGGGCCTCTCATTGTGCTCTCTGGCTTCCACTTTTAAAGGCTCCAACTGCCCCTTCAGCTCTTCTACTGAGTGTAGGGGAGGGAGGAGTGTGCAGTAATTAACGTAAATCTCTCACTAACGTCCATGGGTCCCTGATGCCTCATGTAGTTAAAGAAGATGTCTAGAACAGGAGCTCATCTTTCTCATTAACACCTCGTACAGAGTGGCCACAAAGTCCCTGTGTAGGAGGTTGTGTCTTCACAACAAAGGAAGACCTAAAAATCAATCCAGTCCATCAATGAGAAACGAGGGTCACACTGAGGCACCCTCTCCGGCATGCAGGTGTAGCCACTGCATCTGTGTAGCCACCTAGCATCTGTGCCCTACAGGGTGGGCGGGATGTCTTCCCTCCTGGGGCTATTGGTAGTTTCCTCTGGTCTAGTGTTTCCTGGCAAGACCCGAGGCTCATGACTGATCTCTTCTGCTGCACCCCTCCTCGCCCCCTCCGCCCTTCTCCCTTTCTCTTTCTCTCCCCCGCCACAAACATTTATGGAGCATTTGTTGTGCCCCAGTTGGAATGTGCTGGGGATCAAGAGGGTGGCCTGAGTCCCTGTGAGGACACTGAGGGGCCCTGAGACTCAGATAGTCACAGGAGGAGGTGGTCCATGCAGTAACAGAGGTAAATCCCCTTTACATGGGGGCCCAGGGGAGGGTGGGGCCAATTGTCTGTCTTGGTGGGCAGTGGGGAGGACTTGCCCGAGTCAGCGCGGGTCCTGGTGGGAGCTGGGATTGGCAGGCGATTCCAGGGCTCAGAGTGCAAGGAGCCTGAGTTTTGTGTTCAGACACATCTGAATTCTAGGAGAGGCCAGTGGGTAAAGTTTCCTCATGTGTGAAATGGGGATTTGTTGTGAGAACAAATTACATGAGAGCACATGTGTCACTGCTCGGCACGTAGTAGGCTTTCCACAGAAGCTAATCCCCTTCCTCTGTCATTCCCTGATGGGAGGCCCTGGACTGCCCTGTTCTTCACTTGGTACCCAGTGCATATGGTTCATGCCAGACTTGCCACAGCTGAAATGTTAAAGGGAACTTCAAATTAATTCTCTGGAAAGGAGTTCTTTATTGATTTTTATGACTCACAAAACACTACAGGGAGTCACACCTGAGCTGACCCAGCACATGGCTGCCTAGTGTGAAAACCAAAGGTGGCTGCTGCCCAGTCCTCTCGCCAGCTCAGTGCGGACCTTAGATCAAGCAGCCTGGCTATCGACTCAAATCCCCAAGTGTCCCTTGTACCCTCTGCCATTAGGCCCTGTTGACCTTGTCCTGTACTCATACCCTTGGTTTTTACACCTTGCACACTGTCTGACGGTCGTCTGCTAACATTGCATGTTTCACTTGACTGTTTAAGCAGCAGTTTCACCACATAACTTCCACTTTTGGCTCAATGGTTGTCGGGTGTTGGGGAGCAAGTTGCAGTGGAATTGAGAGAGGAGACACTGCTTCTTGATCTTGGGAAAGTGTTCCGATCCGTACAATGAGGAAAAAAGCTACCTACCTCATAGGGTTATTCTGAGGATTCCATGAGAGACCTCGACAATGCCTAGCACAGTGCCGGCACTGAGTAGACACAGATGCTTGGTAACTCAGTGTAGTGTTCTTTCTCATGTCCAGCCTCAAGTAAACCCCAGGGTTTGGAGGTGAGAGTAAGTTGCCCTTATCTTACTTTTCTGTCTGGATGTGAGTGAGTTTTCAGAGACTGATGAGCAAATGGGAAGAAAACATAATTAGGGAACCTCTGCCTGCTTTCTTGGCTGTTGGAGAAATAATCTGGTGGTCTCTGAAGGAGCACTGTCTCATTCATCTTCATGCTTGATGACAGCCTTGACTGAAAGTGTCAGATTTCACTATAGGCTGTCTCTTCCCATGTGTGGACCATCAGTTTTGTGTGCCTTCCACAGGGCCCCTATTAAAAGAACAGGAGCCCAATTGCAGTACAAGTAACCTTTGAAAACTTCACTTCCTCAGGCAAATGGCAAGGCTGATTTGGAGCTCACTGATTTTCCATTTAGCTCAGGAAGAGAACATTTACTTTTTCAAGTCGGATGATATGACTCTTCTTGCCAAAAGTTGTAGGTGCCTCATGCAGTAGAACAAATTCTGGGCCAGCAGTCCCAAGTCATGAGTTTTAGTTCTGGCCCTGCCCTTAATAGGTTGTGTGACCTTGGGGAATTTACTTTACCTACCTGGGTCTCAGTTTCCATATCTGTAAATGGAGAGAGTTGGCCTGGATGTTCTATAAGAATCCTTTTAGTATGAAATAAGAGTGATGAGATGAGTTCTATAATCAAGGGGAATACAGATATGGAAATATGACTCTGTCTACGCTGCACATCTTGGTTTTTGTTTGTAACCAGATCTGCAGAGCTGCCTTCCTTGTACCTCACTCTTTCATTTTTTTCCTTTTGGTAAACGTTTCTGGAATTCCTGTTGTGTTCTAGGCCTTGAGATTATAAAGATTAATAACATGCAATTTCTGTCTTCAAGGAGAGGGGTGATGCAGACTGATTGATTAGGGCTAGGAATAAGAGGAGCACAGATTTCTCAGATGCTCAGGACCAAGCAAGAGTTTTTGCCAGCGTTGCCATTTGCACAAGACCGTGAGCCTTGGGCTCCCTTCACGTTTGATCTGTACTTCCACTAGTGTTGTGACTTTGGGTGAGTCACTTCAGCTCTCTAAGCCTCAGTCTCCTCCTCTGTAAATTAGCATCTTTCCTGCCATGATGTTGAATAAGATGACACCTAGGGAGTTGCTTTGCAAGCAGTGGTGTATGGTATCACTGGCCTGTGCTTGCTGGGCACTGGGCTAGGCACTAGGGCAGTGTGGGTCAGTGGAAAGAGCAGAACTCGGGCGTTACACAGAATTTGCATCCTGGACTTCAGATATGTGAAAACTCTGTCCAAGCTCTCAATACCAACCTTTCTGAGCCTTAGCCTTCTTGTCTGTCAGTTGGAACTCTTGGTCCGCACTTCATGGGCAGCTGTGAGAATTAGATGAGCTGACACCTGTTATATAATGGGTACGTATTACCAGGCTCTGGCCCAGTGCCTGGACACGACGTGACCCACCTTTCACCCTTTGACTATCATGCCCCGACTCTCCAGATGCCACTTGGGCCTCAGGGGACGACTTGCATGCCCATTGCATTTTGACTCTAATTCAACCTGGGCTATTTTTAGCACGTTCAAATTTAAGACCCGCCCTGTGTGCTGCAGCTGGATTTATTGAGCTTCTGTGTATGTGTTTCTAAAAGGTGGCTCCGCTGAATAGCGTGTACATGTGTGTGGTGGGGGTGCTGGAGGAGGAAATACAGCACAGGCTGCGTGACTCTATGCCCTGGAGTGTGAGGAGCTATCTTGAGCAAATGCTTCGACATGCCTTGCCCATGAGGCTGCGCAGGGAGAGGCAGACAGAGCCCAGGGCAGGGGGTGGGCTGGAAGCTCATGTGGGAAGCTTACAGGCCTTTCCAGGCCCCCGGACTGAGCTAGCCACATGAGAGATTTGGCCCATCTTCACAGCCATTTCTGCAATAGGAACAAGAGCAGTTTATTTTAGATGTGACAGGAACCTTTCTAGGTTTTTTCTATACACACTTCTATTCCTCAGAATAAGCCCACAGAATAAGTGGTGCTTCCCCTATTTTACAGATGAGGAAGTTGAAGCCCAGAGAAGAGAATGAAATGCTTTGCCCAGGTTTGTTACTTGTGAAGCTAAGATCTGAACCCAGGTTTTAGTTTACGTCTTAGAATGAAGATTCAAATAAAAACATTTATAATTTAGAGCTATTATGAAAGCAATTATAATTTAGAGAAGGGCAAGGGGACATTGAAAAATAAACCCTGTGTTCTTTTCTTCATTCCTAGATTATTTAGAAAGTAAAAAATGGAAGAGTATTATTCCCTGATCATCTCACAGGCTTTGTGCCTTTTGGCAGATGTGGCCCGTGCCACACCTTAAAACTCTCTGCAAGTTGTTTTCTGAAGGAGAAACATCGGACAGGTCTTCCAAGGCTGTGGACAGCATGAGCTCCTGCTGGGATCTCCTGCCTTCTAGCCGGTGTGATAGAACCCCCTGCAGTCTTAGAAAGAAGGCTGGGGGAGCAAGGCCCAGGGTTCTGGTGGAGCCAGCAAGGAAGCAAGGAGAGAAAGGGGTTCCGTGGCGGTTAGGAGTCCAGGGGAAGGCTCCTCTCAGCCTGCCTGTGAGGGAGGGGTCTGGGGGAAGGCCCCTCTCAGCCCACCTGTGAGGAGTCCAAGGGGAAGGCCCCTCTCTGCCTTCCCGTGAAGAATCGTAAATGGGGAAGGGCCCTCTCAGCCCACCTGTGAGGGAGAGTCCAAGGGGAAGGCCCCTCTGAGCCCGCCTGTGACGAGGAGTCCAAGGGGAAGGCCCCTCTCAGCCCACCTGTGACGAGGAGTCCAAGGGGAAGGCCCCTCTCAGCCCACCTGTGAGGGTGAGTCCAAGGGGAAGGCCCCTCTCAGCCCACCTGTGAGGAGGAGTCCAAGGGGAAGGCCTCTCTGCCTTTCTTTGAGGAGGAGTCCAGGGGGAAGGTCCCTCTCAGCCTGCCCACATCTGTCTTTTTAGTCTCATCTTGCAACACCTGGAACATCTTCTCTGGGTGTTTCTTAGGTAGAAGGTAGGCTTGCCATGTGATGTGAGCCTGATGACCCTGTCTAGATCCAGCTGCATATTTAATTTAAAAACAATTTGCATTTTTCTATTCCTTGTGGTTAAAAATCCAGCATTGTTTTGAGGACAACTGATCTATGGAAAGCCACTACAGCTAGAATATTAACTAAGTTCAAATTGTAGACTTGGTGATAACTGCTTTTCATTTTTCTTGGTTAAATAGAATAATATTGACTCAGAGCAACTGTTTGGTGAAAGGAGTGAGTGGAGGAACGTAATCGATCTGGGCTCCTCACTGTGTAGCGGTTGAGCTGGGGGGCAGCGTCCTTCCTTCTAGGGCTCTGTTGGTTTCATCTCCCCAGACGGCCAACAGCACCCACCTTCATCTTTGTTAGGCAGAGAGATGATCTCCACATGGCAGCAGGGGGAACTGATGCTTGTTAAACCCAAGGTCCTCAATTTCTCATTTAATGCTCACAACCTCCCTGCAGGCAGGTAAACCTTCATCGTGTCAGAGCGCACACAGAGAGCCTGAAGCTCAGAGAGTGAAGTCGCCTGCCTGGGGCACCAAGCCTGTGAAATTCAGGGCTGCTGTCTGACCTCGAGTCTTTGGACTCCTCGTTCCTTTTTTTCCTTCCTTTTTTTCCTCTCCGTCTGTGCAGGTGGTGGAGTGACCAGAGGCAAGGACTCAAATGAAGCAGGAAGTCAAATGGCGTGGTAGTGACTTGCCTCTTGTTGGGGGGATGAAGTTCTATGCCCTTATTCTGCATCTTTTTTGTTTTTAATACTAATAATTCTTTGTGATGACTTATTGACTATTCACTAATCCTAGTTTACCTCTGGCTTAATGTTTCTGCTGACATAGAATGTTACTCCTTTGTAAGTTATATTAGTTAGCTATTCTTAGTCTTTAGAGTGAATACATCTTAGGTGAGTGTAATTAGAAATGCATATTTAGCACACAAGGGATAATTATCTCTTACGCAGCTGTGCATTAAAAAATAAATAGCATCTGCAGGACTATAAGGTTTCCATTTATAATAGAGATTTATTCTCTTAGAGACTAGGAAGCCATAATCCTCTGAAAGCCCCTAATATCAATGCTGAAGGTATTTCTTTCATTCATTCATTTATTCAGTAAGCATTTATTGAGCTCCTCCATTGGGCAGTGTGCCAGGCTGTGAGCTAGCACTGTGGGCACTGCCACGCCTGGAGGGACTCTCAGGGGAGGGACCTGACATTTAAGCAGATTATAATGCCTATTTTTCCAGTGGTGCCATGGCTATCTATTAGTGAGGACTTCACAGTTGGACAGATATGGGATTGAATTCTGCCACTGACAAGTTTTGGGATTAGTTGGGCAAGTTACAAATCCAAGCCACAGTTTCTTTATCGGCGTGTGAGAGGCTCTGTGGGCTGGTGTTCAAGGTGACGTCTTGGGAGTCAATGCCTAAGTATAATGCTATGTCCTAGTCTGTTGTGACTTTTTTTTTTTCCTGTCATTGTGGTTCCACTGCTGTGGCCCAGCACTCATTCATGGGCCCTGAAGGTGGTCTGGGCCCCAGCCCAACGGCTGGCTTGCCTGCACTGGTCTGTTTTCCATCTTCGCTCCCCAACACCTGCCTTCTTGCAGCTGGGGTCAAGCATCACACCCAGAAAGGATCAGCCTGGTGTCCTCTCTTCTCAAGCCTCTTCTGGAACAGCCTGACCCCTCTCCTGTATCTCTCAGCAGAGCTTGTAGCACAGGGCCCAGCACGGGGTGGGTGCTCAGTTAGTATCTGTTGAATAGTCGAGGTGTGTGGCTCTCTAACTGGCCTGCCAAGGCACAGTTGAAGGGTGGGGGCATTTGACTGTCAGTCCTGGGCTGTCTTCAGGTGGGTAACAGAATTTGAGAGGGTGCTTATCTAACACCCTATTTGCATGATCTAAGTTTAGAACAACAGAGAGGTGGATGCAGGAGTGGCACAGTCTGCTTACCTGCTGGGAGAAGCCAGGTTGGAGGGCCGGCCTCACTGTAGCCAGATGGGCTCTCCAGTGCCTCACTACAGAACTAGGGTGTCCATGAAGTCCTGGGCAGAGCTGAAGACCACTGTTCTCACCCACGGGGCAGGCTCCAGGACTCGGGGCCAGCCGGCAGGGCTGCTGGAGAAGAAAGAGGTATAGCATACATGACCCCTTCTTTTCCCCATCTCACCAGTTAGGGAAGTTACCCTTAGCTCCCCATCTCCAGGTGGTGGTTCTCAAAGTGTGGTCCCTGGACCAGCAGTTTTCAGCATCCTGGGAGCTCCTTAGAAAGGCAAGTTCTCAGGCCCCGCCCGACCTACAAATTAGAAACACTGGTGTGGGGCCCAGCAATCTCCAGGTGATCCTAACATAAGCTCTAGGGCAGGGCTCTGCAGTCAGTGGATGCACTGCAAAGGGAATACTGGAGGGCCGTGATACTGATCTCTCAGGCAGGCTTGTTGCCTGCGGCCAAAATCATCCCATTCACCTAGTGGACTGTGCCATTCTGTTTTCTCTGTGACCAGGGCACAGAAAAGGGTGCAGGGCTCCTGGGCAAGTCCTTCATGTGGAAACAGAAGAATGGAGAACAAGGGTTCTCTGCAGAGGCATGGTCTGGGAGCTGCTACTTAATCTTCTTTAAGCCTCATTTTCCTCACCTGTAAGATGGGGCTAAGGAGCTCTTCTCTGCAGGATTTTGAGGCTTAAACCACATGATAAATAAAACTGAATTGAGTGGATAGTAGTAGCCGGTCATTAAAAGGCATTTCTCTTCCTTACCCTCTTTTCCTATTGGCCGAGATAAGATGTTCTGGGGGATCTCAGAAATGCGAGAGCAGTTTGTAGACTAGAAGAAACTCTGGCTGCTGGATTCAGCTTTTACTGCTGCAGGCAGAAACCCAGCAGACGGCTTACAACAGCACCTCTAATTCTCAGCTACTCAGTTTTCATCCTGGGGCGGGACAACTGACGTCTGGACTGGGGCTCTCTAGCTGAAAAATGATTCTGTAAAGCAGTTATTAAATTGATTCCCACTGTGAAGATAAAGGACTGAGGTTCTGAGAGAAGCAGATGTTTACCAGGGTTGCCAGCTCGAAGGGCGTAGAAGTGCCACTGCTGGCAAAGCAGGTGGAAAGTTTCTGTTTTCTGTTTCAAGAAGGAGTTTTGCTGGAGTGGGCAAGAAGCAGAGGCCACAGGCTAGAAGAGTTGTTGAACCACCGAAAAGATCAGCAGAAGTAAATTACATCAGAAGCAGCCCAGCTCCGGAGAAAGCAGAGCCTTTTGAGGTGGAAGGCTTTGCCATGGTCACTGTCCTGTAACCTGATTAGGCTCATCTGGCTTTGGCAAAAGGCCCTTTCCCAACTGACCACTGACTCTCAACAGGTTCAGTGCACTTGAGGAGGTAGCTCACAGGAGAGAGAGCACAGGCCTGGGGGTCAGGAGGTAAGGTCAGAGTCCAGCTGAGCTCCTTAAGACCGTGTGGCCTGGAGTGAGTCCTTGAATCCTGGCTGAGCTCTAGATATTTTAACTGGAAGAGGAGGCATACTAATACCCATGCTGAGGCCTTTCCTGGGAGGATTAGGAATCTTTTCTAAAAAGCACCTGGGAGCATCCTTGGAGCATGTATGGGCTGTGGTCCAGGTCAACTGTTTGTTCCTCTCTGGATTTTGGGTTCCTCAGGTGAAAAACAAGGTTGCTGACTTGATTATTTCTAAGGCCGCTTTTTAATTCTAACTTTTTGCAGCTCAAATCATATAATCTTTGATGTGGGGAGGAAAGATTTGAATGCTCTTCCTTCTCCCAGCGTAGCTTGTTCTAAGAGGTTTTCTCTCATTTTTCTTTCGCTGACAATCAGAATACATAGTTCACAAGTTTCAGTTATTTTTAAAGTCAAAGGCTCTAGCATCCTTGATTTGTTAGTAATTTCTTTGGTGGTTTTTTTTTTTTTTTGGTGAGGAAGATTAGCCCTGAACTAACATCTGTTGTCAATCCTCCTCTTTTTGCTGAGAAAGATTGGCCCTGGGCTAACATCTGTGCCCATCTTCCACTACTTTATATGTGGGATGCCTGCCATAGCATGGCTTGATAGGCAGTGCATAGGTCCGCGCCCAGGATCCGAACCTGCGAACCCCAGGCCGCCAAAGTGGAGCATGTGAGCTTAACCACTATGCCACTGGGCCGGCCCCCTTTCAGTGTTTTATTTTGAAAAATTTCAAACCCAAAGTTGAAAGAATAGCACAATGAACATCCATACTCTTTCTTTTGGGTACCATTTGAAAGTAAGTTGCAGAGTTGATATTATTTCCCCCTTAAATACATCTTCACGTAGTTCCTTAGAACATGGACATTTTCCTGAATAACCACAATACCATTATCACACCCATATCAGTACAATGATGTTATCTAATAGACATTCTGTATTTAAATTTCCCCAATTGTCCCCAAATAATGATTTGTTGATAATCTTTTCTTCCTGATTAATAAGGATTATATACCTCAGTCTACAATCTTGCCTTCTCTCAGCATAGCTTGTTCTAAGAGGTTTTCTCTCATTTTTCTTTCACTGACAAGAAGCTGGGATAGATCTCACTGCTGTCCTGGAGGGCCTCTCAGTGGTGTGTGACCACGTGGAGAAGGGGCGCAGGGAAGGACCTTCTTTCCATCCCCTCCACAGGGGGTTTGGTATGATAGGAGGGGCTAGATTTGAAAATGAGCCTTGGCCTTGGTCCAGGTCAACTGTTTGTTCCTTTCTGGATCTTGGGTTCCTCAGGAGAAAAACAAGGTTACTGACTTGATTATTTCTAAGGCCTCTTTTTAATTGTAACTTTTTTGCAGCTAAAATCATGTAATCTTTGGTATGTGGGGAGGAAAGACTTGAGAGATCACTTAGTTCACCTCTGCCGTGCAGTGTAGCCATAACAGCTGTTCAATATGTGAACACCTGTACTGAGAGAGAGCTCATTGTTTCACAGGACTCTAGTTATTTTGACATTTCACTATAGATATAATATAGTGTATTTTTCCCCTACTGGGTACAGTATATTGACAGTATTGATCCTAACCTCCCTTCTTCAGGGGGTCAGGGATGGACACTTTGTAGGGGATGTTCTGAGTGTGTTGAGAGTAGAGCTGGGTCAGGGAATCCCAGTGGCTGAGGGCTTATTTTCCTCTTCTGCTGTTGAGGCGGTTCATCCTTGGAGGCCACCTGGACTACAGATCCACCATGTAGTTGTAGCCAAATTCATAGGAAATTGGCTTGACAAGGTATCCACTGAAGGTAATACAGCCCCAGCCTCAAAGGTTTCTACCTTTGAATGGATATGTTTATTTTAGCTTCAGAAGTCCTGGGCCTCCATGTAGCCAGGATGCCTTCGAAGGAATCCTTTAGTGCCTGCTTCAGCACTTTCTTGACGTCATCAGAATTGGCTTCTTCTAGATAGTAGGTCATATACCTGACAGATATGTTGGGTGTGGGGACACAGAAGGCCTTGCCAATGTTCTCCCATTCAGTTCAGAGATGACCTTGCCACTTGACCACTGACCTTGGTAGTGTCAGTGGATGTAGGCATGATGTTCTGAGCAAGGCCATCAAGCTACACTTTGTCAAAGGGGTCACCCACCGTCTCATGGGAAGCAGTGTTGGTGTGTACTATGATTAAGAGTCCCTCTACCATGCCGTAAGTGTCGTGGATAATCTCGGCTGGGGGGGCTTGATTGGTAAGCAGTTGATGGTAGACTAGGCACTGCTGACAATCTTGAGGGAGTTTTCATGCTTCTTTTGGCTCATTCTCATTATATACATGAGTCTATCAGCAGGAGGGGAAGGAAAAGATGATAACTCCTTTGGTTCCACCCTTCAGGTGAGTCTCATGTAGCTGTAGACTCCACAACATATTTAGTATAAGCATCACTCCATTTGATGTTGGTGGGTTCTTGCTCCTGGAAGATGGATATGGGTTATTCATTGATCATGAACTTCCTTTCCCCTAATGGGACCTGGATGGTCCCTTTAGACTTGTCATGGGTAGGATCATACTGGCATGGGCAGACCATGCAGTTGTTTAATGAAGAGATTAATGAAAAGGCGAATGTAGAGCTCAGCGATGAACACTGTCCACTTTTCCAGAGTTCAAAGCAGCCCTGGTTAGAGCAGGTGCCTAACACATCCCAATCCATGTACTCTGACCTTCACCGTCAGATCTTAGGGATGTGACTGGCACTACAGCAAAAGGTGCAGCTACCTGCTGAGCAGAGTGGCTCAGAGAGCCTCTTGTCTGAAACTTCCGTATGCACAGACATCCTTACATTGAGTCTTTTGTCAAAACATGTAAGTGAAAATTAGGGAAAGGAAAGTCAAATGCATTCCCTGGTTTAATGACTGGAACACAAGTTTTGGATTTAAATGTAGCTGGCATTTACTGTTTAATTATGGGGCACATTAAATTGCTCTATGTTTAAGTTTCCTGACCTATAAAAAGTAGGTAATAATTATATATTTTATTATGTTTTTTTTTTTTAAATCCCATCATTCAGGGAAGCAGTATACTGGAAAATCCTCCCACTGTTTATCTGTTATACTTACAGCTCCCCCAAATAAGAACCTGGCTACTTACTCAAATCTAATTAACAAGAAAGTGTCTTTACTTCTTTGTGAGTTAAGCCTTTCTGATTCTTGTACCTCTCTTGAGTAAAGCCATAATTGCATCTCAACCATTTGAGTAAATGAACTCCATGTTTTCAGCCCTGGTTAATAGACCACGTGGTCCCATGCCTATCAGAGAGACAGCATACAGTGAAAGTGGACCTGATTGTGATTCCACACTTTGAGGCTAGAATGCTATTAGGGACTTAATGAAGGTGCAGCAGTGTGAGGGAGGATGTTAGGGCTAATGAGATCAAAGATAGATTTGTTGTCACACATTTAACATTGGCTGGGATCTTATAGTGCACTTGGCATTGGGCCAGGTTTCTAAGATGTGGATTTGAACTCTTTTTCCCTTCCACTCCTATGTATTCAACTCTCCATGAGTACTAGGTGACAGGGTCTAATGGTGAGACAGTGTGAGTCCTCTGTGGGCCCACAGTCAAGGCGGGGACAGGCCCATTCCAAAGCACTGACTTGTATCCTGTGGAGGAGACCACAGGGTGCTGCATGTCTCCAAGGAGCAGGAGCATCTCTCCCCTGACCTTGAAGGTGGAAACTGTCTGGTCACATGAATCTAACAGGCAGAGTGAGCAAATATTGGCACATTTTGTTTTCTACCAAGACTGCTTTGCCCAATTCCCTCTCTTCTTCCCTAGTGTTTTTGCTTGACCCTACCCCTGGCCACTGTCGTGCCTGGTTCTGGATGTTCTTAAATGAGAACTGGCCACCTCTCTCTTGCATCAGTTGCTGTGTGCTCTGCATCACTATTGTTTCGGAGTGCACTGACTTAGAGAGCAGTGCACGTGAACCAGGGTCACACGTCCATCCACTCATGTCCTGTGTTTTCTGATTATTCATTGAAGATGTTCTCCATATGCACAATTGGCAACCCAATAGTGAATAGGACGTAGCCTGTTGGAAACACAAATTCATACCACAATGAGGTACACATCTAGAAGAATGATTATAATTAAAAAAATTGACAGTACCTAATGTTGGCAAAGATGTGGAGCAACTAGAACTCTCTTACCTTGTTAGTGGGAGTGTAAAATGGTAAACCTAATTTGGAAAACTGCAAATTCTTATTAAGTTAAATATGCATCTGCCAATAACCCAGCAATTCCACTCCTAAGTATTTATCTAAGAGAAATAAAAAAATATATCCACACAAAAAAACTTGCACAAGAATTATTTTATAGCATGTTGATTTTTAATATCCTTAAATTGGGAACAACTCAAATATCTATTAATTGGAGAATGGAGAAACAGATTGTAGTGTATTTATACAATGGAGTACTACTGAGCAATGAAAAAAATTAACTTTATGTCTATAGCTGTCACTATATTTATCTGTATACATACAATAACATGGGTGAATCTTGAAAATATTGTGTTGCACAAAGGAAGCCAGCTGTAAAAGAGAATGTACTGTATGATTCCATTTATGTGAAATTCAAGAAAAAGCAAATCTAATCTGTGGTGAAAATTTTCCGAAAGTGGTTGTCTATGGGAGTGTGTGTCTTTGATAGAAGGGGGCACAGGGGAACTTTCCTGATTGATGGAAATGTTCTGTATCTTTATTAGGCTGATGGTTACATAGGACATACATTTATCAAAACTCATTGAATTGTATACTTGGCTGTATATTTTGACTGTATGTAAAGTTTACCTCACACCAAAAAGGAAATATTAATAAATATCAAACTCTAGTTGGTAGATTTGCTTTTTGTAATAGTATGTATTAGCAATTTTGAAACCACTTTCTGTGTATTTTATGTGTGAGCAGTTGAGTAAATATATTGAGGATAGATGGGAGCTACATTTCACACAATTAGAGAAGGTTGTTACAGGTGTGGAAAGGGGGGAAATTAGAATGAATCTTGTGGTATAAGTTTGGAACTTGAGGTATCACTATGAACTCACTGTGATATATTCCTATATCCTCGTCCATCTATACCTATCTCCATGTCTATATAGAAATAGCTATCAATATAGATGCATGTGCATATGCAGACACAGACATATTCCTGTACACATACACATTTCTCAGGTTTGTTCACTGAAGAAGCCTGGAAGCAAGAGCATCTTAGTAGCAATGAGCACGTCTAACATTCGTTTCTTGTCATCATTCCCCACCAAAAAGTTCCAGTCCTCTCCAGAGAAATGGCTAGTTTCCAGGGCAGGGAAAATAGAAGATGATCCTGGAACATCCTGTTGTTCCATAAAGTAAGGAAGTGCTCAAAGAATGGTGAGGGCATGTCAAAGGACACAGCAGCCAGCTTGAACAGATGCCAAATCTGGGACAATCTGAGCATCAACATGAATAATGATAGTAACAGATTATAATAATAATAACAGATGATTGAATAAGAATCCATGAATCCATGTGGATGTTAACAACCAAATAAAAAGGGGAAGAAAAAGCTTTTTCTTATAGTAGATTGGTAACTACCAAATATGGAATGGACGATGTTAGAAAATTATCAATGAATGGTAAAACTAGTGGGTGAAAATTTAATGAGGGGTATTTACCCATTCTCAAACATCTCCACACAAATTACTTATTGATTACTAAGGGAAAAACAGGAGCTAAACGATGGAGAAACCTTGCAGACACCATCTTATCACATCTGTCTATATCATCTATATCTATATTTATCTGAAAGAGAGACAGAATTATAAAATAATGGGAAAAACTGTGAACAATTTTTGAATTGGGTAACGGAGGTTTTTTGTACTTGCAACTTTTCTGTCAATTTGAGATAATACTGAAGATAAAAGTTTAAAAGTTAAACTTTAAAGTAGTAGAAGAAAACGGGAGAATTATATTTTATGACTTTGGAGTGTGGAGGGTGTTTCTAATCATGAATCAGGAACCATAAAAAAAGTGCAAGACATATAAAAGATTGATGTATTAACTGGAAGAAAATTAAAAATTTCTGCAAGGCAAAAAGCATCATAAAACCAAAGACAGTGTCCAACTGTGAAAAATATTTGCAATTTATATTACAGGCAAGGCATAATTTCCTTAATATGTAAAACCTCCTAGAAATCTGGAAGAAAAAAGACTGACAGGTCAATAAAAAAATGGTCAAATGATATAAACGTGTATTTCACAAAGAAAGACATGAAAGTGGCTGCTGTCCTTGGTACCCAAAATCAGATTTTTGAGTTGGTCTTTTAATAGTCCCCAGACACATCCCCCCTCCATCTGGACCTAGTGTCCTACGCCTTCTCAGTGACTGAGGGACTTCTGGGCCTTTTGAGTAGAAGCTGTTTGATGGCTGGTGTTGCTCAAACCCTTTCTGGCATTATTGTGGATGTACCATTTAATTTGTAGTCACTTGACATCTTTAAGGCATAATTAACACTGAAGAAAGACTTTGGCCAAAAGTGCTAATTAACTGGAAAGTAATGGTAAGGCTTTCATTTATATGTTTCATTGACCTTAAGTGAACTGTAGGGCTGGTCTCTTGGGGAATGAGCCCCAGCTGGGACCTCTGGTCCTGAACGTTTCACTTATTAAGTGAATCACATCACAGCTATTAATCTTATGTCATATCACAGAAATAGAGCAGAAGGAAATCTGTGGTGACAGGTCCAATTGGGGTCTTTAAAAATTAGAGATCTATTTCTCAGACAGATAAATTAGGATACTGTACAACGGTGATTGTTTTTCTCTGGCAATAACCTTAGTTAGATTAGAACTCATGGAACATTAGATTTCTAATACGAAATGAACAATAACAATTCATGTAAGAACTGGTAAGATACTCAAGTAGTAACTGGCACAACTCTGATTTTACAAATGAGGATATTGAGAGCTAGAGAAGGGCCATGACTTTCCCAAGGTCATAGGAAGTTTTAATTATAGTAGATCATTATCTCACTTTCATGACTTCTGCTGCAGAACTTGAGAATCCCGAGGCTCCACAGTTGTCTTAAGACACGGGCAGTCCCACATCAATGTGGCCAGCACTGTGACTTGGAGTTTTTTGTTTTAATGTTTGCAAGTGATTGCGTGCCTATTAATGGTCAGGATCAATATCTAAAATCAACTTTATTGAGTATGACTTGCATTTTGTAAAATACAGCCACATTAACTGTACAGCTTGATCAGTTTTGACAAATGTATATCCCCATGTAACTGCTACCCCCGTCAAGATGTAAAATATTCTCATTGCCCTTAAAGGTTTCCCTGACCCCTTTGCAGTCAGTCCTTTCTTGCCCCTAGCCCCAGGCAACTACTGATCTGCTTTTCGTCACTAAAGACTAACCTTTTCTGGCATCTCATATACGTGCAACCATGTGGTGTAGACTGCCTCTTTCACTCAGAATAATGTTTTTGAGATTCTTCCATGTTGTGTGTATCAGTAGTTTGTTTTATTTTGTTGCTGAGTGGTATTCCATTTTATGGAGATACTACAATTTATCTAGTCACCTACCTCTTGTTGGACATTGAGGTTATTTCCAGTTTGGGATTATTATGAATAAAGTTTCATGGACATTTACATACATGTCTTTGTGTAGATATGTTTTTATTTTTCTTGGTAGGAGTTTCATTGCTTAATAATATGTTAATTATATCTTTAAATTTATAAGGAACTGCCTAGTTGTTCCAAAGTGATTGTACTATTTTACATTACCACCAGCAATTTCTGAGAGTTCTAGTAGATTCTTTAGGATTTCTTTTTGTGCAAGATTGTGTTGTCTGCAAACAGTTTTCCTTCTTGCATTCCAACATGTATGCCTTTAATTTCTTTTTCTTGCCTTATTGAACTTGCTAGGCTCTCAAGTACAGTGTAGATAGCAGTAATGACAGCTATGTCCTTGCCTTATTCTGGATTTTAGGGGCAAATCATTCAGTTTACCATTATGTATGGTTTTAACTGCAAGTTTTTCATGGGTGTACTTTGTAGATATTCCTTTCTATGCCTAGTTTGCTGAGATTTTTAGAAAAATCATAAATGGGGTTTGAATTTTGTCAGTTGCGTTTTCTGAAGCTATTGAGATGACCATATGATTTTCTTTTTTGTTTGTTAATAATCTGTTATTATGATGAAGGCCATTGATTCTCTGACATTAAACCAACCTTGCATTGTTGAGATAAAAGTACGTGGTCACAATGTATTGCCCATTTTATACATTACTGAATTTGATTCAGTAATATTTTGTTAAGAGTTTTTACATCTAAATTCATGAGGGATGTAAGCCTGTAGTTTTTTTTTCCGTGTAAACTCTTTGTCTGATTTTGGTATTTGGGTAATACCGGCCTCATAAAAAACAATTTCTTCCTTTCTGTATTTTCTGAAGATTATTTGTGTAAAATTGATATTGTCTCTAACATAAAGGTTTGATAGCATTCAGCTGGGAAACCATTGGAGCTTGGGACTTCTTTTAGGGGAGTGTTTTCAATTGTGAATCTAATGTCTTCAATTGACACATGACTCTTCAGGTTTTCTATTTCTTCCTGGTTCCATTTGGTCACATGTCCATTTTATCTAAGTTGCTGAATCCACTGGCACTAACTTGTTTACACTATTCCTTTTTTATCTTTTTAGTGTGTGTAGAATCTGTACGGATACTCATTTTCATTCTTGATGTTGTAATTAGTTTCTCGCTCCTGTTTTCCTTGATTAGCCTAATTTAGAAGATTGTCAACTTTATTGATATTTTCAATAACTAGGTTTTGGTTTAACTGACTTTTCTCTATTATTTGTCCATTTTCAGTTTAATAATTGCCTAATCCTATCTTCCTTGCCAGGTCGTTGTCCCTTCCTATCCAACTCCTGCCCACCAGGCACACACAGTCCTTTCTTTTCCTGTATCCTTATGTATCCTAGGACACTTCTCTGATATAACATATCACAATTTATCCTCAATGTCTCTGGGCTTGTGTCTTTGATTAGACTGGAGCCCCTCAAGGGTGGCACCGTGTCTTCTGCCATAGTCTCTTACACGTGGTAGACATTCATCCCGGGTCAGTGAGTGAGTGATTGGATGGATGAATGAATGCTATTCTGAGCAGTTTGTATAAATGATGAGAGTGTGGGCTGTGCATCCATGTAGCTCTTCATTCGAATCCTGGATGTGCCACTTCCTGGGTGTGTGTCTTAGGCCAGTCACCTAACTGCTCTGAGCCTTGTTTATGAAAACAGGGCTTTCCTTGTAGGGCTCTTAAGAACGTTAGAGTCAATGTGTATGGATCATTTAGCAGAGCATTCAGCACTTAGTAGTTGCTCAATAGAAGGTAGCCATTGAAAGACCTTTCATTTTAACTTGAATTATAAGTTGTAGTATGCCTAGAAAATAATTTTTTCTGTGATTCCGTGCCCATTATGATTTTTGGAATAGTCTTCTCTCAAAGTAAGGAGTGCAGAGAAGTGCATTGCTTCTTGTTACATTGTGATTAGAAAAACCTTGAACATCCTGTGTCTTTTGCCTTACCAACCCACTTTTATGGTTTTATTAAAATATTCTAATTTTATTGGGCTGAGGAGGCTTTTTGTTTCTTTTTTTAATCAAAGAAGAAAGATAATAATAATAATTTCACAGAGCCTTTTCTATACTTGATTTTCATAAATTAGACAGATATTTTCCCCCACAATTATATGTTTTCCTTGGTTCTCTTCAGAGTAAAGAAAGAGCCAATTTCAACAAAATGGAAACACAGACTATTTCCTCTTTGTTATATAGTACCTGACAGTTGTCTCTCTCTGTGTATTTTTTGCTCAGTTCTCAGGTGATTTCTCCTACATCACTCCCTGGAGGCAACTTTTAAGTTTACCTTAAAAAAGCCAGTATGACATTTTTTGTTACCTTACAGATTTTGGCTTTTCAAGGCCATTGTTGAGAATCTGGCTGTTTCCTTAGCCACCATGCCTGCAATTTGAGGAAGCTGCTATATATGTGTTAGATGATGGGTGGGCTTCACTTGTTTATTAGTTAATTCATTTAGACATTCATTCACTCAATGTTTGCTGAGCTTTCTGAGGTCTTGTTCTAAGCACAGAGCCTGGCACTCAGAGAGTACCCAGAAAGTGTTTGAAAAGATGAAAGAAAGAATAGACCAAGCAAATGAAAGTCCGTTGGATTTAGGAAGTCATTATAGAAAGGCTTATTGGGATGTGTGTGTGTGGGGTCTGACCTTCTGCTGACGACAAGGGGGTTTTCAAACCGTGTAAGACACGTTCACGAGAAACCAGCAATCCTTTTGAGATGATAGGACAGTGCTTCATGCTATGGGAAAAGGATTTGGGATTTTGGTGAGTCCAAAATATAATCCTAGAGTATTAAAAAAAAATCTGTATTTTATTGAGCCCTTTTTAAGTGAGGAGGTATAGAAGCATTCTTGGAAAAGGTGTGGCTTTATCTGGGCCATGAAGGAGGAGTAACATTTGTGTAGGTTTAGGGAATCAGTGAAGATATTCCTGCTAGTACCAAAGTTGAAGGGAACCTGTAAACATGTAGGCATGGAAGATACCTTGAGGAGTGGTGGGAAGTAAGCTTTTAAAATGGACTGAAGGACTTGAACAGACATTTTGATGCTCAATATCACTAGTCGTTAGGCAAATGCCAATCAAACCAAAATGAGATACTACTTCACACCTACTTGGAAGGTTAGTATGAAAAAACAAAAACCAAAAAAGACCCCCTAAAACAGAAAATGACAAATGGTGATAAGGATGTGGAGAAATTGGAACACTTGTGCACTGTTGGTGGAAATATTAAATGATCAGCCACTGTGGAAAATGGTATGGTGATTACTAAAGCAATTAAGTATATATAAATAAACGTATACCAAAAGAATTGAAAGCAAGGTCTTGGAACAGATATTTGCACACCTATGTTCATAGCAGCATTATTTCCAGTAGCCCAAAGGTGGAAGCAACTTAAGTGTCCATCGACAGATGAACGGATAAACAAAATGTGGTCTATATATAGAGTGGAATATTATTCAGCCTTAAGAAGGAAGTGAGTTCTGACACAGGCTACAACATGGATGACCCTTGAAGGCATTATGCTAAGGGAAAAAAGCCAGTCACAAAGGACAAAAACTGTATGATTCCCCTCATATGGGGTCCCTTGTTGTTAGTGTCCTCAAGTTGATTTTGACTCCTAGTGACCCTAGTCTGTCTTAGTCTGGAGGCACCGCTGAAACCTGTCCACTATGGGTGACCTTGCTGGTATTTGCAATACTGGTGGCATAGCTTTCAATATCACAGCAACACACAGCCACCACAGTATGACAACAGACAGTTGAGTGTTGTAGTTCCCTGATGGGGAACCAAACCCGGGCTGTGGCAGTGAGAGTGCCGAATCTTAACCACTAGACCACCAGGGCTGGCTATGTGAGGTCCGTAGAGCAGTCAAATTCATAGAGGCATAGAGTAGAATGGTGGTTGCCAAGGGCTGGGGGGAGGAGGAATAGGGAGTTAGTGTTTAATGGGTACAGAGTTTCAGTTTGGGAAGATAAAGTTCTGGAGATGGATAGTGATGATGGTTGTACAACAGTGTGAATGTACTTAATGCCACAGAACTGTACATTTAAAAATGGTTAAAATGGTAACTTTTATGTTTATATTTATTTTCCCATGATAAAAAGTGTGAAAGAAAAAAAAAAGGAAATGGCACTGAAATCCATTTCCCATTTCTTCCTATTCTAAGCCACGTTGCCTCAGGTTGTCCGGTTGTGAGGTTTCAGTGAGAGAAACGAGAGGGGCCCCAGTTGGGCGTTGTCCATGCCAGACCTGTTGCTCTGTGCTCACACAGTGTGCTCTGGCTTCCACTCACTACTGCTTTTCTGGAAGATTCTTCCACTAGAGTCATTAGTGACTAATCGCCAAATGCTGTGGACATTTTCTCAGACCTTTTGTCATGTGGCTTGGCTGCAGCAGTGGGCATTCTGGTCTGTCTTCCCAAAGCTCTGCCCTCCTTGGTTTCTATGACACCAGCCTTTGTCTCTTGTTGCTTGTGCTCTGGGTGTCATGTCTAGGAAACTATTCCTAATCCACGGTCACAGAGATTGACTCCTATGTTTTCTTCTTAGAGTTTTATCAGCAAACTTTTTATGTGAAGACGATATAGTAAATGTTTTAGCTTTGCTGGCCACATATGGTCTCTGTTCTTTATTCTTTTTGGTTTTGTTGTTTTATTTTGTTTTGTTTTGTTTTACAACCTTTTAAAAAATGTGAAAACTGTTCTCAGCTCCCAGGGCATACAAAACCAGGCTGCGGGCCAGATCTGGCCCATGGGCTGTAGCTTGCTGATGTCTGTTCTAGGACCTTACTGTGGAAGATTGAGTCATTCTGGTGAGGAGTAGAGCTAGGTTTGAGGTTTCTTGTTGCTATGGATACTTTTGGTGCACCACAGGCTCCAGATTGTAGTGGGAGGAGGAGAAGGAAGTAGGGGCTGCTGAGATGCCTGAGGATTTTGGGTAATGGTCCCCTCCATCCTCAGCCCTCCCTCCCTGCCAGCACCATGGGCGGGGTCTCTCCACACCTTTGTTCCTCCCTCCTTCTTCTGGGGTGCCTGCTAGGTCTGTGGCAGGAGCAGATGAGGTCTCTCTGTTGTCCTTGTCCTGCGCTGTGCACCTGGGGCATATGTGTGGGGCTCTCTCGGCATTCCTGCTCCTCCTCCCCGTGTCAGCCAATCTCTGCCTAGTATCGTGATGTGCGTTGTGTATGACCGGGTTTCCGGCCCCTGCCCCGAGGTAGGAGACCTCTGATGGCATTGGTATAGGATCCTGGCTCGAGACTGGCTCCTGGCCCTCCCCGCAGCTTCTGCCCTCCCCATGGTAGACTGGATATTTACCCCTGCATTTGTGCCCTTGACGTTTGCTACCCTTTCACCAGAAGCTTAAGATTTTGCTTCATAGGAGAGAAGAGTCTGGATGGGGTGGGTTTGAGGTGAGAGTTGAGGCTGGGGTTTCGGTTTCTTGCCTTTCCTGGTGGCAGCCAACCCCCTCGTCCATGCCTGTACCATTGAGGGAGGCTCCCACTGTTCTCCTGCCCACCCCTGCCAGTCCTTCTGTGAGCACCCTGGGAGCTCCATGGAGAAAACCCTGGAGTGGGTGGGAACTGCCCTCATGTCTGGGCTTCTGGGGGGTCTTCGCTGTCATTGAAGCCCCTACTCAGCCTTCAGTAATTCTTTAACGTCTGAGCTGATTCCTTCCAGTCAGCTTGTATGGTGGCTGGCTCTGCCCCTGATGAGACTGTGTCCCCACTCTGTCCATCCTGGAATGGTCTTGTCCATCCTTGGCCTTCTGGCTCTGTGGTTGCCCTATGACCTTATCTCTTGATGGGTTCAAGGCAGCATCATGAATTTGTAGCTTGTCGGCTTTATTCACTGTTAGCCTGGGAGCCATGCTCTACCTCCTTGATAGAAGTATCCCACTCCCCCCACACCTGATCTGTGTGTTTAAATGATGCTGATTGAAATGAGTTTTTCTCTCTAAAATGCTGTATCCAACCACAGAATAATTTTGGAGCATCTTTCCATTTGCATATCCAGGCTGAGAACTGTTGGTGTAGACATGGGCCATCAAAGGAAAGATGGTGCTAGGTGTCAGGTGCCAGGTGTCAACACTGGGTGAGAGTTGTCCAACACTAATAACTTTACCAGTTGGGGTTATCTTCATCTTAACTAAGTGACATCTGCCTCTTGGAGGAACACTGATCAGCTTAGGGAGTACTAACATCATTTTTTATATCTTTTTAGACCCTGGAAGCTATCCTGAATTTCAAATACTCTGGAGGCCCGGGCCACGCTGAAGGATATTACAGGAACCTCTCCCTGGGCCTGCATGTAGAAGTTGAGCCATCTGTATTCTTCACCCGAGTCAGTACTCTGCCAGCAACCAGGTAAACAGATCTCTGCTCTGTGATCACCTTGTTCTAGTCTGACAGCACTGGTTTTGGAATTCTGATCTTGGTATTCATCTTGGACCCACCTCACATCAGATCCAAGCCATTGTGCCAAGTTGCTTAGCCTCCCCAGGACTTAGTTTCTTCATCAGAAAAACAGGCAGTGTATAGAAATGCCTCTTCAGTTAGTTGTGAGTGAATGGGCGTTCACACCTTATAACATGCTGTAATAATAATGTTAACATTGCAACGTGCTTATTTGTGGTCATCATTGTACAGGACATGTTTCCTACTCATTGCCCTCAGCCTGGTCCTGACTCCAGTCTGGTTCAGCTCTCCTGTTAGCAGGGAGCTCAGTAGATAGCCACATGTCTTGCAGACTCCTGGAGGAGCCTAACATCTCTTTCTGTGTCACTTCTGGCATCTTAGTAAGACTTTGTATTACTACTGGCCAGGCTGTCCAGCATCTCAGCACCCCCACTTCATGGGGCTCCCAGTCATCTAGGGCATTGGGTCATTTCTACCCAGGCAGCCCTTCTTGCACAGAAGCTTTCTCTCCTATTTACTTCTCCAGGCCTAGTCTTCCTTCAAGGAGGAAGAAATCAGACAGTGTGTCTGCTTCACACCCAGAAGTGGCCAGAGATACTAGAAGTATTCTTCTCTGAGATGGGAGAGTGACAATTGCTCATCCCAAACTTTGAGCTCTGTTGAACTGGGAGTAGTGAGGTCTGAAAACAGTGGGTGGAGCTCCAGCCGAATGGAGCTCCTCTGTCTCTCAGATTCCTGCCCCAGGTGGGGAGCAGCCTTTGGAAAGCAGGTGCTGATCACCGCTCAGCACTTCCATGTTCTCACGTCTAGTGGTGCCTTACATTATGAGGTAGGACAGAGTGGGTTAGTATTATTTATTCTTAGTAGAGTTAAGGCAGCAGTGATGACCAACACCTACCTGTACAGCCTTGAACATGAGGGGGAGAAGATCACATGCAGTGTCCTCCTTCCCTCCACATCAGCTGCATATTCCACAGTGAGATAGAGGGACGTTGTTGCCTGTGTTAATGTTGATATAAAACTTCCTTTAAAGTGATACAGCCCCAAATAATTAGTGTAGTTTTAGTTTATAGGAAAGACTATTTTTCTTTCCAGCTATTGGAGAATGGCTTCAGCAAGAATTAATGGCTTGGCTTGGGCTTTTTAGCATCACATTTCATCATCTATCACTTTTTCAATCCACAGAGTAATGGTCTTTCTTGCCAAGACTCGCCTCTGTTTTGAATCTGTATAAAGCATCACAGCACTTGCCCCTGGGGAAGCTTCGGCCAGGACTGCTGCCAGACGCTATTAGAGCATTTCAGGCCTTTCTGTGCATTAGGTCCACTCCACCATAAACCTGATGTGTGTTTCTTTCTCATCCCCTGTCTCCTGCTGCCACTGCTCTTATGAATAGTTCTTTGAAGCAGCACTGGTTGTCACTGAGTTGGGTTTTTTCCCTGTTGGCTTGCACATCATGGCCCCTGCAGCTCTAAGGGACAATTTCAGATGGGAAAAATGCTACCTTGTGGCACACTGCAGACGCACACTGGAAGAGTTGGTGGTTAGCTCAAGTGCTGTTTGGCTCCTGATTACCCAACCTGTTGACCTCATTCTCTTTCCTTTTGGCCTACATATTTCTTTCCCCTGCTCTTGGGAACGAGATTTGATTTATTCTAATCCTTCCTTTCCATTCCTGCTAAGTCTAGTTGATCTCCAAATGCAGTGGATTGAACCTCTGAAATGTCTCCTGATCGCCCTCTGCATTCCACTGCACGTCTTTGTCGTCTTTCCTTGGAACTCTAGAAATAGTTGCCTTCTCGGTCCCTTGCCTCCAGTCTTGCTCCTGCATCATCCTGTAACTACAAATGTTGCCACATCACTGTCTGGCTTGAAGACTTTTGCATTCCTTATTTGATAGAGTTCAAAATCCCTACTGTGATATTCGAGGTACTTAAATATTTGACAGAGACCTTCCTCTTCAGCTCTGTTTGCCCCTAATTCCTCCACACTTCATGTGAAAGACACTTTGCTTCTCACCATCCCTAGGATATGTCAAGACAGTTTACTCCAATGTGCCTTGCATACATCTTTTTCTGAAACTGTTCTTTTTCTTAGGCTGTCACCCCTTCACTTCACCTTTTAGAAAATGTCTGTTTGCCATTGATGATCTGTGTTACCATTTTTGTAAAATTTTCTTGAACATGACTAGGCAGTGTGAGTTGGTCCTTCTGTGGGTTCGCTTGTACTTTGTACTTCTAGTAAAGCACTTACCAGACTATAAACCTTAAACCAACACCTCTAATGTTTCAGGCACTATAGGAAGCCTTCACTCAGGTAAGAGATGGACAGAGCACAGTCCTTGTGTTTCATCAGCCTGATAAAAGCTCATCAGGCAGAAATAATACCAAATGGAAACTTGGATCTACATTAAGGAATGATGAATCCCAGAAATAATAAATAAGTTAATAACTATAAAAGTTTCTTCCCCTAACTTCTTAATTTCTTTAAAAGACTATTGACTGTTTAAAGAAGAAATAATAGCATTTAACTTTGTTGTGTATGTCGTATACTGAAGTAAAATATGTAACGAAAACAGTAGTGCAAAGAACTGGAAAAGAAAGAAGAGAGTGAAAGTGGAGGTTATGTGCAAAGTGTTATCATATTTGAAGTTAGAACGTGATAAGTTAAAGATGCATATTGTAAACTGTGGAGCAACCACTTAGGGTGTGGATAATAAGCCAGAAGAGAGAAAATGGAATGCTAAAAAAATACTTAATCCAAGAAGGGGGGAGAGATGGCAAGAAAGAAGGGGAAAAGAACCATGAACATACAGTCAAACAGGAAACATATAGCAATGTGCTAGAGTGAAACCCACTGTATCAAGAATTACATTAAATGTAAATGGACTAAACACTACATTTAAAAGTGGAAATTAAAAAAGCAAGAGCCAACTGTACATTTTCTACAAGAAATTCACATTAAATATGCATGGTTTAAAAGCAAAAAGATGGGGGAAAAAGATAAGCCATGCAAACACTGATCATAATAAAATTGGTATGGATGTATTAATATCAAGTAGATTTTCAGGAGAAAAAGAGAAAGAATAATTTGTAATGATAGAAGGTTCAAGTCATCAAGAGTACCTAACAATCCTAAATGCAAATTCACTTAAAAACATAACTGCAAAAAAACCTGACACCTGAAGGGAGAAATAGAAAACACCACAATTATAGTTGGATATTTCAGCACTTATCTTTCAGTATTTGATAGAACAAGCAGACAGAAAATTAGTAAAAATAGAGAAAACTTGCACAGTTCTAGTAAACAACTCCAGCTAACTGATATTTATAGAATACCAAATGCTTATATTAGAAAAGTTAAGTGGTTTAAATTTAGTGATATAAGTGTCTACATTAGATAAAGAAGAGAAAAATGTACCCAGAATAAACAGAAGTGAAAAAAATATTAAAGAGTGGATATCAATGAAATAGAAAATGAAAAAAGAATACGTAAAGTCAATGAAACCAAAAGTTAGTTCTTTGAAAAGATTGATAAAATTAATAAACTATAGCCAGGATAATCAAAATTTAAAAAGAAAGAAGACAGAACGCACATTACCAATAAGGAGAATGAAAGAGGGACATCACTACAGATTCTGCAGACATTAAAAGAATAATAAGAGTATATTATGAAAAATCATATTCCAATAAATTTGACAACTTAAATGAAATGGAAAAACATTTTGAAAGACACAAATTACTAAAATTGACACAAGAAGAAATAGAATCTTTGAGATAGTCATACATCAGTTAAAGAATTTAAATTCTTAATTTAAAATTTCTCACAAAGCAAACTTTAGGCTCAGATGGCTTCACTGTGAAATCCATAAAGCTTTTAAAAAAGAAATAATAACACTTTTATAAAAACTCTTCCAGAAAATAGACAAGGAGGGAATACTTCCAACTCCCATTTTATGACACTACCTTAACCCTGATGCCAAGTCCAAACAAAGATGTTATGAGAAAATAAAACTTTAGACGGGTATCCTCATATATATAATTGCAAAAATTCAAAACAAAATATTAACAAATCAACTCCAGCAATATATAAAAGGGATAATGCAACACGACCAGTTTTGGTTTAACCCAGCAACCCAAAGTTGTTTTACCATTGAAAAACCAGTCAGCAGAATTTACCACATTAGCAAAATAAAGGAGAAAAATCATAAGATCATGTCAGTCCATGAAGAAAAATCTTTTGACAAAATTCAACACTTACTTATGATAAAACTCCCAGTAAACTAGGATTAGAAGAGAACTTCAACATCCTGATAAAGGGCATCTACAAAAACCCTGTGGTTATAGAATTAACATTACATTTAACAGTGAAAGGCTGAGCACTTTTTCTCTAAGATCAGGAACAAGGCAAGTATGTCTGCTTTTACCACTGTATTCATTTTCTTGCTAGTTCTAATCAGAGCAATAAGATGAGAAAAGAATTAAAGCTATAAAAATTAGAAATGAAGAAGTACAGTTATTATTATTCACACGTCTTTGCATGATATATATGATCATGTACATAAATATCCTAAGAGATCTACCACCCCAAATAAATTATTAGAACTAATAAGTCAAACTAGCAGGATTGCGGGATACCATGTTAATCTTCAGAAATCAACTGTATTTTTATGTACTAGCAACTAACATTTGAAAATGAAAATTTGAAAATAATACATGCATTATAATAAAAAACACTTAGGGATAAATTTTTAAACATATAGTCTATTTTGAAAATGACAAGGCACAGCTAAGAGAAATTAAAAAAGACTTAATAGGAGAGATATATCATGATTATTGATTGGAAGAGTCAGTTATTGCTAAGATACTGTCTTTTCTCAAATTTGATTATATGTTCAATGCAATCCAAATCAAAATCCCAGCAGGATTTTCTTGGGGAGGGGGGATGTAAATTGGCAAGGTGTTTTTAAAATTATGTCCAAGTGAAATAGACTATTGCCAATAGAATAGGCAAATAACTTGATTAAAAAAAAGAACAAAGTTGGAGAACTTAGGCTGTATGATTGTAAGACAATGTAAAGTTACAGTAATCAAGAGAATATGCTATTGTTGTAGAGATAGAGATCAATGGACCATAATAGTCCAGAAATAGACTCACTCATATATGATCCATGGATTTTTAACAAGGTATGAAAATTTTGTGTGGAACGAAAAGTCTTCTCAACAGGTGGTGCTGGAAGAACTGGGTATAAACTTGGGGAAGAAAAGAGCTTTCACTCGTACATCACGTCATACACAAAAATTCATTTGAGATGGATTCTAGACCTAAATGAAAAAACTTTAACCATAAACTTCCTCAAAGAAAAAGTAGCAGAGTAGTTTTGTAACTTTGGGGAAAAGATTTCTCAGATGGGGTAAGAAACTACTAACATAACGTAAAAAGTTGATAAGATGGATTTTATCAAAGTTAAAAGCCTCAGCTCGTCAAAAAGCAAGCTACACACTGGGGGAAAATTTTTGCAATACATTTATGCAACCAAGGTCTTGTATCCAATCTATATAATGAAGCCTAAAAATAAATACAGAAGAGACAAACAGTGAAGCAAAAAAATGAACAGAAGAGTTGCATAGATTGTTCACAAAGGAAGGTTTACGAATGGCCTCGAATCACCTGAAAGTGCTCCACGTCATTAATCATTAGGGAAATGCAAATTAAAACCACGATTGGATACCACTGTGTACCCTCTAGAGTAGCTAAAATTAAAGAAGACTGACAACGCCAAATGATGGTAAGAATGTGAAACAACTGGAACTCCCATAAGTTGCTTTTGGGAGTGTACAATGGTACAACCATTTTAGAAACTGGTCGGCAGGTTCTCATGAATTTTAACATCTACATCTCCAGTGACCCAGAAGATATTTACTCAAGAGAAATAAAAATTCATTTCCACAAAAAGACTCCTGTAAGGATTTTCATAACAGCTTTATTCATAATAACTCCAAACTGGAAACAACTCCAAATGCCCATCAACAGGTGAATGAATGAACAATCTGTGGTGTATCCATACAGGGGAATATTACTGAGAAGTAAAATGAACTACTGGGATGTGCAACAATATGGAATAAGCTCAAAATCATGATATTGATTAAAGGAATCTAGTCACAAAAGAAGAGATACTGTGTGACTCCACTTATACCAATTTCTAGAACAGGAAAACCTATTCTGTGATAAAAGAAATCTGCACAGCGGTTGGCTGTGGGTTGAGGTGGGCGGGGCAGGCATTGACTTGGATTAGGTTACCCCCTGTCCCAGTTTATCTGGGACTTTCTGGGTTTTAGCTCTGAAATGCCCTTGTCCTAGCAGAGCCCTGAGTCTTGGGCAAACCCAAACAGCTGCCACCAGAGAAGGAAGAGAACACATTTCTGAGCTGATGAAATGTTGTATATCTTGATGAGGGGTGGTTTACAGTGTTGTAGGCAAATGTGAAAGCTTGTGAAACTGTATACTTCAGTATGTGTATTTCATTGTATGGAAATTATAGCTTGACTTTAAAATTTTGTTGCTCACGTGCAAAAATATACATACAATTAGAGAGAGCACCTGATTTTTACTGGAGAAGTCTGGGAAGGCATCATAGAAAATGAATTCTTGAAGAATGAAAGGATTTCACCACTCATTCACTGGGAGGAATGAGGCAGTGTTGCTAATTTGTGTGTCTGTTTCCCTCCCCTAGACTTTTAGCTCTGTGCAGTCAGGAGACAGGTTGTTCATTTTAGTGCCTCAAGGCCTAGCACCTTTGGCCCACAGTAGGGCCATGTGAAGACTTAAGGAATGACTGAATGACTAGATGTGGAATACCACGACTGTATTTATTCAGATCTCTTTTTGTGTAAAAGGCATGACTTTAAAAAAAAAAAAAGTTTAAGCTCCATTTTCCTTAGAGACCTATATAAATTGCATGTCCTGGAGTACAGAATAATTGTCATACATTTTGGGCACTCAACTTTTGTGCTTTATTGAAGTTGATGTGACATAGTGTATTGTGAATTCATTAATTTGCATCTTGCACACAGGTGAACATTTTTCTTTAGCATCATACCATTTTAGAGTCTAGCATTCCCAGAGATGGCCCATTTCAACACATTTGCATTACACATGAGCCCCAGAGAGGCTGTGTGATTTACCCAGGTTCTCACAGCTTGCTGGTGACAGACTGGCATCTAGCTATTCTGGCTTCAATAATAGCACAGCACAGACAGCTAGATGACCACATACGTGTCGGTTGGAGCCTATATGGAGATTCAAGCTGATTTAGGTGCAAAAAGAAGCCACATATATGTCAACAAATAACTTTATTGCTGGCATAAACAGAATCATATACTCTACTCTGAGACCAAAATACAAATGGATATTAAGTCATTTGCTCCTGGGGTAATTTGTGTATCTGCTCCTCTCATTAATATTGATAATTTCAGCATTTTTTTCTCATTGGTAACTTTTTAATGGTAGTGTTCTAGAAGAGAAAGGGAGAGGGGAAATCCCATTTATTCAAGGCCTACTCTATCCTAGGGAGTGTCCTAGATCCATTGTGTTCAGCATCCCATTTAAACTCCAGACAACCCTCTGAAGCCGGCGTTATATTAGAGGTGTTACATAACTCACCCTGCGTTGCATGTTAATGAGTGGAAGAGATGCATTTTGAATTGTGGCCTTGTTGGCACCAAAACCTGTGATTCCTGTCACACGTCCTCTGAACTGGGAGTCCAGAGACCTGGGTTCCAGTTTTCATTCTGCCCCTCACCCCACTGTGTCTTTGGAAGCCTCTTTATCACTCCTGGCTTCAGCCTTCCTGTCCCTGACTGGAGTGATCACCTCATCAGGGTGATAAGAGAATCGAATTAAACAATAGAAAGGGCAGTTGTTTTCTCAGTGCCAAAGCACAATATAGATGGGAGGTGGAATTCTCATTGCTTTTTACCCTTCTCCCCCAGGGTTGTACATAGGTCTCAGCTGACTTTCATTTAGGAGATCAATCACCTTCGAGATGCGCTTTTTCCACAAAGCTGGCTGGTAATGTTGTTAGGGACCAGATTGAAATGGATTGGGCCTCACCGCCCCGTCTGAGTGCCGAGCCTCCCTCCCTCCTGAGGAGCAATTCCTTTCTAGCCTGTTAACAATAAATGATTCAATCTTATACATTGCTCCTCTGAGCTGTGTGGAAAACACGCTCCTCTGAGCAGGGTGTAGGGTGTAATGGTTATTACATTATTAATAGCAATCACACCACTTGACACATCACAGCGCTTATCCTCAGCCATTTAGAAAAATTCCATTTCCCCCTGTGGGGTCGGACAGCTCTGCTCCACGGGGAGCGTGTGCTCACAAACACACAATAAAGGCAATTTTAATGTTGGATTTTACCATGGTGGATCTTTTTCAAGGTGCTATACTTATTTATTAAGTTGGTTTTAAATTTAACAAGAATTTAGAATTTTAACAAGCACCAGGATTCAGAACCAATTGTACCTGTATCTGACTTCAAATTTTGATTCTACTGCTTGTTTGTTCTGTGGTCTTGAGCAAATCATTTATGTTTCTTTAAGCATCATTTTCCTTCATCTGGAAATGGGGATAACATTGATCTTGCAGGGTCGTGGAAAGGTTTAAAAGATGTATATAAAGTGTCTAATATGGCGCCTGACACAAGGTAGAAAACTGAACAGTGGGGTTTGTCATTTTTCGTGTGTGTGTGTGTGTGTGTGCACATGCATGCAACAATTGTGTGCCATAACCTAGGGATGAAGGGATGAGTGAGTTGTGTAGACGCACACCAGCTTTGTGGCAGCTGGCCCTGTGGATGTCCTCAGGATACACTCACCTCAGCGTATCCTAATGGCCTGTGGTTGGCCTTTTCCCCACCTCACTGTCACCTCTCTGAAGGCAAGCATTTCTGGACTCACTGTTGTATTGGCAGCGCCCAATGAAGTGCTTGGCATAAAATAAGCAGTCAATACTCAATAGTTAAATAAACATTACGACTGTGGTATGTATAGTGTGTGGTGGGAGCTTTGGAGAAAGAACAAGTGCGTTTGCGTTGATGGTTACAGGAGACGCAATAGGAGTTCTTGGGGAAGTGGGAGAAGGACAGTTCTCCTCCCATAGGATGGGAATGACTGGAGCAGAAGTGGGGTTCAGCGCAGGGAGCAGTGAGACATTTGGTGCCAGACTGCAGGTTCTTAGAGGGGTGCACTGAGAGAGGAGGTAAGGATCAGAGTGGACCACAGTGGCTGCTGATGCCGTGGGCTTTAACTTCACCTGGCCCTGCCTGCCTAGCAAGGACCAAAGCGCAGCTTCATGCTTTGCACATAATTATTTATTGCTGATTAAACCCAGGGTCTCGTTCACTAAGACAGCAGCACTTTTCATTTCTCCTGGTGGCATGCATATTTTTGTGGAGTTGCGGTCCCGGTATGTGTAAAAGGAACTATGTCGTTATTGTGCACCCCCTAAGTGCTAGATACGTAGCTAGGTGCTGTTGCTCTGCTCTCTCTGTAACCCATTTGCCCGCTTATGAAGTGTTTTCCACATTTTACCACCTGTCTGTGCTGAAGCTGCCCATCTGCGATAGAGAGCCATCACTGCACCTTCCTCACAGGTTCGTCGTCCATCCTTGTGTGACACGTGGACTAGGACCTGGCACATGTGATGTGCTCAGAAGCATTGGCTTGTGTTATTTTCATCCCGTTTTGTAGCTGGAACTGAGGCATGGGAAGGAGAAATGGCTAGCCTATGTTATAATGGCTGCATGATCCCCCAGTTCTTTGGGGAGCCACAGGGTAACCAGCGGAAGGCAGCAGAGCCGAGGGACGAAGAGAATGGATTTTGGGGCAGACTGAGTTGTGTTGGAGTCCCAGCTCTGCCACTTTGGACAAGGTATAGAATGTCTATAAAATGGGGCTCCCTACAGGATTGTTGTGAGGGTTAAAATAAGCTCCTGGGAGCAGAGCCCGGCACAGAGCCAGCGTGAGGACGTGGAGTTGATGTCCTTCTCTCTTGTTCTTAGTCTCTGTAGATGTGTGACAGGCAGCACCTTTGCTTTGTTTCCTCTTTCTATTTAAATAAGTCCCTACGATGACTGCACACGGTGGGGTCATAGTGAATCACTGTTGAATGATAAGATACCTTGATTTCATGGAGGGAAGAAAGGATTTAGGATTAGGAAATGTGGATATAGTTCCTAGCTTGGGCAGGTCTCTCAGCTGCTCTGAGCCCTGAGTTTTCTTATCTGAAAATACTAGTGGAAGTATTTGTCTTGCAGGGTTAGAGCGAGGATTGTGTAAACAATGTGTTTTCTCCCCCACTTATTTTTTCTAAAGCCAAAGTCATTCAAGCTTGTTATACAAAATTTATGCCTTATGGAAATATGTTAAGTAGAAAATGAGTATGTGTTGCAGTGTCATAAAGACATCCATTATTTATAGTTTGATGCGTGTTTCTCTGAACTACTTATTCATCTAAATATATATACAATATTTGTTGCTATTATTTTTAGAGTAAAATCTTAATCTTTTGCAAATGAAAAAATATATAGACACATATTAATCGTCTTTCCGTTTCAGTACAGATAGGCTTCCTTATTTGCTCACAAATTGCATACTTTTCCATCACATAGACAGACCATGTTTTAGCTGCTTCTTGATTGAGAGATATTTGGATCATTTTCAAGTTTTTGCTATTTCAAACAGTTTTCTGTTGAACATTCTTGTACATAAATCTTGGTGCATGTGTGGAGTGGTTTGTGTGATATAAATTCCAAGAATTTTCAATTTTAGTATATATTATGGAGTTTTCCTCCACATTTTATACTCCTGAAAGTGTGAGAATGTGAATTTCTCCCCGTTGTAGACATCACTGGATATATCATTCTTTTTCATTGTTTGCAGTTTGATGGATGAGAAATATCTCACTGTTGTTTATAATTTTGATTACCTTGATTTTGGGTGAGGTAAAGCATCTTTTTATATGTTTGTTGAACATTTGCATTTCTTGTGTGTGTCCCTTATACATCATCTTAGCTTAATATTTTATTTTAATTTTTTTTGTTGATCTGCAGAAACTTTGTTATATGTATTAGTCTTATCCTAATTTATTATTTGTATGTTAATTTTTTTATGGTGCCTTTTTTCAGGATACTTTTAATTTTTATGTAGTAAAATTATCATTTTGTTCTTGGTGGCTTCTGAGTTTCATATATTTTTTTGAAAAACTTCCCCTACTCGAGATGATATAAACGTTCTCCTTTGATTTTCTGCTAATATATTTATAATTTTACATTTTTACATTTAGATTATTCATCTTTTATTTAATTTTTATATGTGGTTTGAAATGGGGAACTAATTTTTACCATCAAAATCTAAAAGACAATGTTAAAATATAAAATATTACACACATTTTGTTATAACTGTTGAAATTAAATTTTTATTAATTATGATATAAATAAATAATGAATGTATACAAAAGTTATAAGTAATTTCTAGATCTTGGTGTATATCTTTTAACTGCCCATCAAAAAATTACCAGTATGTAGTCCAGCTAAGTTTGCAGGAATGTACCTGTTTTTCTCAGCCTCACCAGCATTGCGTTTTCCTCTCCTTCGTTCCTTGCTTCCTGGAACAAATATTTTGTGTAGCCTATTCTGTGCCAAGAAGTGTCCTAGATACTGAACACACAGCAATGAATAAAATAAAGTTCATACTCTAAAAGAGTTTCTATGTCAGTGGGAAGAGATAGGCAGTAAGCATCAATATGCCAGGTGGTATATTTACCAAGTGGTATAGACAACAGACATGAAGGTGCCAGGTGAGAAGTACCGTGGAGGAACGTGAAGCTGCTGCGGGGAGAAGGCACTATAGGAGCAGGTGGACGCAGAGGTGTGGACACATGGTCACTGCAGCAAGCCTGGGTGGCAGGAGCGAGAGGATGGCCACCGATTAGGTTCTGGATATACTTTGAAAGAACAGTACACAGGCTAAGAGTTGCTGCTACACAGGGGGTGTGGGGACTCCAAGGCTATTGTCCTGAGAAGCTGGAAAAATGGAGGTGCTGTGTGCCGGGAAGGGGAAGGCTGTAGGGAAGCAGCTTTTACAATAGTTTGCTAATTTAATAAGTACAAAGTGTAAATAAATATAACGCATTTTCGCGATTGCTTTTCCATCTATGTCGTTTTAATCATGCACATGATATTTGTTTCCTGGTCCTTGCTCAGTTTGTCGTCTTCTATGTACGATGAACTGGGCCATCGTCTATTTATCTGAGGTGTCTTGACAATAGCAGCGTGTTCTCATAACAGGAGCACACTTTTGTACCACAGAAGTGATATTAAACTGTTGGTTGCCCCAGTGTGGAAATGGGGGTGTCATTTTATTTTGAGATAAGTACATTTCCACAGGGGAAAAAAATCTTCTAAATCCCTTATGTGTCTAAACTCTGGAAGGAGTTATAGGACTAGAGACAAGACCTATTCTTTCCTCCTCCCCTCCTCAGATGATGAAAAATGAAATGGTGTTTCAATTCTGTTGGTCTGATTCAGACCTACGTCATTTTTTAAAATTTATTTTGGAATAGGTATAGATTCACAGAAAGTTGGAAAAATAATGTACAGGGAGATCCTATGCACTCTATACCTCACCTTCCCCAATGGGATATAAAATATTCAGGTCTGCAGTTGGGGAACTGTAGAAAATAAATATTGAAAGGAATTATTTTACATGCCAAATTAAGACCCCTTTGTAATATTTTTTAATCTAATGAACTTTTCAAGTTTTTTTTTTTTTTGACACATTTAGACTATGTATCTATAACAAGGTATTTAATGTCTATGAGCTATAGTAGGCCATGAGAGGGCTGGTGACCAAATAAGTGAGTCGGAGGGAACATAATCCTCTCGAGAGGTGTGCCCTGTGCTTTGCTCTGATATAAGTGCCCAGTAGCGCCCCACTGCAGCAACAAAGCAAACTGTGGCCCTGCTCCCTCTTCTTTGATTGGAGATTTTATTGTTCAGACACTGCCACTGGTGGCTGCTTTACATCTCAGCAATTCTCAGAAAGAGTGGTCAAGGGCAAGATAGGGACTTACCCTCTTGCCTTGTGGAAGTGGCAGGCAGACAGCCCAGCTAGTGGATCCTATCTTGGTGGTTGATATGAAGACAAGGGCTGTGTTAGCTAGAGGCAAGCCTGGCCTGTGCCCGACAGTCGGACAGTGGACAGCCTCCACCCTCTTCCCGTCAGTCGCTGAGGCTGGTGTGTGAGGGGCGCCCTGGGGAAGACATGAGAAGGGGACCTGCATCTGTGAGAAGAGTGGCTGGAGAACATGTCCCAGCTGGTGTTGCAGGCTACCACAGCACCCCCACCCCGAAATTGCCATCACAGTTCATTCAATTCATAGAACCTCGGGTTAGAAGGGAGCTTAACAACTTGATATGTTTGCGTCATCCCATCCCGCACCTGTTGACTTGTGTGCCCTGAAATGATCACGCTTTTCATTGTTTCCAATGATTAACTTATTGTAGATCTGTACAGGCCAGGAGCTGGGACCCAGCCTGTCACGGGCAGGAGCAGCTGGACATCCCGTCTCGGCTGACACCGACTCAGTAATTAGCACTCTCTGGTTCCAGGTGTCAACCAGTTATGAGCCCCCCCAAGTGTACCACCTCTTGGTGAACCCCTCCCATTTTTCTGTCTCTGCTCACAGGTGTATCTTGAGGGGGCTTATTTTATGTCTTACTGATACATATTATTAAATTATTAAAATCAATAATTTTAAGTGATCCATATTTTATTTTAGATTTATATTATTGAAGGTCATATGTTGATGTTCATTTTAAAACAGTACCAATATTTATTATTTAAAGACAGATTTAAAGTTTTTTCTAACAAGTAATATACATTATTTAATATAGTTTAAAAGTCTGATTTATAAACATCAATTAAAAATGCCTATGGTCATGTTTGATTTAGGGACTGAACATATGTTAAAAGGTGGATTTTGTGACCTTATGTTTAGAATTCTTGCATTTTGCGTTTTTAACTTTTGCTCGTTTGTTTGTTTAATCATTGTAGAGTTCATTTCAAATGGTGATACATGAAACATGATTTCAGGTTGTTATTTGCAAGTGCTTTTCTATAAATAATCCTGTTTGGTTCGGTTTGTCTTCATTCCCAGAGAATGAAAAGCCAAACTGCACACAGTCCTCATCATCTGTTACGTTTTAACCTTGTATTTTGAGGCACCACAGGTGTCTTCATGTGCCTGACTCACAGACCTGGTGACAGTGACCCAAGGCACAGTTGCAGTCGTTTTCGTGCCCTCTTAATGTGTGGTCTTCATGGCTCTTTCCTCTTACCTGTGGTCCATTAAGAGTACAAATTAGACAATATAACAGAGAATAAATGATGTGTTCGTCACAACCGCCGTGGTGCCGAGTGTTGGTTCACTGAGAGACGAAGCAGGCTGGGACTGAGCCATGAGCGTGTTTATCTGATCTCCAGCAACTCCTGGGCGCTCTGCTTCCTAAACTCTTAGGGTCTCAGATGGTTTCTTTGTGTTTAAACAGCTTTATTGAAACATCATTTACGTACCATACAATTCACCCAATTAAACTATATGTTTCAGTGTTTTTAGTATGTTCACAGAGTTGTTCAACCAGCACCACAATCTAATTTTAGAACTTTTCGTGCCCCCAAAAGAAGCCCTGAACCCATTAGCAGTCACTCCTCTTTCCTCACTCACCCCCGCAACCCTAGACAACCACAAATCTACTTTGTGTAGCTATAGATTTGCTGGTTCTAGATATTTCATATAAATGGAAAACATACAGTATGTGACTGGCGTCTATCCCTTACCATAATATTTTCAAGGTTCACCCATAATGAGGTATCAGTATGTCCTTTCTTTTATTGCTGAATAATATTCCAGTGTATGGATATACTGCATTTTGTTTATCTGTTCATTAGTTGATGAACATATGGGTTGATTCCACTTTTGACTGTTATGAATAATGCTGTTAGGAATATTCGTGTACAAGTTTTTGTGTGGATGTATGTTTTCATTTCTCTTGGGTATACCTAGGACTGGAGTTATTGGATCACATGTTGTAACTGTATGTTTAATCATTTAAGGAACTGCCTGACTGTTTTCCAAAGCGGCTGCACCATTTTGCATTCCCACCAGCAGTGTTTGAGGGTTCCGATTTCTGCACACCCTTGCCAACATTTGTTATTGTATATCTTTTTGATTATAGCCATTCCAAACTGTTTCTCTTAAGGGGAAATTTTTAAAACATTACTTTAAAGCTTATTAATTAAAAAATTAGAAACAGAGGTCCTTCCTGCCTTTAATAATTTGAAGCCCCAAGATCCTTCACAGAGGCCAGGCTGCGTGTCAGTCGTTCATAGGGAAATGTTCCCACATTTCAGTCTGTCACCAGATCTGTCCTTTTGGCTTTAACAGCTACATATGACTCAAGCATGTCACCTTTGTCCCCAGTGTCAGCTTCCTGATCTCTTTCTCGGACAGTTGCAACAACCTTTCAAAGTCTCTTTGCTTTCAATTTCTCCCTTTCCAGTTATTTCTCCAGATAGATGCCCAAGTGTGGTAAAACACAAGCATGATTTTGTCCCTTACTTTCTTAGGGTCATTCAGTGAGTCCCCATTGTCTGTAAGTCACGTTCCAGTTCCGGAGCTTGGCACACAGGCTGTCCAGACTCTGATCCAGGCTGTCTCCCGGCCTTTATTTGCTCGCCACATGTGCTTCCTCCCTGCTGTGAGGAAATTCCTGGAAGCCCCCTAAACAAGCCATGCTGCTCCAGCCCTTGGCCTTTGCACACATGATTCACTCTGTCTAGAAGGCTCTCCCATTGCAGGCCTGCTCTTAAGCTTTTGGTCCCTCAGTGAGTGCAAGAGTCATTTCCTTCCAGGAACCTTTTCTGCTTGTTTCCCATGCCGTGGTGCCTTTGTGTTGCCGCCGTACACTTGTCTTTCTCACCATTCAGGTTTGAGTTCCTTCTAACTCTGTAGGTCCAGCCCACATAGTGAGGCCCAAACCCAGAGAATGTCAGAGTCCCTGGATGTCACCTCCAGAGGTTCTGATTCATTAAGTCTCCCCTAGCGCCCGCGGATCTGCTGCATTACGCTTTGAGAAACCCTGCTTTAGTGGACAGTAAGTCGTTTATAGGCTTCAAGGAGATTAAAAAACTCGGTACCTCAGTGTGGCAGAGGTGAAGGTGAGATTAAATCACGAGAAGGTCAGTCTGATTCTTTGTTCCATTTTTTTCTTCACTTGATTGATTTAAGCTTCCTGGCTTTCTTAAGACTTACAAGAAAGCTCTCCATCCTGAAACTGGCTACTAATTTTTTTCCGGAAGGAAGATAGAATGAGAAAACAGACAGGCTTATAGAATTTTAAAAGACCACACGAATTTGACCAAAAGTGTACGTGGCCACGACTCCTGTTCTGGCTCTGTGTTCACTCACTTTCCTGTGCTCCTAGGAATGACCAAACGTTTCATGTTTGCACCTGGGAGGCCTGGGAGACATCTACCCGACTCAGCGGGAGGCAGAGCCCACTTACTTTCTGGTGGCGGCGCCACGGTTTTTAGATAGACTCAGACCTTGGCGTGGGAATTTCTTGTACTCACTTTTAGCTGAGTCAATATTGAATAATTAGCTGGGATTGCTTTGTTGGCGGGTTGTATGCTTTCCCTTCTGCTGCTCTGCTGATAGCAACTAAGCTAATAATAATCACCACCCCTCATATTTATGTAATGTTCTACTTGTAGTTTTACAAAGCACTTTCTCTTCCTTTTTTTTCCCCCCATTGGAGCCTCCTAATAATTCCATGTTGTAGGCGTTCTTGTCTCCACTGGGGAAACTGAGGCCCGGAGAAATTAAATGACTTGCTTAAGATATTACAGCCATTAAGTGACAAAACTGGTATTCAGAACAAACTTTGCAGGCCAGAGCTCATATGATGTTTATTTTGAAATTGCATTGATTTAAAAAATTTTAAATTTACAATAAAATTGACCTTTCTAGTATACAGTTTTGAGTTCCAACGTGCATATAGATTCATGTATCCGCCATAATCAGGATAAAGAACAGTTTCATCACCTCCCCAAATTTCATCTTGCTGCCCCTCGTAATCACGCCGCACCCCCACCCCTAACCCGCGATAGTGACTCATGTGTGCTCCAACCACTCATCTGTTTTCCATCGCTGTGGTCTTGACTTTTCCAGAATGTTATATAAATGGAACCATACTATATGTAACCTTTTGAAAAGTGACTTTTTTCACTCACCATATAGATTTTGAGATCCATCCACGTTGCTGGGTATATCAGTAGTTTGATTTTTTTTTCCATTGCTGAGGAGATATACATTGTGTAGATGTACCACAGTTTGTGAATCAATTCACCAGTTGAAAGACATTCGAGTTCTTCCCAGCTTTTTGGGACTAAGAATAGAGCTGCTATAAATTCCTGTTTATAGTATTTTTGTGAACATAAACTTCCCTTTCTCTAGGGTAAATATGCAGGAGTGGGATTATGGGGTTATATGGTCAGTGATATTTAACTTTAGAAGATTTGAGATTTTATATGGAAATACAAAAGAACTGATTTTGCAGTCCCACTAGCAATATGTAAGGGCTCTATTTGCCCTTTCCTCCTTAGCACACTTGGCATTATCTGTTTTTTCTTTCAAGCCATTGTAGTAGATGTAGAGTGGTATCCTACTGTAGTTTTAATCTGTATTTCCCTAATGGTGAATGATGTTGAACATCTTTTCATGTGCCTGTTTGCCTTTTGTGGAACTCTCTGTTCAAGTCTTTTTGCCCATTTCTTTATGGGGTTATATGTTTTCCTAATATTGAGTTTTGAAAATTTTTTATATATTCTAGATACAAGTCCTTTGTGTTGGATATATGTAGTTTATAAATGTTTTTTTCAATTTCTGTAGCTTGTTTTTTCGTTCTCTCAATAGTATCTTTTATGAGCAAAAAATTTTAATTTTGTCAAGTCTAATTTATCGATTTTTTTTTCCTTTTATGGATCTTTCTCTTGGTCATGAAAGATTTTATGTTTCTTATGCAAGCTTTGTAGTTTTATGTTTTACATTTAGATATCTTTTGAGTAATTTTTGTATAAATTGGGAAGTTTAGGTTAAGGTTCTTTATTTTTTGCAAGTGGATGTCCGGTTGTTCCAACACCATTTGTTGAAAAGACTATCTTTTCTCCATTGAATTTTATTTTGTAGCTTTGTCAGAAATCAAATGGTCATATCTGTATTATTCTATTTCTAGAGTCTTTATTCTGCTCCAGAGAACTATGTGCCTATTTTTTTGCCAATACCACACCATTTTGATTAGTGTACATTTATAATAAGTCTTAAAATTGGGTAATGTGAGTGTTCCAGCTTTTTCCTTTTATTTTTAAATTGTTTTGTTTATTGTAGTTCTTTTGTATTTCCATGTAAAATTTCATATCAGGCTGTGTCTATAAAATGTCCACCTAGAATTTTGATTGCAGTTGTGTTAAATCTATAGATCAGTTTGAGAAGAATTGATAACTGTGTTGAGCCTTCCAGTCTATGAACTTGGTATGTATCTTGATTTATTTAGGTCTTTGAATTCATTTGTCAGTATTTTGTAGTTTTCCACGTACAAATGCCTTTTATCAGGTTAAAGATATTCTCTTATATTACTAGTTTTTAAAAAAAAAATTATGAATGGAATTTGAATTTTGTCAAATGGTTTTTCTGATCAAAAATTTTGTTGAGCATTATCGCTTCTATATTCAAAAGGGATATTTTTCTGTGGTTTTTTCTTTTATCTTTGTCTAGTTTTGGTATTAGATAGTATTAGCCTCATAAAATAGTTTTGGAAGTATCCCCTCTTATTTTCTGGATGAGATTATGTGGATTTTTTCTTTTTGACTTTAAAAGAATTTATCTGGAAACATTCTGGACCTGGAGATTTCTTTTTCAGAAAGTTTTTAACAATAAATTCAATTTATTTCATAGTTGTAGTGCTTACATCTTGGATATTTCATAGATGTAGTACTTGCGTATTTTTTCTTGGATAAATTTTGGTGGTTTGATTTTTAAGAAGTTGGTTCATTTCATTTGAGTTGTCAAATTTATGTGAGCAGAGTTCTTCCTAGTATTTCCTTATTATCCTTCTAATGTCTGTGGCACCTGTGGCCTCTTTATTCTTGGTTGTTTGTCTTCTCTTTTCTCCTTTGTCACTTTGGTTAGAGATTTATCAATTATGTGACTATTTTTAAAGGATCAGTGTTTTATTTTATCTATCACATTTTTCTGTTATTTTTTTCTTTTCAGTTTCACTGATCTGCTCTTATCTTTATTACTTTCTTCCTATGCTTGCTTTGAGCTTTGGTTGTTCTTTTTCGAGTTTCTTAAGATAGAATCTTAGGATGTTGGTTTGGAGGCTTTCTTCTCTTCTAATATGGTCCTTTAATGCTGTAAATTTTCTTCTAAGCACTGCTTTAGCTTTGTCCACTAATTTTGATATGTTGCACTCTATTTTTATTCACTTTAAAATATTTTCTAGGGGCTGGCCCAGTGGCACAAGCGGTTAAGTGCGCGCGCTCGGCTGCGGCGGCCCGGGGTTCGCTGGTTCGGATCCCGGGTGCGCACTGACGCGCTGCTTGTCAAGCCATGCTGTGGCGGCGTCCCATATAAAGTGGAGGAAGATGGGCATGAATGTTAGTCCCGGGGCCAGTCTTCCTCAGCAAAAAGAGGAGGATTGGCAGATGTTAGCTCAGGGCCGATCTTCCTCACACACACACACACAAAATTCCTAATTTCTCTTGAGACGTCCTCTTTGACCAATGGGTTATTTTGAAGTGCGTTGGTTAATTTCCAAGTATTTGGAGATTTTCTAGATATCTTTCTGCTATTGATTTCTAAGTTATTTTTATTGTGGTCTGAGAGCATACTTTGTATGATTTCTGTTCTTTTATAATTGTTAGGAATTTTTTTCATGGCCTCGAATGTGGTCTATCTTGGTGAACGTTGCTGAACACGTGAGATGTATGTGTATTCTGCTGTTGTTGGGTGGAGTGTTCTCTAAGTGTCAGTCAGACCCAGGTGGTTGATGAGCTCGTTTATTTCTTCTTCGCTGACTTTATGTCTACTTGATCTATCAATTACTGAGAAAGGAGTGTTAAAGTCGCCAAGTATAATTGTAGTTTTGTCCATTTCTCCATTCAGTTCTGTCAGTTTTTCCTTTATATATTTTTGAAGCTCTTTAGTTAGGTGCATATACATTAGGAATTATTATGTATTATTGGTAAATTAATGCTTTTGTCATCACTGCTTATTTTTCCTGCTCTGAAGTGTACTCTGAAATGCCTGGTATTAATGTTATACTCCAGGCTTTGTTTTTCTTGGATTAGTGTTTGCTTGGTATATCTTTTTCTATTCTTGAACTTTTAACCTATGTATATCATTATATTTAAAGTGGATTTATTCTAGATAGCATATTGTTGAATCTTGTCTTTGTATCCTTTCTGATAATCTCTGTCCATTCATTATAATATTTAGGCCATTTACATTTAATATAATTCTTGATATGTTTGGATTTAGGTTTATCATTTTATTTTTTTAAATTTATGTTCTGTTTAATCACTGGTTTCTTTGTTGTAGTTGTTCTGTTTCTCCTTTCCTGTCTTCTTTTGGATTATTTGAATTGTTTTTTAGCATTCCATTTTAATTTATGTATTGAGTTTTTAGCTCTTTATATAGCATGTTTTAGTGGTTGCTATAGGTATAACAATATACACTCTTACCTTTTCACAGTTTACTTAGAATTTATATTTTATCGTGTCAAATGGAATATGGAGACACAATATTGGTCCTGTCAGCCTCTTCTTATGTTTTAGCTGCATTATATATTATATCAGCATACTTTGAAAATTCAGACACTGTTATAATTCTTGCATTTAATCATCATACAGCTTTTAAATAACTTAAGGAGAAATTATTATTATTATTATTATTATTTTTGGCGAGGAAGATTAGCCCTGAGCTAACATCTGCTGCAATCCTCCTCTTTTTGCTGAGGAAGATTGTCCCTGAGCTAACATCTGTGCTCATCTTCCTGCATTTTATATGTGGGATTCCTGCTATAGCATGGCTTGATAAGCAGTGCATAGGTCTGTGCCCGGGATCTGAACCTGTGAACCCTGGGCCGCCAAAGTGGAGCATGCGAACTCAACCATTACGCCACCAGGCTGGCCCCAAGGAGAAATTATTTTTAACTATATATTTACCATTTTTGTTGCTCTTTCTTCATTTCTCATGTTTCAGGTTTCCTTGTAGTATTATATCCCTTTCATCTGAAGAACTTTCTTTAACATTTCTTTTAGAGAAGTTCTACTAGTGACTAACTTTCTTATTTGCCCTTTGTCTGAGAAAGTCTTTATTCCACTTTCATTCCTGAAGGATATTTTCACTGGATAAAGACTTCTGGGTTGACAGTTCTTTTCTTTCTGAATCGAAGAATGTTTTGCTTTATGGGGCCTCCCTGCCCTCCATGGTTTCTGATAAGAAATCTTTAGACTTTGAATTGTTTCCCTTGTACCAAATGCATTGTTTGCTCAGACTGCTTTCAGATTTTATTTTCTTTACCTCTCTACAGTTTAGTTTGATTGTGGTATTTGGGCATAGAATTCTTTAAATTTATACTCTTTGGGCTTTGCTGAGCTTCCTGAATCTGTAAGTTTATGTCTTTTACCAAATTTGGGGGAATTTTCAGCTATTTAATTTCTTCAAAAGCTGCGTATTTTTTCTCTTTTGTTTCTGAAACTCCTATGTCATGACTTTTAGACCTTTTTGTCCCATAGGACTGTTTATTTTTTTCCAATGGTTTTTTTCTCTCTGTTGTTTCTTTGCTGTTTGGATAATTTATTAATATATCTTCAAATTTACTAGTTTAATTCCTTTGTGGGCCAAAATTGTATTTTTTGTGATTTTCATTCTTTTCAAATTGCTAGAGATTTTTTTACATGGCCTAGAATATGGTCTATTATGGTACGTGTTGCATGTACACTTGAAGTAGTGGTATTCTGCTGTTTTTGGGGTGGAGTGTTCACTAAGTGTCAGTTAGATCCAATTGGTCAATGGTATTGTTTGTTTATTCTACATCCTTTTTTATATCCTTCCCTGATTTTATGTCTACTTATCCTGTCTGTTACTGAGATAATTCACCATATGGTGAATTTTTCAGTTCAGTTTTTTCCTTTCTAAAGTTTCCTTTTGGTTCTTCTTTATGTCTTCTGTTTCTTTGCTGAAATTTTCCATCTTTTCCTTTTTTTTCAAATATGTTCACTGTTACTTCTTGGAATGTGTTTGAAGCCTTTCTGTTAAGATCGTCATCTTGAGATTGTTGTCTCTTGACTTTATTTTCCCTTGCAAGTTGGCATTTTCCTGGTTCTTCCTATTCTGAGTTATTTTAGATTATATTATAGACATTTCAAATATGATGTCTTGAGATGTTGGGGTCTTTTTTGAACCTTGAAGAGAATGCTGATATTTTTGTTTCAGTGGGCAGTCCACACCACAATCTTGGCACACCTTCTGGGGCCATGCTGCAACTCTGGTTTTGGAATGTTTGTGGGGCTCCTTGGGTCAGTCCCACATGTGTGTCACCCACTGTTCTTCCCTGGAGCTCAGTTACCAAAGCCCAGGGTTTGCTGCTCAGGATCCTGTCCCCTCACGCTCAGCTCCACATGAGCCCAGATCACGCAGTACCTGATCAAACCACTCTCTTCATTGCTCGCCTTTCTGCAGTCTCCCCAGTACGTTCCAGGGGCCTCCCTTCCCTGTCCACCTTCAACAAAATCAGAGTTTGAGTTCCTCTTCTGTGTGTCTGTGAGTGGCACTAATTGGCCAGAGGACACAGAGGGAAATAAAAGCGATGGGACTGGCCCCATGGCTGTGAGACCTCAGTCCTTTGGATCAGAGAGGTGGTTTCCTGCTCTCAGAGTTGTATGTGCCCTGCAACCACAACTTCCATCATGGTGCTGGTGCCCCATGGTACTGCCAGGGGCTGGGTTGGGAGAAAAGGAAAAACCTAGAGGATCCCACTCCCCACCTCCTTCTTGATACCCTTTCTCACTCCTCAGACCAAGAAGAGAGGGCTTCTCTGGGCACCATGCCTATCTGTACCCAGTGGGTACCTCCGAGCTCCAGGCCACCTTTCAGTTCAGGCCAGGTGGGACTGGAGGGAAATGGAAACTCACTCCCAGTTTGGAGAAACTTTGACTTCTGATATTTTATCTCAATTCACCTTCTCAGTTTACTTTTTGAGTCTTCAAATAGCTGCTCTATATGCATTGTATCTATGCATACATTATATCTGTGATTTATAGTGACATTCAGTAGGAGAGACAGGGTAGAGTCTTTGTGCTTTCTTCATCTTTTCCAGAATAGGAACTCATCATTTTCTTAAACATGAACGAATTCGTGTCACTTGTCTGCTTAAAACTCTAAAAATAGCTTCCCATCATGCTTAGAATAAAATCTGAACTTTTTGTCTTGACCTTATCATTAATTTTATACCACTCTCTTCTTCACTTGTTCTGTTCCTTGATTACACCATGCCTTAAGATATTGGCATTAACTGCCGTCTCTCTGGAAAGCCTTCACATGCTTGCTTTCTTGTCATGTGAGTGTCAAATAAAATGTCATTTCTTCAGAGAGGCCCTCACAGCTGAAGTCAGTTTTTACCCTGTTTATGATCTCAGGAGATGCACTTAATTTTTAAAAAATATTTGCATCACACGTGGCTTGTTCCCTGACTCATGTCCTAGCCCATTTTTTACGCCAGCCCTCTCTGTGGCAACCAGATTTATGCAGGGGTAACCTGACAGCACCTCACCTCGGCTGTGCTGAGAAGCTCTTGATCTCTGAAATATTTTAAATGCCTTCTCTGTGGCTGCAGCATGGGTACAGTGCATGTGCGATGCGTGAGAGAATTGACCTCTTTGTGGGGAAGCTTGACCAATGAGGGCAGGAACTGGTAAAGAAGTAACCCCGTCTGTCTCAGGAGCCCAGTTCTGAGGCATGATCCCCACGGCTCCACAGAGGGACCAGTGGGATTGAGCCCCCGCTGCCCACAGGGTGGCCAGCTCAATAACACACCCCGATCACGTGGCGTGTGCTGTTGCTTTCCCACCTTCCTCACCTCACTCTGCTCACACTCCCAGTCCTCTTCGCATCGCCTCCCCCAAACACTAGCTGTATACAAGCCCTCTCTTCAGGCTCTGCTTTCTGGGGCGACCCAGGCTAAGCAACATTCTAAGTCACTTTAAAAATACATTTTATAAAACATTTCAAGTATAAGCAACATGGTAAGAAAGGTCAAAGGGATAATAATTGAACCACCACACAGATTTGTCACATTTTAACGTTTTGCTGTTTTTGCTTCTGTTCTTTTTTAATTTATTTTTTTTTTTAAAGATTTATTTATTTTTATTTTTTCCCCCCAAAGCCCCAGTGGATAGTTGTATGTCGTAGCTGCACATCCTTCTAGTTGCTGTATGCGGGACTCGGCCTCAGGATGAACGGAGAAGTGGTGCCTCGATGCGCACCCGGGATCCGAACCCGGGCCACCAGCATCGCAGCGCGCGCACTTAACCACCAAGCCACAGGGCCGGCCCTGTTCTTTTTTAATTTAAAGAAATAAAAATGATACGTAAAGCTCTGCATGCTCCTCTGTGACACTGTTTCTCTTCCTCCCTCACCAGGTGTGACTACTACCCTAAATTTGATTATTATCAATATTATGGAGTATTTAAATATTTTAAGTTTGATATGAATGTATACTGTGTAGTATTTTCTGCAACTTGCCGTTCACCCAACTTTATTAATATAAGACTTATCTGTGGTGAGGAATGTAGTTCTTTTAAATTCATTTTCACTTATCTATAGACTTACAGTGTATGACTAGCAGACTTTTATCTGCTCTCCAGTTGATGTACATTTAATTAAAAGCAGATATTTGATTTTATAAACAATGCTGCAGTGAACATTTTAGAATATATCCTTGTGCCAAACTCTGTGAGTTGATCCAAGATATGTGCCTAGAAGTTGAATTGTTAGGTCAAAGCGTACTCATCTACCACTTGACTAGGTATTGCTGATCTGCGTTCTGAAGGAGTTGTTCCAATTTATACGCCTGGCAGTGGTGAGTGAGAATTCCCATGTTTCTTCTTGGTCTACATCTTGGCCAGTACTTGGTATTGGAGCACTTTTTCAATATTTCCTATAAGTTGGGTGGGAAATAGGATTTTATTTCTGTTTCTCTGACTACTAGTTGCATTGAGCTTTTCTTCCTGTTAATTGGCCATTGGGTTTCCTCTACTTTAAATTGTCCGTTCTTGTCCTTTGCTTGATTTTCTGTTGGGTCATTTCTTTCTTATTGATTTATAGGAGTTCTCTATGAATTCAGAATTCTAATCCCCTGTCAGTTTTTTCTGTTGCAAATACCTTTTCACATCGAGCTTGTCTTTGCTTTGGTTTTTAATGTCTCTCTTTGTACAAAAATTCTTAATTTTAATGCAGCCAAGCATTTCAGTCATTTCCTTTGCATATTTTTTCCACCTTTACTGAGGTAAAATTGTATATATTTAAGATGTATGATGTGATGTTTTGATATGCATATACATTGTAAAATGATTATCACAATCAAAATAATTAACATATCCGTCACCTCACATAGTTAGTATTTGTGTGTGTGTGGGGGGGTAAGAACACTTAAGATCTACTCTCCTAGCAAATTTCAGGTATACAATACAGTATTCTTACCTATAGTTACCATGCTATATATTAGGTCCCCAGAACTTATTCATCCTGCCTCACTGAAAGTTCGTACCCTTTGACCATTCTCCTCATTTTCCTGACTCCCCTAGCTTCTGGCAACCACCATTCTATTCTGTGCTTCTATGAGTTAAGCTTTTTTAGATTTCACATATAAGTGAAATCCTGCAGTATTTGTCTTTCTGTGTCTGGGTTATTTCACTTAGCATGTCCTCCAGGTTCATCCTCATTGCCACAAATGGCAGAATTTCCTTCTTTTTTAAGGCTGCAAAATATTCCATTGTGTGTATGTGTATATGTACACACATGGTATATATGTATATATATACACCATGTGTTCTTTATCATTCATCCATTGATGGACACTTAGATTTTTTCTTTGTTTTGGCTATTGTGAGTAATGCTGCAATGAACATGGGAGGGCAGATATCTCTTCAAGATACTTACTTCATTTCCTTTGGATAGATAGAGAGAAGTGATATTGTTGGATCATATGGTAGTTCTATTCTGATTTTTTGAAGAACCTCTATATTGTTTTCCATAATGGCTATATCAATTTACATTACCATAAACAGTGTACCAGGGTTCCGTTTTCTCCATATCCTGGCCAATACTTGTTAGTGTCTGTTTGAGAATAGCCATTCTAACAGGTGTGAGGTGGTATGTCATTGTGGTTTGCATTTTCCTGATGATTAGTGATGTTGAGCATCTTTTCATATACCTATTGGCCGTTGGCATGTCTTCTTTTGAGAAATGTCTATTCAAGTCCTTTGCTAGTTTTTTTTGTGTGTGTGTGAGGGAGATCAGCCCTTAGCTAACATCCGTGCTAATCCTCCTCTTTTTGCTGAGCAAGACCGGCTCTGAGCAATTACCAATAGCTCCTATTGCCAATCCTCCTCCTTTTTTTCTTCCCCAAAGCCCCAGTAGATAGTTGTATGTCATAGTTGCACATCCTCCTAGTTGCTGTATGTGGGATGCGGCCTCAGCATGGCCAGAGAAGTGGTGCGTCGGTGCGCGCCCGGGATCCGAACCCGGGGCACCAGTATCGGAGCGCGCACACACTTAACCGCTAAGCCACCGGGCCGGCCCAATTTGTTACTTTTTTAAATTGAGTTATTTGTTTTTTTGCTATTGAGTTGTTTGAGTTCCTTCTATATTTTGGATATTAACTCCTTATCAGATATATGGTTTCCAGGTGTTTTCTCCTCTTCTTTAGGTTGCCTTTTCACTCTGTTGATTACTTCCTTTGCTCTGCAGAAGGTTTTTAGTTTGATACAGTCCCACTTTATTTTTCTTTTGTTGCTTGTGCTTTTGGGGTCATATCCAAAAAACTCATTGCCCAGACCCCAATGTCAAGAAGCTTTTCCCCTGTTTTCTTCTAGTAGTTGTACAGTTTCAGGTCTTACATTGAAGTCTTTAATCCATTTTGAGTTGATTTTTGTATAAGGTGTTAGAAGGGTCCAATTTCGTTCTTCAGCATGTGAACATCCAGTTGATCCCTAATTTATTGAAGAGACTGTCCTTTCTCCATTGTGTCCTTGGTACTGTTGTTGAAGGTCACTTTATATATTGTATGTCTGGAATTCATTTGAGAAATCTTTTTCTCTTTCAAGGTTGTAAACTGTTCACCTGTTTTTTCTTTTAAAGGATTTTAAGTATTTATTTTTACATTTAGTTATTCAATATATTTGGAATTCACTTTTGTTCATGGTGTGAGGTAGGGATAGCATTTTCTTTCTGTCTGCATAACCATTTTTACTAGCAACATTTATTAAATCTTCTTCATATTATCATCACTGCTGCCGTGGTCATATATCTGATTCCTCTGTATTCATGGATCTGCTTCTGTGCTGTTTTTTCTTTCATTGATGTATTTATCTATCATGGCCCTAGTACTACTTCCTTCATTATTACACTTTTATAACAATTCTTGGTATCTGGTTGGCCACATCCCTTCCAAAAGTCATTTTCATCTTTGTTTTCCATATTCTTGGCCCTTTGCTCTTATATGTAAATTTTAGAATCAGCATGTCAACTTTGACCAAAACCAAAACTCTGTTGGGATTTTTTTTGAGTTGCATTGAATTTATGTAAATTTGGAAAGAAGTGACTTCTTTAAAAATATTAAGTTTTCCCATCCTTCAACATAACACATCTCTGTATTTATTCATCTTATTTAATATCATTCCAAAAACTTTAGAATTTTCTCTATAAATATCCTTCATACATTTTGTTAGGTTTATTCCTAGATACATTGCTATTGTAAATATATTTTCTCAAAAATTTTATTTTGTAATTGTTTTTAATTGCTTTTTAGGAATGTTATTGATTTTGTGTGTGGGTGAGTGTCTTAACCCTCTATTCAGCAACCTTTTTGAACCTATTTTTCCCTATTTTATGAAATATGACTAAATGTTTTTTCCTTTTTTTTAATTCGTCTCATCTTTCCCAGCCCTCTATGCTCACAAGAGTGTGATTTCCTTGAAAGCAGAGATCCTGTTTTTTCTTCCGTATCCCCTATGGATATGGATATGTTCACTTCCATATCGCAAGGGCCTAGAACAGTACCTGGCACACAGCAGGTACTCAGTAGACATTTATCTTTGTTAGATGAATCAGTTAATGCAATTCCTAATTCTGGGCAGAGGAAATAGTGTGTACTAACTACATCGAGGTGGTTTCACATGCACTGCTCTCTTTGCCCAGAACGTGCATCTCCTTTCCTCCTGGCAGCCTTGCCTCCCTCCCCCAACCTTACTCCAGATTCTCCCCTGCTGCTGGGCCTTTGTGCCCTCCTCTGCCCTAAACCAGGCAAATGGATCTGTCTTTCAAAGACTTGCTCTGATCTAGTTCTTCCAGGAAGCTTTCCTGGGTTTCCTTGTACTTCAGAAAGATGGATCCAGAAAAAAAAACAAAAACAAAAGCAAGCAAGAATTAAAAGTAAACTATATGTTCAAATAGAGCATAAAACTTAAAAGAAAATCATCCAGAGTGTTATGGAAAGATACACAGAGTAAATAACATTATGGTGGGCACAAAATACTACTGCATTTTGGGAAAAGGAATTAATTTATGAATAATAGATAGAAAGCAAAGATCCACCAATATATCATAATGTCAACAATTGGAAGGAAGAGAACACCAGATCAAGACACCCCCACACTCAGAGAGTGAGTCAGAAAAAACAGAAGACACAAAGTATTATGTATTGATGTCGTTCATTCCCATGCAATTTTCCAACTCCTATATTCTGAGAGTGAAAACAACATATATTTGAACCTTTTCTTCCCTGCTTTAAAAAATCACTTCAATTTTCCTCTTCTGATAAATGTTTTACAAATTCCCTTTCCTGATGAAAGATTTTGCTGTGATTAGAGGTTTCATGAAGTTATGACAAAGGCGGAATAGACCTTCATTCTTGAAAGCTCATTTCTCTGTGAGCTGAGTGAAGAGGGCTCTTGCAGGCAGCTGTCAGAGCTAATGAATATTTTCCAAGTGCTGAGCCTCGGGGGAAGACATCCCCACCCGGAGAACCCAGAATCGACCAATGTGAACCTGCTCTTCTGCAGACGTGTGTCGTGCAGCATCCAAGAGCCGCCTGCAGCAGGAACAGCAAAGCTGCTGCTCTACCTTCCTCCCTTGTCAATAGGTTACACGTACACATTTTGAAAAATTGATGTTGCACAGACGCCCCGTGGCCTTTTGATGGTGTCTGATTTTTGCATGTGTGAACCCCTGGCCAAGTTACTGCACCCCTCTCCTCCTCAGTTCACGTCTCTGGAAAGAACAGGGGACGGGGTTTGGATTTGGAATATGTGCCATCATTTCCTGTGAAAATGACGGGATTTTGAGTTCTGAGTCTTGAGTCTGTCATCTTGCCAGCATTTTTCGTCATCTACTGAGCCTCACTTTCTTCACCTGTAAATGGGTCTAGGGAGGCCCACCTCCTAGCGCTATTGTGATGAAACGACAAAGTGCAGGCGGCCCGGGCACGGGGGTGTGAGTCCTCGTCCCCTTTCCTTAACAACCAGCAAAGCCCTGCGTCGTCACACTTCGAGAAACATGTGTGAGAATTCAGGTGCCCTTTGGCGGCTCCTGTTTTGAAGTCACGCTAAACTGAAAATGACCCAGAACACAAATCCTTTTCTGAGTCTTTTTGTGTGTGTGTGTGTGAAAAACTACTTACCCTGCTCCTCCAAGAAGAGTGGCTTCTGCCTCTGTTGCTGCCCTCTGTGTCTGCTTCTGTCATGGGTACAACTGTCCTGTTTAGATCAGCAAACACTTATAGATTACTGCCATGCTCCAGCTGTGATACTTGTGATATTTGGGATACTGTGTTAGTTTTAGGCAAACATTCAGCTGTACTGGAAACCTAACAAATGGTGACTAGCACAAATGAAGCGTGTGCTGTTGGCTTTTTGTTTTGTGCATGTAGCTGATGAGTCTAGTGGACAGCAGGCAGTGTGGGGCTGCTTCAGCTGCTGAAGGTGTCGTCGTTTCCTAGACCCCTCCTGGCCGCCCCTCTGCCAGCCGCAGTCTGCAGCATTTGTCCTCATCACCCCCAAAGAGTTGCTGAGGTTCTTGGCATCGGACTCATCTCTAGGGAGGAAGGAAAGGTCGAAAGAGAGGCTGAAGGGTGAACGCCTTCTCCTCTCAAGGCCTTGTCTTCTTATTTGGGATGGAAAGTCTCCAGAAGCCTATTCTTATTGGCTAGAACTTTGTTCCATGGACCGTGTTGGAGCAGAGGTGATGGGAACTTGAGTACTTTACTTTTTACCGTCTATAGTAGAGAAAACAAAGGGGTGGAGGTTTCAAATGGGTGGTGAGTGAGTAAACCTACAATGTCTTCCAGAGGAGTGAGGTGTAGTCTCTACAAGAACTCGCGGTAGCTGTGTGCACAAATGACTCTGACACGGCTCTCCATTGGCCAGTGCCTGGCACCTTGCCTGGTACCTGTAGAACACTTGCTGCTGGGATGGTGACTCGGACATAGCATTTATTGAATGACTGTTTGCCAAGGGCCTCCCCACTGTTTATCTGACTTATGGGTCAAGTATTCTAGTCCTCACATACATGAGGCTTGGAGAACTCGAATTACCTTCCCAAGGTCACTTGGTTTGTAAAGGGCACAGCTGGGTTGTAAGCATGTGTCCCCAGGACCAAGGAGGACCTCAATGTCCAAACTCACTTTTTAGAGTTTACAGTTTTGTTCAGAATGAGTCTCAGTAATCCTTTATGTTCAGGGGAACTTGACATGTTGATAAATCCTACTTCTGACATCCTCAAATACTGGAAAATCTTTGGGGAGGAGAAAAAGGCAAAGTCACTCTCCTCTTTGGCTTGTCAAAAGATTCTGAACTTCCCTTTGTCTTTTCAACGCAGTACCCGGCAGTGCCACCTGCTCCTGGATGTCTTCAACTCCATGGAGCACGAGCTGACAGTCAGCGCCCGGAACAATGAAGAGCTCATCCTGCACGCCGGCGAGTGCCAGCGGTGAGTGTCCCTATGCCCCCACCTGCTTCCTCTCCCTGCTTTCATCACCCCACTGGGGAGGTGCTGAAATAATCCACCCTCAGACCTCAGAGGATGGGCAGTCTCGTCGCCCTGGCAGAGACATCATAGTCATTATCCAAGTTTGGTGAAAGAATCTGAAGTGGTTTCAAATTAGAGCCAAGGGTAAAGAGTCAGGGTAAAACCGAATGGTGTCCGTCTAAGCAAGCAGTGGCGTGTGCTTTCAGACACCACACCTGAGGATGCTGAGACATCTGGGCAAGACCTTCACTTTTAAATTCTTAAGAAAGCTGGATCTGGGCATACTGGGTGTTTATTTGGGGTCTGTATATCAATACCAATAGGAGATTCCTTGGAGGAATTAATGCCACAAAAAGCCAGGCCAACCTTAGACCTTTGGGAGAGGTGCAGCGTCACCCAATCCCAGTCCCTGGAGGGCAAAGAGAGGTGGCACCACCAAGCCCTGGCACAGGGTCCGCTATGGGATGTGGCCTCGTCCAGCAGGAGCTAAGTCAGAATTAAGAGCTGACCAGGAGCAAAGCCAGGACCACTAGGGCATGTCCCAAGGCAGGTAGAGCTCGGTGAATTAGGGAAGATGCTCTTCTGCTGTGGCAGGGCCCCTTCCCCAGGCCCCAGCCCACTCCCTGCTGGGCCTTTCCCTGGACCAGAAGCTGTGCCTCCAAGCCCAGCTTGGATGTCAGGGGCATACCCTTATAGATGGAATAAGATACAGATAAAATATGATTTTTATTTTTAATTGTAAAATACTTCAAACATGTAGGAAATAATTTAGAAACAAGCATACCTGTGTCACAGATTTAAGCATTTTGCTATATTTGCTCCAGATCTCTCTCTCTCTCTCCCTGTCTCTCCCTGTCTGTCTTTGTCTTTCTCTGTCTCTTTTATTTTAAGGAAATAAAATGTTAAAAAAAATAGTTAGGATTAACGTCATTAATCAGTGGGGGAAATGCAAATTTAAACCACAATGTGTTACCACTACATATCCATTAGAGTGATTAAAATAAAACACAGGCAACACTGAATCTCCGTGAGGAACTCTCATGCTTTGGTGGGAATATAAAATAGTGCAACCACTTTTGAAGAAGGTCTGGGAGTTTCTTATAAAACTAAACATATACCTACTCTTCGTCCAGCAATTCCAACTCTGGTTATGTATTCAAGAAAAATTTAAATGTGTGCTCACAAAAAGACCTATGTGAGAATGTTCCTGGCCAAAAATCAGAAAAAGCCCAGGTGTCCATCATAGGAGAATGGATCAACAAATGGTAGCATTTTCCTACAAATGGAATAGTACTCTGTAACAGAAACTAACAAGTTCCCGATACACACACCAACATGAGCGAATCTCAGGAACTTCATGCTGAGTGAAGGGAGCCTTACCCAGAAGAGCATGTGCTGTGTGATTCCATTTGTCTGAAATTCCATAATGGGCAAAACTAGGCTGTGATGGAAAAAGCAGAACATTGGTTGCCTCTGGAGAGGTTGGGGTGGGCTTTGACCAGGGAAGGGCACAAGGGGATTTTCTAGGTGATAGTTGCGTTGTATAATGTGATATTTGGGCATCGGTTACACAGGTGTTTGCATTTGTTAAAATTCAGCAAATGGGTACTTAAGATTTGTGCGTTTCACTGTAAGTTTTACGTCAAAAGAGAAACTATAATCAAATGTTGAACTCTAACTAATGATATGCACACTGAAGGATGTGGGGGAGTGCATGGTATCTGCAATAGTCTTTAGGAGGCCTGAAAAAACAAGACGCATGGATGGGTAGAGGATGGAAAGATGGATAGACTAAGTGATAAGGCAAATAGAGTAAAACGTTAATGGAATCTACCAATGGGCCTGTAGGGTGAAAAATTCTTTCAACTTTATATTTGAAAATTTTCATGAGAAAGTGTTAGAAAAAATACGCAAATGAAAAGAGAGCTAAGCCCTACTCCCTTATCCAACTCCTGCCCAGCTTGCTTTCTCTTCCCTTCCTCCTCAGGGAGAGTCTGTGTCTTGGAGGCAATGGCATTATTCACACCATGTTTTACTACTTTTATTGTATTTACTTATAGCCACAGCCAGACATTATTTTGAGAGTTTTTTTTTAACAACGTAAGTGTTTCCATATCATATATGTCTTTTTATTAACTTTAAATCAGCAGTATGCTTTGGAGCTAAACATAAATCTGGTTCTTTCATTTTGGCTGCTATTTATATTTTGTTGCATGAATACACCACTTTATGCATTTCCATGGTAATCCACTGTGAGGTTGCTTCCAGAGTATTGCTATGTAATATGATTGTTGTTAATGACATATGGATGCAAAGTCGGGCCCTGTAGCCCCATTGCAGGACTCTTTTGGACTGATAGGTGGAAGCTAGGAGTCCAGTGGCTTGGGGAGCATTTATGGCCTTCCTCTGAGGGGAAGAAAACACTCCCTCCTGAGATCTCAGTGCTCTAGTCCCCTGCAGAGGACTCACCCTGTGGGTGTTGGTATGTGTGTGGGGGTCATATGCTCCTCCTGCATAGAGGCTGTGGCAGCTGCAGGTGAATGTGTCTGGCTCCTGGGCATAAGGACAGGCTCTTTCCTAGGGTGCTGATGCATCCTTGGGGTCTAAGTCAGCAGCTTAACTGGAAGCTGCCTGGGCCCAGTGCTGTTGTCCAAACTGTGAAGGAAACTGTCTACTCTCTGCCTTGTCTGTCTTGTCTAGATGTTTTGATATAGCCCGAGAGCCTACATCTAGAGGCGTAGAGCCTACATCTACATTTATGTCTAGCCTACCTAGACATAAATCTAGTCTTCTTGTGACACAAGTACAAAACCTATTTTTAAAAAATTATAAACTGCCAAGCTTTGTTCTAAGCTTGAATCATTCTTGGCAATGGAAGGGTGAATGATGTTAATGATTGCATTCGTAAATAATCACAATTTAGTTGTGTGCTTCAGGCTTCTTTGTTGTTAAGCTTTTTACTTAAATTCTCATTTCTCAATGCTCGTAACTCACACATTTTTTATTCATTCATAAAATATTCATTCAGTAAATATTGGTACTTCAAGAACTTGCTTTGTGGTACCTTCATCAGGTTCCAGCAGTGCCAGGATGAATAATTAAGGACCCCTCCTATCCAGGGAGTAACAACACAGCATGAGGAGAGTCTCATGCAGCTGGGGCGGCCCCGCATTTCCTGCCTGTTGGGGGCATTTTGCTGTCCTGGGGTGGGGATAAAACAGAGGTCATGACGTTACATTTGTCTGGGAAGTCATCTTGTCCCCACTAACCCAGTGGTGACTGCCAGGAGCCCCGGTGTTTGCGGGGATGCAAGGAATCACTCCCGTTCCCTCTCCGAACCTCTCTGGCCTTCCCGGCCTTCTCTGGATCAGATACATGCTCTGCTCCGTGGAGGAGGTCACAGTTCTTTGGTTCTCATGGAGCAGTTCTGGTAGAGGAAGCACAGGTGCTTGTACTTTACCTGGCAGTGCTGGGAAGCACCTTGCAGAACTTGGCCATGAACACTGTCCCTGTACATCCAGGCCCTGTCTCCCCAGTGCCCTGTCTCTTCCCTGAGTCCTGACCTCGACCCCTTTCCCAGCTCTCCCCTTCTGCCGTGAGGACCCATCCCCACTGCACCTCAGGCTTTGCTGGGTGCTGAGGTGCTGAAGAAGGCTTCCCTCTGCCCAGGCGTGCCACTCTGAGGAGGGACGGGTGGTCCTCAGACTCCAGTTCAGTCTGTCTACCGTGTGGGTGTGGGTGTGGGTACGTGCACATCCCAGGTGTGGCAGGCAATGTTCTTACTGCTGCCATAGAAGTGGGCAGAGGAACAATGCTTTCTGCTGGAGATGGCTCAGCCGAGTCTCAAATGAAAAGCCATATTCCTGGAATCAACGTGGCTTTGACGCTGCTCTTTACAGAACCTCGGCATTCCTGGGTCAAGAGGCGTTTGACTTCCTTTTAAAGGTGGCCTGCGGTTCAAGAGAGGGACCAACTCCAATTAGATTGTTGAGGTGCCGGCCTCTCTCCCTCCCTCGTGGTAGAAAGGGGTGATCTCAATTGCCCAATACAAGAGAAATATGTCCTCAGGAGCAGAAAGGAGGAGCATCGTGCTTCCCAGGGGAAGAAAGGACGGGAGTCAGAGTCACTGAGCCCCGTGTGTTTGGAAGAGTTTGGGCAATGCAAGCCTCAGATCCTCTCATGTAGGAGATTTGTCTGCATTTTACTGATAAGTAAACGAAGTTGATCAAAGTCACTTAGTGGGACCCACGTCTGTCTGACGGCATGGCTGTGCTTGGAATGGCGATTTAAGATGGGCTGGAGCAGGGCTGGGGGGTAAAACCAAGATCTGTTCCCTTCTCTCTTCTGCTCTGCGCAGCCTTAGGTAAGTTGTAGCCAGCACTGTGAAGTCCACGGTCAAGTGTAAAGGCCGGCAGGAGAAAGGGTGGGGCGGGGAAGCAAACTGGGTCTTTGGCTTCCAAGATGTTCATTAATTCACTCAACAAATACTACCTGAGTATTGGGCAGGTGCCAGGCCCTGCCAGGAGGTGAGACAGTGAGTGAAGGTGGTACTGCCTGTGTCCTCACAGCACTGAGGTTTTGGTGTGGAAGGAAGGCGCACGAACAGGCGATTGTCATGTGCTGTGAGGGGAATTGAAAGCATGTAGGGAGCAACCCAACCAGACAGAGTGAGGAGGTGCTGGGGAGGCTTCCGGGAAGAAGTGATGTTAATATGGAACAAGACAGACAAGTCGGAGTCATCTAGGGCTGGAGAGCAAGGGAACAGCAACCCAGGTGGAGGAACAGCCTGCCCTAGGAACGGCATATGCAAAGAGCGACGTGAAAGAGTTCTTCACAAACTACATATCCGAGTTCTTAAACTGGAAATTCCGCTCTTGTCATGTGTTTCTTAGAGATATCTTTGTAATCTTATAATTTAAAGTACAGCGTTTCAGCAAATGGATGTTGAAAGTACCTCTCTACCTTCCTAATCTCTTCTTTAAAAGGTCCTTTGGAAATTAGTGACTCTCCTCTCAGCTTGTGAGTTTCTGTGGCATGGTTGATGCATCAATTCTGTAATTAAGGGCCATTAGTTAACTTCACTTTGGCCAAACACAATTTGTGGTCCTTGGTCTGTAGTGATTACATTTTCTGGGACTCTATACCGTCAGTTGTGACATTCAAGATGTTGTCCCCCAATCTTGCAGCTAGATGCCCGTAGTAACATTCATTTTTATCTGAGAGGTGGTGTAACGCAAGACACCATTTTCTCGTGCATTAGCTTCTTTAATCCTCACGACAGTTCTTCAAGGTGTGGGCAATGTGCCCATTTTTGCATATGAGTAAGGGAGCTCAAAAGTTACCAACGGTCATGCAGTTAGTTCAAATTGGAACGCAGGGCTGCCCAGTTACCACCCATACCTCTCCACAGGAGTTATCTACAGTTCTTTAGGCTATGTCCCCCGGGATTGGGCATTCCTCCTCATCCAATTTCAAAAGATGACCAGAAACAGTAGAAGTCTCTTTTGAGTGAAACAGTGTGAACTTTCTCAAGAAAATATAATGATGCCAGTGCCAAATTTACTGGAAAATTAAGATATGATAATTACTGTGTTTTTTGCTTAATTATCAAACCATTAAAATTAAATTTCATGACAACCTTCATTTATTCATAATCTCTTTTAATTTATGGTAATAAATGTTATCTCGTTCCGTGCTTCAAGCTACCCTGTTTTGTCCCACCCTCCCTCACACAGAGGCACCGCCTGCACAGCGGGCCTGGCGTCCAAGTGTCCAAACGTTGCCTCCCTGGGGAGATTTGTTGCTGGTTGGCTGTGAACAGATCAGCTGTCACGTGTCACATGGATCCTAGGATGGCTTTCATGCCAGAGGGTCAGGGACAGACGCCAGGAGCAAGCTGCCCCTGCAGTGCTCTGAACCTTCCCCTTGACGCTGTCCAGGCGGCTGGGAGGGCCAGGCTGTGGCTCTGGTTGGACCCTCACGTCTAGGAGGATCCCGGATTGAGCTTTGAGGCGGGAGCGAGAAGGCCCGGCTTCTCCACCGCTGTGGTGGTTGTGTTTCAGGGTCCTTTTGATCATCTGTGGGTGGGCTCCAGCCTGTGGCAGGGTGCTGACTTCATCTTGCAGTCTGTTTCTGGTTTCCTTTGTCTTCTTCTGCCCCTTGAGTGGTCTTAGATAAGCCTTCATCTCCTCTAGGTTTTGATTTCTTCCCCATCATATGAGAGGCTAAAACAGTGTTTACCATAGGAATGAAAGAGCAAATGCGGTGAGGATGTAATTGGCCCTAATTTGTCATTGCTATGTTTGCTGTGCCGCTTGTTCCGTCTCCACAGTATCTTTTGAAGTCGATGTCATTATCGTCATCCCTGTTGACCAGATGAAGAAACAGCTCAGAGAGGTGACCGGCTAGTGGCTGCTGAGGTCCCTTCCTCCTCTAACGCTTCTGATTTTTATTTTACATCACTCCTCGCAGAGGTGGTAGGGAGCAGGGAAAATAGTGGCAAGATGAGTCCCAGCCTGCACATCCTCTCCCCACATACCGTTCACCTGTGTGCCTGCACATCCTCTCCCCATGCACCATTCACCTGTGTGCCTGCACATCCTCTCCCCATGCACCATTCACCTGTGTGCCTGCCCATCCCCTCCCCACACACCATTCACCTGTGTGCCTGCACATCCTCTCCCCATGCACCATTCACCTGTGTGCCTGCCCATCCCCTCCCCACATACCGTTCACCTGTGTGCCTGCACATCCTCTCCCCATGCACCATTCACCTGTGTGCCTGCCCATCCCCTCCCCATGCACCATTCACCTGTGTGCCTGCACATCCCCTCCCCATGCACCATTCACCTGTGTGCCTGCCCATCCCCTCCCCACACACCATTCACCTGTGTGCCTGCACATCCTCTCCCCATGCACCATTCACCTGTGTGCCTGCCCATCCCCTCCCCACATACCGTTCACCTGTGTGCCTGCCCATCCCCTCCCCATGCACCATTCACCTGTGTGCCTGCACATCCCCTCCCCATGCACCATTCACCTGTGTGCCTGCCCATCCCCTCCCCATGCACCATTCACCTGTGTGCCTGCCCATCCCCTCCCCACATACCGTTCACCTGTGTGCCTGCCCATCCCCTCCCCATGCACCGTTCACCTGTGTGCCTGCATATCCTCTCCCCATGCACCATTCACCTGTGTGCCTGCCCATCCCCTCCCCACATACCGTTCACCTGTGTGCCTGCCCATCCCCTCCCCATGCACCATTCACCTGTGTACCTGCACATCCTCTCCCCATGCACCATTCACCTGTGTGCCTGCCCATCCCCTCCCCACATACCGTTCACCTGTGTGCCTGCCCATCCCCTCCCCATGCACCGTTCACCTGTGTGCCTGCATATCCTCTCCCCATGCACCATTCACCTGTGTGCCAGGTGCGTTCCTGAGTCCCAGCGAGCACTGGACGGCGCGGTCCTGCCCCCTGGAGTGCGTGATCAGTGATTTCTGCACAGTCCCTTCTCCTGGGGTTTATGCTGTCCTGTTGAACATTCCCGTTTATCCAAGCCCAGAATAGCCCCAAACTCAAATACCTGGCTCCAAGGTTTAATTCCTTCAAACACTCCAAAGAACTTTGTGAATCATTCAAGGAATACCTCCTTCTTTGGAGCCTGGTGTCATTGCTCGTTGTTATTTAACCGTACTTAAAATTTTTGCACATCCTCTGTCTGTGGGTGGCATACTCTGCCCCTCTCAGTCAGCAAGCCTTTTTCCTTGTCCTGGTGATCCCTCCTGAAATCATTCTGAGTTAGAAGACTTTGTGGATTTTCTTTGTACCTTCTTTGTCAAACTGGAAGAAAAATGGGAGAGTCCTTCAGAAACTTCGCTTCTAGAAACAAGGAGAAACCATCCTGTTCCATGCTGTACTCTTGTCCTTGCAACTGATCAATGGGGAAACTGAGGCTCAGAGTTATTTAGCAAGTCTCAGGCAGAGTGACATTAGAACCCAGGGCTCCTAATTCCCTGTCTGGAGCTGTCTCTACCGCCCCACTCCCCTCCCTCTAATGAGCAGTTTTTCAAGTTTTCCTAAGGGAAACCCAGATGGCTCTTGAATCAGTTGTAGCCCCTGATGATTAATAGGCAACAAAAAGTGTTGGAGTTCAGCCTGGAGAAGCAATCTGGTCACAGAGATTCAATACCTTGGGAGATACAGCCGTTTGCTGACTCAGATGACAGGAGAAATTTTTTTCTTTTTGTGAGAAAAGAACAACGAGATGACTTGACTGGGTTCCATATACCGTGCAGATTTCTGTTCCTCAGAAATCTTAGATGTAGGGTTTTTCTTCTGGGTTTCTGCCTGTGCAGTTCTTGAGCGTCTGCTCTAGCGATGACACGTCTGGAGTCCCCGCACTTGTGCAGGAGATGGCCCATCCTCACGCCCCCACCCTGGGCTGCAGGCCGGTTTTCAGCTACTCACACCCGTGAACAAAGGCCGAGTGGCACAGGATGGGGCCACACTTAGCACGTGTCCAGTCTCGGCTCAGCCACAGGCCGGCTCAGCTCTCCTGGGCAAGTTGGTTGGCCTTGTTGAGCTTCCAAGTGCTTTTCTTTAAAATGGGATAACAACACCTGTCCTACAGGTTGTTATAAATACAAAAGTTCATCCACGTCAGGTGCCTAGCTCCGTGTGCGACCCACAGTGGTGCTCCGTAAATGGCAGAGAAAGTTATCTTTCAGTACCCTCATCACACTTTGAAAACGGTTCCCACCATCCTGGCTGCCATGGCTGGAGCATGTCTCAGCCTGGGTGAAGGGCATGCATTTGAGGTTTTGTGTTTCCTTTTTAGGGAGATGGCTGTACCAGACAGTTGCTCAAGTTGTTATTATTTATAGCCTCATCTCCCGGGCTTCTCAGTGGTGTCTGAAGTGGAGACAGAGAAAGTTCTCATTTATGAGGAGTCAGAGGATTTATTATAAGGAATTGTTAACAAGGCCTAAGGTTGGTAACTAGGTAACTGAAAGGGTGGAGGGTACCACCCAGGCGGCTGGTGTAGCAGCTGCAGGAAGCAGCGCCGCCCTGGGGCCAGGGGCCAAGGCAGCCGGTTGGGATGATCACAGTTAGAAGCTGGGGACTGCGGGCATGGAGCTGACACTCGGTGTTCTGAGGAAGGGACGCTGGGGTCTGGGGTCTCAGAGGTGAGGTGCGATGTTGTTGGGTGCGCCCACAGGGATCAGGGGCTGTCAGGCAACCCTCAGGGAGCGACAGGAAGCCCTGGAGGGAGCAGGTCCCTCCTCCTTCTGTAGTCCCACGGCCTCCTCCCACACCCCAGTGGGAGGGCAGAAATGGGGCCTGCAGAGTCAATGACGGTGTAGCTTGCCCATCAAGCCCTGCTTTGAGCCAGCTCTGCCTTGGGTCCTCCCTGATCTCCCTGCTAGAGTTATGTCTTGCTCTTCAGCATGTCATGGATTCTTGAATGCTGTTTGTTATTTTCTACCTCATGTTCTCGTTCCTGATGGACTAGAGGTTCCCAGGCTTTGCTGCATATTGTAATTACAGGGGATCTTTGAAAAACAGTGATGCCCGCCCCACGCCCCATCCTGATCTGATTGGTTGGCTGCCACCTGGGCATCAGAATTTGTAAATCTCCCCTGGTGACTCTAATGTGCAGCCAAGTGTGGGAACCACGGTGCTAGACTGTGAATTCTTTGAGAGCAGTGTTTGTGTCTTATTCATCTCTGAATGTCCCCACCCCTTGATCCAGTGTCCAGCACATGGCAGGTGCTCAGGTAACATGTGATTGTGAGTGAGTTGGCTGTAGGCATGCTGCATTGTCATTCACAAGTGTCCGTTCCTCCTTGGGGGTCTTGCTCTTGGCACTTCCACTCACAGCCTGCCTCAGGCAGGAGGTTTTAAGCTGACCCTCGGGGGACATGGTGGTGTTTGTCCCCCTGGTTCAGTTCACCAGGAAGGGGTGATGAGTAATGACACCAGTCTTGTATTTTCTGTGGTGCTCCCACTCCCATCAGGGCTTGTCACTCAAACTACCAAGCCCAGTCTTCCCTCAACCACAGTGCTCCGGTTGGTCTGGGAACTAGAAATTCTGAGAGCTCAGCATTCCCTGCCTGGGGAGTGGAGTCTGGCCCCTGAGCCCCATAGTAGATCTCTCAGGTGAAACCTACCCACCTTTCTGGGCTGCCAAGTGTCTCTGCCCACCTGTTAGGAAAAGGGACTCATTTTATCTGTGGAAAGAGGACAGCGCCCTGGACTGGGCAGAAGTGTGCGTTGCCATCCCACCTTGGCCCATTCTCCGTCGTGATCCGTGACAGGTCCTCAGCGCCTGTGATGCTTAGCTCTTCCTGTTTCTGATGGGCAGTGAGGACCCCAGCCGTGCCCACCTCAGCACGGGGTCATTCAGCGAAGGTGCTGAAGTGAAAGGGGAGCCGTCGTTATGCATCCTTTTACTTAAAAACTTTATTTTGGAAAATTCACATATATGCAAAAGGTGCCGTAATAGTATGATGAACCCCACGTACTTCCCTCCCAGCTTCTACAGCCAGCAATTCATGACCAGTCTTGTTCTTCTCTCCCTGACCAACTTCCCCCTTTGCTGTATTATTTTAAAGCAAATCCAAGACATCATAATATTTCATCTGTGAACATTTTAATATTTAATGCTGGAATACCATATCCTGTTTTAAAATGGACAGTTCCTCAATATCAACAAATATCTAGTCAATGTTTAAATTCCCAATAATCTCAGTGTCAGATTTCTAAAACATTTTTTTGAATCAAATTCAAGAAGTTGGTGAGTCTCAAATCCATCTTTAATCTGTAGGTTCTACTTTAGTCTCTTTTTCTCTGACGCACTTTTCACTGACTAAACCAGGTCCCCCAGTTGGAGGTTTGCCAGTTGCATGCCTGTGGTGGCATTTAACTTGCTTCTCTGACTTCTTTTTCTTTATTCCTCACTAAATTAGTAGGAAGTCTAGAGGCTGGATCCTATTCAGGATATTTTTCTTTTTTTTGCAGAGAATAGCCATCAGACAGCACTGTGTCTCCTTATTTTCTTTTGGTGATGGAGCCATTACTATTTGATGTTTTTCTCTTACCTAACCCTACACCCTAAAGGCCTAGCAGGGAATTCTTATACCAGATGCATGTGTTTTCATCCCCAGTGGCTCAGTGAACATTAAGAAACCCCCTAACTCTTCTTCTTAAGCTCAAAACAAAACAAGCACGAAAGCGCCATTGGAAAATGACCAGATGAAGAAGTGAAGCTGTTTGCTGTGTGCTCTCAGCTCCAAATCATCTTGCTCATCAGATGATTAAGGCTCATCACTCAGCAGCTGCCCACGGAGAGAAACCGGGATCACGCTGGCACCCTTCAGGGCTCTCAGGCCCAGTGGGATTTGGAGACCCCGCAGCAACCTCTGGTGGCTGACGCGGCTCTGGAGCTGAATAGCCCTGGGCCTGGCAGCCCCCAGGGAGTGACAGTATCCTCGATCTCCACTGGAACTGTTTTCAGGGGCTGGGAGGAGAGTACGGGCAGGATGAGTTCAGGACTTCTGGGTCTTTCTGGCACAAATTAGCTTGAGTAGCATCTGTATATATTTGTCACACATTATGCTGCTTCCCCTATAATAACTTAAGTTTGTAAATTGTGTTTTTCTAGGGCAAGGGTTATTGTCCCCACCCGATGGCCAACTCAGTGGAGGTGAGGATGGGAGGGGGTGTCTCGGGGTGGTGAGTGGTTCCTGTGGACTGATGTGATGCTGGGTGCTGCCATGGCAGTGTGGGGGGACATGCGGGGGTGAGCTAGGCTGGGCCAGATCTTAGAGGACCTTGGATGCCAGGTAGAAGGAAATGATCTTTATTACATTTTTAATGAGGGATTTTTGGAAGGTTTTTGAAGATGTTCTTTGCCTTTTGGGTTTTCCCCATTTTCACCTGCGAGATAAATGACAACTTCACTGCTGGCTTGAAATCCTCCTGTGAGAGCCGTGGTTCTCAGAGTGTGGACCCCAGACCAGCAGGAACATCATCGCTGGGAACTTGCTAGAAATGCAAATTTTCGGGACCCACCCTAGACTTACTCTGGGGGCAGGGGCCCAGCAATCTGTAGTTTAACAAGCCCTCCATGTGCTTCTGTTGCTCAAAGAAGTTTGAGAACCAGTGTGTTAGAGAAATGCCGAGGAGTGCAGTCCAGGCTGAGCAAACATGGACACGTGTCTCCCCCAAAGCCACGTCCACGACTTGGCCTCCTGCTTGTGCAGTTTGGTAGAAAGTCTCGTCTGGGCAGCACTTGTTTTTCTCTGCTTCTGGTGGAAGGTGCCAGATCTTGGACATAGGCCCACTCAGAATCACCTCCCTTCCTTCCTGGCAGTACTTGCCCAGTGGGAGGGGGAGCTACACAGGGCACCTTTTGGGGATAGGGATGGGTTTTGGTTCTAATGAGTTGTGCACAGTCAGGGCTGCGGTGTTGTAGGAGCCCTTTGAAATGAGAAACAGCTGATCTAGGTCTGCTGCTGGGAAGGGAAGGCAAAGTGGACCTGGGAAAAATGCACACAGGTGCCCTCTGCAGAGTTCAAGCCCCTGGGAACCGGGCAGGGAGGACCGGGGAGGTCAGATGAAGGGCGCCTGGCATAGTGGAAGGAGTGCTTCAGCCTGGGTTAATGTCTTGCCTCTGCATGTGTCAGGTCTTCTCTAAGCCTCATTTCCTCATCTGTAAAAAGGGGTGGTGGTACGGATTAAGAAGGGGCATGTACAAAGCCCTTGTAGAGAAGTCAGTACAGTGGGGTACGTTTACTTTCCTTTTCTATGGTGACACTTCCGGGACACTGAGCCCTGACTGGCTAGATGTCACAGGAGGAACCTTGAACTCAAATCAACCTGGGTTGAGTAACTTAATTTACTTAATCTCTGTGACTTTAGTTTCCACGTCTGTAAAATGGGAACTCTAACACCTACCTTTCCAGGTTGCCATGAGGGTTAGGTGAAATAATGTGGATCTAGCCACGGTGGGCACTCAGTAAGTGTGGCGTCTCTTCTGCTGATGCTACAGCTGCTGGGTCCGCTGGGTCCTGTCATTGGGTGGTTCAAGCAGAACCTGGCTGGTGACAGAGACATCGCCTCAGAGATGCCTGACTTTCATGAGAGACTGTACCGCTGAGCCCTGGAGAGTCTAAGACCCTGAGATACGATTCCCGTTTTACATTATGTATTGCCTGTAACTTGTCCCCATTGAAACACACCAATTTTCCAAGCCCCATTTTATAACTCCCCTCTTAGGCCCAGTCTACACTGAGTTCACCTCTAGACGCATAAGTGCTTGAAAAAATACCTGTTGACGTGGGTATACAATAACTGAAGTGAACCTTTTCTTACTGTGGAAACATTTGCCATAAAGAGATTGTGACTCTTTTATTCCAACTGTCTCTGATTGTTGGAGCCATTTCTTCCTCCTCTCCTTACCCCAGGGTAGGCTGTGGGCCCAAGTGAAAGCAGGGTGGTGTCTCCTGAGTCAGTGTCTCCTACAGTTAGAGGAGGCAGAGGTGTGCTTTAGTGCTGACCCGGCTGAGGCGGGTGCCTTTGCAGAGGCCAGGCCTGAGTTGTAGCAGTGGAGAATTTGAACTTTGGCCTTTTCCCCCCTCTGCCTCATCTATAAGCATCTTGGTGATAGAAAATATAATTAAATTTCTTTGCATACTCCATTTTGTTTTGGAGCAATTCTTTGGGGTCTAAGGTTTTCATTTTCCCTGCCACCCAGGGATCCAGCGTCAGAATCTGAGATACAGATAGAAAATGGCTTGACCAATGCATTAGGGACCAGCATTGCTTTGGGTGGACTTATAACCAGGGCCATGGAATTTGATGGCACAGTTTGTGCCTTGCGTAAGTTGTACCTGACCTGGGGGGTCTGAGATTCCACCCACGTTCTGCTTGGGAGCTCTGTCAGGGCCTGTGTTAGCTTAGAGCAAAGAGTGCCTTTTTCTCATTGGCCTACTCAGAGGGGAAGCATTTTGCAGCATATCCACCCAGAGGGGATATTTCTTTCTAATGTACAGAAAGGCATCCTATGTGCTCCCAGTAGCCTTAGGTGTATCCTCCTAAAATGTGATTGTTTTCATCATCTTAATTTTATATATCTATTCCTATGGGGAAAAGTTTGGTAAGAAAATGTAAAATTTTGTTCCATGCAGAACCACCTTCTTGGTTCTCTAAGTTTTGGGTTCACCCCCATATCGGAGTTGTGCCATGGGTGCTTCATAAGCTAATAGAGACAATGTCCCCCCCAAGTTTTTGGTGGTGGTATTTGGGCATGGGGAGGGGGGAAATAGGTTATGTTGGCAATAGGGTGCATTCTTTTATACTGGAAATTTAAAATATATAGCTGGTGCCTTTGGTACTCATTCATACTTCCATTTATTCAACATTTATTACATGCATATCATCTTGCCAGGTGTGCTTGGTACTGGTGAAACAGCTGAGAACAAGGTGTAGTTCTTTGTGCACAGAACCACAGGCTCACAGCGGGCAGACCACCCACCCATGGCATGTGATTTGGTGCAGGGAGTGGCAAGGCAGGGGCTAGCCATGGGGCTGTGAGCAGGGTCTCATCCCCTAACCAGCCTGGGGGTGGAGATTGGGGACAGCTTCTCCATGGAAGTGACCTTCAAGGGAGACTGAAGGCCAAGAAGGAGCTGGCCAGAGAAGGGCAAATTGAGTGGGGGGCGCTTAGAAGAGGGGGAAGCCTGTGCCAGGCCGGAGGTTAGGGGGAGCACACTGGGTTCTGGAGGCCATAGGTTGTTCAGAGTTGGAGCCGAGAGGATGGAGAGGACAGTCCAAGGTGAGGCCGGAGGGGCAGCAGGGCCTGTGAGCCAAGGTCAAAGCCAAGTCTTTTTCTGAGGGGAAGGGATGGTCATGAGAGGGTTCTAGGCAGGAGAGTGTCAAATTGGCCTTTTAAGAAGTATCTGGAAGGGGGTGACAGCTGGTGAGCGCCTGGGGGCTGGTCTAAGGTAGGTCATAGTGGCTGCGACTGGGGGTGCCCTTCGGTGCTGAAAGGAGAGGCTGGATTCCAGAGATCCTTGAGAAGGAGGAAGACTTGGCAGGATTTGTGGGTGTGGGGTGTGGAGAAGGGAAGGAAAGCTTCTAGTTTGGGCAACTGGGTGGGTGGTGTTGCCATTCACTCACCCGGGGAATGCAGGGGACGGAGCCGGGGGGGGGTGGATTCCGCAGTGTGTAGGGGCTACAGCCACGTGGCTGCTGTCCTTACAGGTACAGCCGGCTTCCTGCCACACCACAAATGCCACACTGTGACCTCAGGCAAAGAGCACTAGGCAGGGAGTCGAAGGTCTGGCCTCTGATTGCGTCTCTGCCACAGGCTTGCCCTCTGAGCCTGGGCTTGCCATTTCGGTTTTGTAAATTCCCCAGTCCAGCAAATGGAACCTCTGTTAGGTCCCGTGAGAAAATAGAAGTGGAGCTGATTATAACTTACAAGGCACTTGGAAAATTTGACCATTTTTATTCTCTTCCCTCCTGTGAGTGAGACCGTGGGGGAAGGCAAGAGAGAGCCAAGCTCTTCCCCCGTTTCCTGGGAATGGGCATTCCGTACAAATGGGCACCTTTCTCTGGAGTTCCACAAGGAATCTCAGGGTGCTAGGACCTGGTTCTCAGCCCTCACCTGGCTTGTTAACCAGTAAAGCTCAGAGAGGCTTCTGATGCCAGAGCTGGGACATGGACCTCCGCTGTGGGACTCGGGAGGTCTGTTCTTCCCGTTGGGGCATGGCTGGCACCTCTGTTTCCCTGGTTTAGGAGACTCTTCCTGTTCAACCCCACACCCTGCTTTTCAGCCCAGAAATGAGACCCAAATCCCACTGTGGGTGGGAGAAGAAGGAGAAAGAGAAAGGTCAGACACTCATCCCTGTCTGCACTGTGCGGGTGGGCTGGGCCTGGGCAAGCTGGGCCCCACCCAGGGCATGGACCCGCCTGGATGGGCAGGGCTGATGCCACTGCAGGGACTCTCCTCTTGGGGATGATGGTCTTGTCTAAGGTATGCTATGGCTTCTCAGCAGACTGATTCATGGCCCAGAAAAATCGCTGTGTTCTTTCTCGGCCTGTGGCTTACACAACATTTTTCACATAATAAAAGAGTACTTCAGAGTTGAAAACTGGCTGGAAACGTGGGTAACAAGGCAGTGTCCTGGAGCAGAGTGCTTGCCTATTAGAACCGTTGGTGGCAAAACCAAAGTGAAATGGGGCTGACATAATGGAGTCATTTAATTTGTGTCAGTTCAGAAAGTCTCCGTGAAGTTACATTAACTCTGAAGACCTATTAGCCACTGGAACCTGCCCAAGACAGACACAGTAAAACCAGCGCTGTCAGAGGAGAGCTTTCTTTGGCTTCTAGAGCGTGGACCTTAATGCCTGCTGGCATTGGAGGAGAAGGAGCATCGCAAGGCTTTCCGCACTATTTGCTGACACCTTCGTACTATACACGGTCACATTTTATAGCCCTGCTGCGTTAGCAGAAGGCTTTCAGATCTATCATGTCACCTCCCCGGTTCTTATCATATTCTTCCTGCTTGCCCGCTGAGGAAATTGAGGCTCAGTGAGATCAAGTGACTGCCCCAGGTGACACCACAGCTGCATCCATGCCAGGGTTTGAACTGTGGTTATAAGACCCAGTTTACCACGGTGAGCTCCACCCTGCTTGGCTGACTTGTTCATTCTATCTGTGAATCAAGAGCTCTTACCAGGACCACGCTGTGTGCCGGGCACTGGAGATGCAGATATTGAAGGACCGTGGCTGTGAGGACTTCAGACAGTACTGGGAGGGAAAGGTCAGCGTCTCGACAGTCAGAATACGTCAAGGGAGAGGCTGCTCTCACTCCAGATGAGAACAGGCTGGGGAGGGGGAGGATACGTTGTGTCCCCTTCCTGAAGCAGTGACCCTGCATGTTAAAGCCTGAGAATAGGCCTTGCCCATTCGGGGCCATCTTGTCAATTGCCTGCCCTAATCTTTCAGTTTGGAAATGAATATACTGTGTATGTATTAAACATGCACAATACGGGTGCCATGGGTATACACGTGTTCAGAGATATGTGAGTTTATTTACATATGCCTGCACACATGCATAAAACTGTGAGTGTTATTCTTACCATCTTCCAAATATTGTTGTAGCCCATGGGTTTATCTGAAGTGCAGTCGTAGCTGATATTCTCTCCACTTCAGAAATAGTGGAAAGGCCATGAGCTTCAGGCCACAGAGATCTGGGTCAGAGTCCTCCCTCCACTTTTGCACGTTGTGTAATCTTGGGTAAATTACCCTCTGAGCATCAGATGATAATACCTGCCTGGCCAGGTGAGTGTGAGGATTATTTGAGTGCATACCTCTCACGTACCTGGCATAGAGCCTGTCTAGATTTAGTAACTGTTACACAAATGGTGGTCCACTTCTCTTTTCTTAGAGAAACTTAAGAGTACTCTTCTGTATCAGTAATACATCATTCTGAAGAGGAAAAGAAGCAAAGGCCCTTTAAGGTGAGGTTTGCAAGTAGACCACATCTACCTTCAGGAATGTGCGACTTTGTTGATGTATGATATCGGTTGTCCACTAGCAACAGTATACGACAATAGTCGTATTGTCCCCTCCAACCGTGTCCTCCCACCTGACATCAGGGTCGTCCTGGAGATCCCTGAGATTCAAGGAAGACGGGGGACAGACTGGGCACCCCATCCTAGGAAAGAACTTAAGACTCCTGATAGTGGGAGCCTGTTTCCAGGACTTGTTAGGGACCAGAGGACGCGTAATCAGATAATAAGGAGGCACTGAGAAGTGGGGAGATTGTAAGGCCATGGGGCAAGGCTGCAGACTTCTCAATTTAACAACAACAACAAAAAAATCCCATGCTTATGTCCTTGTGCACCCCTGCTCCCCCAAGGCCAGTGTTTTATTGGGGAAAGGGGTGGTTTTTTTTTTTTTTTTTTTTTACTTTTGCTGTTGTATATTTGGACAAATGTATAATGACGTGTATCCACTGTTATAAAATCCTCTGTGCTCCACCTATTCATCCTTCCATACCCCCAACCCTTGGCGACCACTGATCTTTTGACTATTTCCTTAGTTTTGCCTTTTGCGGAATGTTGTATAGCTGGAATCATATGGTAGATAGCCTTTTCAGATTGGCTTCCTTCACTTTGCAATATGCATGTAAGGTTCCTCCATGTCTTTTCATGGCTTCATAGCTCATTTCTTTTAATGCTGAATAATATTTTGTGGGAGGGACCACAGCTAATTTATCCATTCACCTACTGACAGACATCTTGGTTGCTTCTAAATTTTGGCAGTTATGAATAAAGCTGCCATAAACATCCAAGTGCAGGTTTTTGTGCAGACATAAGTTTTCAACTCCTTTGGGTAAATGCCAAGGAGTGTGGTTGCTGGGTCATATGGTAAGAATATATTTAGTTTTATGAGAATCATTGTGGATTTTTAAAAGCTAAGAACAACGCATGCTTTTTTGCCTTTTTCATTGTACTGTTTCCAGTTATTGTTCCATAGCAGGAGGAAAAAACAAGAGAGAAGAAATGCTGGAGGAATACAACATACAGCATTGTAGGGGCTGGAGGCCATGAAGAGCATGGCCTGCCCAACCCAGTCTGCCTAATTATCCCTGCACCTTTAAGACCCCCGGGGCCTCCCGCTTCTCCAGCACTTGACCCACACATCCCCTCCATCTCATGCTGCAACACTGTTATTTGCTTACATGTCTCTTTGCCCTGGGAGCCACCTTTGGGAGGGGGTCGATCATATTTTCATCATCTCTGTGCTGGACCTGGCCCAGCAGGAGCTGAATTGAATCACCTTCTGTATCATTCGGTTTAGGCTAAGTCACTCTGCAGTAACAAAAGACCCAGAATCTTAGTTACTTAGCACAACAAAAAGATTTGTTTCTCGTTCAAGGTTTGTGTGCATCACCCGTTGGTTTTAGCTCTGCTCCATTTTGCCTTCGTTCATGACCCGTGTCCTCTCTGGGGCACGCTGGTTTTGTGGCAGAGGGGAAAGAGAAGGGGAAGGCCCTGCGTGATAGCTCAGGAGCCTTCTGCTTGGATGTGGGCCAGGTCACTTCCTGCACGTTCTGTTGATGGGAGCAAGTCTCCGGGCAGCCTGAAAACAAGGAGGCGGGGCGGACAGTCCTGTAGGAAGGGGCACCGGGCGTTTGGACAGTGTTACAGTCTGCCATACTTCCTTGCAGTTAAAGGGAAACGGCCACACTTCCTATGGTTTTCTGTCTCCATCTTTTTTTTTTTTTTTTTTTTTTAAATGTTTATTTATTTATTTTTTCCCCCAAAGCCCCAGTAGATAGTTGTATGTCATAGCTGCAGATCCTTCTAGTTGCTGTATGTGGGACGCGGCCTCAGCATGGCCGGACAAGCGGTGCGTCCGTGCACGCCCGGGATCCGAACCCGGGCCGCCAGCAGCAGAGCGCGCGCACTTAACCACTAAGCCACGGGGCCGGCCCTCCATCTTTCTTTTTTTCCCCTCTTTAAAGGATGCGTGCTTCTTTCCTATATTAGCATATCACCTTACAGTTGACTCTGCTTTCTTTCATTCTTTCCCATGTTCATTCAGAAGACGTTACCAGAGCTTACTGACGTTACTTAACAGACATTACCGAGTTACTGTCATGTATAAACAGCACGGAGGTGTAGAGCTGGGAGGGGCACGTGGAAATACCCACTTAACCATGCCTGGAGCACACGTGTGCTCGGCGTGGAAATGAGCCTCTGTGACTTTGATCAGGGTTTACTGAGCGCCTATTAGACCCATGCTACCCTGGCAAAAAAGCGTGGTCTCTGCTCTCAGAGGGTTTTGTTTAGCGGACTCAGAATCCGACACCCAGCAAGTGCCAGGCACTAAGCGGCTGGCTTTATATACTTGCTCTCAGCAACGTGTAGAACAGGCAGTCTTGTACCCATCTGGTAGAGGGAGAAACTGAGACTGTGGCTGCCCTGCCCCGTGGGAGAGATGTGGGCGGGGCCCGAGTCCTCACGTTTCCCACCACACTATCCACCCAGATGGAGATGCAGGTCATTTGGCGTCTGGTCTCCTGCTCTGGGGTCGCATGGCACGACCTCTCCCTGTGTCCAGCTCCCTTCTAGGGCTAGAGACGGTCAACCAGGGGTGTTGTCTTGCTCACCCTTGAGCCCTCACCCCTGACATAGGGCCTGGCAGGAAGGAAGTGCTCCTTGGTATTGGCTGAACTCTGCTTTCTTCATGGCTTCTTATTAGCATCTTTTTTTAAAGATTTTTTTTTCCCAAAATTGTTATGTACCAAGGATCTTTTCCTCTTTAAAAATCCTCCCTCAGTGAGAACCCAGGGTGTTGTGCTTAGAAGGCATTGTAATGGATGCCGCCCAGCCCTCCAAGATGTCAGTCTGCCTTGCTTCCTTCACCGCTATTTATTGGTGATTAGGTTAAAGGAAATTCTTTTATTTCCAATTAATCCTCCCTCATGAACCTGTTCTGCATTCAGCACACAGCAGACTCCCTACTTAACATGTAGCTTCCTCTCTCCCCTCTGGGATTCTTCTCTATTTTTAAAAAGTAATTGCATTGTTTGTGTTTGCTCCTTGTGTTTTGGGGATGTTTCCGGAACAAGGAAGCAGAGGTTATGGTTGATGAATGCTAATAGACACCTTGATAGAAAAATCTTAGTTAGCCGCTGTGAGCTGGGAGCTCCTGGAGACCAAGAGGCGAAGCTTCTGTGCTTTGGGAACCTTTGTTCTTGATAAATACTTCTGACTATTAAAAATTCATGAAGGCATAATTTTCTGCTAAACGGGACCTCAGGACCACCTTGTCAGCCCTCATTCTGCAGCTCCATGCACGAGACTTGTGGTGCCTCCGCCCAGGAGGGCGTGTGCAGACCCCAGTCTGTTCAGCGGAGGCCGGGGGCCCGGAGGAGCTGTTGCTTCATCCTGTACATTTAGCCTGGAGAAAAGGTAATTTTTCAAGGGTTGTCATGTGGGAACAATATGTAACCTCCGAGAGCAGAACAAGGTCCAGTATTGTAAGCAACAGAGGGCACAGTTCAGAATACACAAGAATATTCTACATGCTCATTTTCCATTAACAACACTTTCTAAATGCCTGAGTGTGTGAAGCACTGTGCTGGGTGTCCAGGGTCTCTTGATGAATGAATGAGCTGTACACTTGCTCTGTAGTTACAAGTGGTGCAGAAGGGAGGTGGGCTGTGCTTCCCCCAGAAGTGCCCGCTCTAGGGACAGCCAAGTCAACGGAGATACCACCAGCCAGGGCAGGCTTAGAACAGACACAGCCCGGAGGGCCCAGGGGCAGTGCAGTGCCCTCACCCTGCCTTCATTGGATCAGCGTAAAGTGAAGGTTCCACCTCTGCTCAGCACCGTGGAAGAAGTCAATTGCTGTTGGATAATTTTATGGACAGCATTCGTCTGCTGCTTTCATTGAATAATCTTCTCAAGTGCATGTACTAATAGTGCTGGGGTCACAGTTCCTTGGTAGAAATGTTTAGTATTTTAGGTAAATTAAAAATCTGGCCTCTATCAAGCATTATCTACCTTCAAGCACTCAGCAAATTTTGGGAAAAAACAATCTTGCCATTAAGTTGAAATGGGTATTTGAGATCCCCAAAGCCCAGACCCCTCATTACAGATGAGGATCCTGAGGCACAGAGAGGCCAGAGGGGCTTTCCCAAGGTCTCATCGCCAACTGGTAGAGGAGCCCAGACTAGACTTGGTGTTTTGATTTGTAGATCCCAGCTACCTATCTTCCCCAGGGCTGTGGATTCTTAGTGGGGGTTGACCAGGGGCTCTGAGAGAGGGTGTGCTCTCAGAGTCAAGTGTGAGCCAATTCTCTGTGCTGTACCCTTTCCCTGCGGGAACAGATGCCTCCCTTCTGTCAGTCTGGAGGATGTCTGCTCATTCTCCCAGACCCACTCCGGGCATTCCCTCTTCCAGAGATCTTCCCTGACCTCCTGAGACACTTCCTTTCTTCTCAGTGTCCTCTAGCTCCTGGTATTGGCCCTGTTGTTAAGACTCCTCTCTGCCATTGCTGTGTGTCTACACGTGTCTCTCCCCAAATGGGTGGGAGCACTGGGAGCAAGGGCCGTGCCTTATTTATTTTCCATGTCCCCAGGGCCCAATGCAGTAGTATGTGGCTAACAAGTGTGGTAGCAGAGTAATGCCCCGCTCACCCCCAAAGATATCCAAATCCTAATCCCCAGAACCTGTGAATATGTTCCCTTACATGGCAAAAGGAACTTTGCAGATGTGATTAAGTTAAAGACCTTGAGACTGGGAGGTTATCACGGGGTCTTAGTCCGTTTGGGCTGCTATAACGAGGTACTGTAAACTGGGCAGCTTATAAACAATAGAAATTTATTTCTTACAGTTCTGCAGGCTGGAAGTCCAAAATCGGGGTGCCAGCATGGTCGGATTCTGGTGAGGACCCTCTTCCGTGTTGCAGATGGCTGTCTTTTCATTGCATCCTGACATGGCAGAAAGAGGACTGGTAGCTCTCTGGCCTCTTCTTATAAGGGCACTAATCGCATCATGAGGGTCCCACCCTCAAGACCTAATCACCTTCCAAAGACCCCACCTCCAAATACCATCACACTGGGATTAGAGTTTCAACATATGAATTTTGGAGGGACACAAATATTGCTCCTGGAGTATCCAGGTGGACCCAGTGTAATCACCAGGGTCCTTATAAGGGTCAGAGTCAGAGAAGGAAATGTGGCAGTTGAAGCAGCGGTTGGAGGGATGCGGGGCCATGAGCCAAGGAATGCCGACGGCCTCCAGACTCTGGAAGAGGCAAGAAAACAGGTTATCCTCTCGAGCCTCTAGAGGAAATGCAGCCCTGCTGGCCCGTTTTTAGATCTCTGACTTCCAGAACTATAGAATAACAATTGGTGTTGTTTTAAGCTGCTAAGTTTGTGGTAATTTGTTACAACAACAACAGGGCACTAATAGGACAAAGAGGAGACTGCGTGTGTGCCGGGTGGCGGGAGCACCCTGGGGGAGAAGCCTCATGACGCGGTCTCAGTGCAGGCTCTGCCAGCATCAGCGTGTCGTCTTGGACTCCCGCTCTCTCGCAGCCTCAGTTTTTCATTTGCCAAACGGGTAATAATGCCTGCCCCTGACCTCATAGCAGGTCCGATGCAGTTAGAGAAGAGACGACGGGATGTATAAGCGCTTTGCAGACCATGCAGGCATATAAAGCAGGAGCTTTTGTTACCTTAATACGTAGTCCTGGGTTCTGAGCCACGGGGGCCTTAAAACTTCTGCTTCCTGAAGCCAAAAGCCTTAAGGTTCAGACTTCAGCTGCTCACCATGTTCCTGCTGCTGTCTCTGGGTCTATATTCGGTCCAGATTCTCAGTCTCGAAGAGCTCCACTAGTTAACTTAGTAAAGACTGCAGCGAGTATTTGCAGATGCATGGAGTGTGCACTCCAGGCACATTGTACTTTTGGGTCCAGGGCACAGTGATGATGAGCGCTGCTCATTTTTGTGCCCTCCCTTCGGCTGGACCCTGCACCGGGCTGTTTGCCCACAAGATTGTCTTTAATCTCCACAGGAGCCCTCTCAATGGTGGGCGCTGTGATCGCCACATTTTCCAATGTGGACACAAAAGCCTACAGAAGTCAGGCTCTTTGCCCAGGATCAAACGGCTGCTGTCAGTCTGGCCCAGGTCTGCTGGTATCAAGAGCAAAGCCCCTTCTGTTCCTTGCTTTACCTGGGCACCCACTCTAGTCACATACATGGACTATTCTCAGCCTGCGCGTTAACTACCAGTGAGGTGTCATTTTTTGTATACTTTAGGGTAAAATACATAGAAATAGAATAGGTGATAATGCTATTTTTCCTGTACCCCAGTGGATCTCAAACTCTGCCTTGGAGCCATGGCACTAAACGGGGCTAACAATGTGATTGCCAGCTTTGGCCAAGCCCCATGCTAGGGATCTAGAAATAGTGTATCTAATCCTCAAAGGAAGGTAGATTTTATTCCATGTTTCATAGATGATGGCTGAGGGTTAGAGAAGTTAGGCCCATCTTCACCTATTCAGTATTTTACTCATTCCTCCAACAGTATTTATTGAGGGCCTGCTACGTACATACAAGATGCCGTTTTGGGTACTGGGGATTTAACCTCGAACAAGAGACGAGTCTCTGCTCTCACAGGGCTTACCTTCTAGTAGGGAGCTCGATGATGGGCAGTGTCAGGGGATGAGAAGTGCCATGCAGGATGAGGGGAGTGGCAGGAGAGGAGGTGAGGAGCTGGGGAAGAGGTGCAGGACAGAGTCACTCAGGTTTATGGGCGTGGAGAATGCTTTGGATTTTACTTGGAGCCAGGAAGGCACTGGAGGGTTTTGAGCAGAAGGACTGGCATCATCTGGCTAATGTAGTGGGATCACTGGTAGGTCCAGAGATGGGGTTTCACACCCAGGTGTTTGTGCCTCCGAGGCCTGAGCACTTTCCTCACATCCGAGGCTTCCCGACGTGTGTGGCTGTCCTCGTGGTGCTGAGGTAGTGCCTCGTGAGGTGGGCTTTGAGGGCATTGGGCAGAGTCAACTTTTTTTTCCCTTTTTTCCGTTGTTCCCTGGTGGGCATGACTCCCTGTGGTCCGCAGGTATTTAGGAACTTTTGAAGGAATGGACCTCAGGTCCTGTGGGTCTCTCTCTCTTCCACTTTTGGATGTTCTGCTGTGAAATTTTGAGGTTTTCATGAAAATAAAGGCACCTTCTTGCTGCAGCCTTACTGCAAAGCCATTTGAAAATATATAACAAAGAGCCTTGAAAGCTTTTGAACCAGTGAGTGATTCCCTCCTGGGAAGCTCTCCTAAGGAAAAAAATCTGAACCACAGACTCAGTGTTGAATACAAGGATGTTTATTTCTATGTTATTTATAGAAACCAAAGTGTCCGACAATAGGGCGTGATTAGTAAATTATGGTACATTTGTATAATTGACTGTTATGCAGCTATCAGAAATTGTTCTTTTATGGAATTTGTAATACCATGCTCAGTTGTCACAATGAGGATAGTGATGCCAGCAGACACAGGCAAGAGAGACACTTTCCCTAAATGGAAGTGAAAGAAACACCCTCCTAGACACTGATGGCCTCCCCCAGAGCAAGGGCCCCAGCAGCCGTCCCCTCAGAGGGCCCAGATGCCATGGTCTGTGAGGCCAGGACGTCCCAGGGCTGCTGCTGAGACCCCACTGATGGGGAGGGAGCTCTGGTCAGGTTCTTGCAGAAGCTCTTTGGGCTGTCCCTTGGAATTATGGATCCTCCTGGCCCTTGGTCACTGTACCAGATCCCATGGCTCTGTGTCTGCCTGTCCACCATGTGGTGGACGTTCATAGATGCTTCCATAGGGCTGGGAGAATCCAAAGTTCATTTCCCAGGATCAGAACAGAGAGACAGCACCCACCTCCAGGCCCAGACTTCAGGCAGACCCGATGTTTATTCCTGCAGCATGGATTAAATGTCCACTACTTAATATGTGGAAAAGGCAGGATATAAGGAGGTATTTATAATATGATACACAATACATAAAAATCAAGTAGCATAAGTAATACATACATGTGTTCATGTGACTAGAAGGAAATGGAACAAAATGTTCACATTGAGAAAATCTATGTTTCCTTCTATGTTTTTCAGTTTTTATAATGTGCATGTGGTAGTATTATTTGAAAAATACACAAGTTATTTTTTTAAAAACCCTCACCACATTGCATTACTGAGTGCTTTTTGCTTTTCAAAACACTGTCATGTTCATTTGTCCCATTTTATTGTCTTGTGTGTTCATTTGGGTTTGCTTGCTTTTTGTCCTCCAGGAATCCCATGTGTCTCTGGGGACATGGAAGCTTCATATTTATTTGGGACAGATTTGAACTCGACACTTGCCCATCTCATTCCATCTCCCATTGCCAACCCAGGCACCGTCCAGAGTTCACCGTCCTGCCAGGGCTGCTCTGCTGAACAGTGGGACTCCCCTCGGCTGTGGGAATCTCTGGAGAGCCAGACTGCCTGTTCCTGACCCCCAGAGAAAATCTAGTTTATTTAGAAAAGCAGCTTTTGGGTCAGTGCTCCCTTGAGAGGAGGCTGCAATTCTGAAATGACTGCAGTCGTACAGCTGGCCGTCTCGTTGTTCATTTCACTTACTCCCTCTGGGTAACTCTGGAGTCTTTTCTCACTTGAGTTTGCTCAGCCACCAAAGCCTCCTCCAGCATCCCAGAGGGAGGGTAAGAATGTTATTAGCTGGCTTGCTGCGTGTCGTCTCATGAAGTGAGGGGGGATTGCCTAGCTGGTGAGTGACTCTTATCAGCCCCTCTGGTACGTGTCGGTGGCTCTTTGCAGCTGTCTCTGTGAAGCCCTACCTGACTTACCTCTCTCTCTCTTCATTTTGCCCCTGCCACACTAGCCTTTAGGGCCTCCTCCAGCTCTCCAGCTCGACGTTATTCTCATTTTTAGGCTCTCACCATCTGTTGGCCTAACAGGGCTCCCTACCATCCAGTCTGTCCTCCCATTTCAGGATTATCCTGTAGATATTCCATTAGTTTCCCACTTAAAATACTTCAAGAACTCCTCTTTACCTACGCAGTTAAGTCTGAACTCCTCTACGTGGCTAACGAGTTCTATATCTCCCTTCCCTCCTCCTGTCCTTTCTTCACATGTGTGAAGATGGTGCTCCGCGCTGTTCTGGATTCAGTAACAAGATCTCGTCTTTGCTGTTGCAAACTTGCTGTCTAGGAAGGAGGCAGATAGATGCCAGATCATTAGGACACAGGATGTAAGCGCCCCCCAGCTTCATCTCTTACATTGTCTTCCTGGATTTGTTCATTGTTTGTTCATCTGTATCCATGGGTTTTGCTCTCCTTGCATTTTGCATTCTAGCAAAGTGAGCTGGACACCCCATGATGTGTCCTCTGTACATTCTCTTGTACGTGTTGTTCCTCCTGCCTGTCACACGTTCTCTCCCCCTCACTGGCAATCTCATCTCCCTTCCTACATTTGATGAGATATCTTTTTTCGGAAGGGCGTTGCGTGACCATCCCAGACATGGTGCGTCACTTTGTTCTTCCGTAACTTATATGCTTTTTATTTTTTGTATTTAACCCTTTATATTCTGTTCTTTGTTTCCATGTTTGTCACCTGTACCAGGCCCTAAACTTCTTGGCAGTAGGGAATTCAAAAGCTTTTTTTTTAATCTTTGTTATTGTGGAATAAATGTTTGTTGAATGAATGAATGAATGAATGAAGGGATGAATGGAAGAGAACATACAACTTATCTTTTTATACCTCTGTGCCTTGCTTCTGCTCGTGGAATGTCTGTAACTTTTATTCTGTTAGTGTTATAATTACAGTTTATTCAGCCCCTGATATAGAACAGACACTGCAGCTTACTGGTCCATAAGGTCCTTGAATTCGGAAACTGTGCCCCTATGCCTACACCCAGCTCCACGGAGCGGGCATACAGTAGAAGTTTGTAGGCTGCAACTGCGTACACACGTTTGCCTGTTCTGGGTTTTAATGTGTTCCTGCTGCTCTCTTACTATTTAAATGTCGTCTTAAATATATACAAGGAGGAAGATAGACATTCCCTACTAGGATCTAATGTTCCAGAATCTGCCTTGCTTGCTTTTTTTCCTGCTTGTCTCTGACTCAGAAGGGCTTATAAAAGGAGGCGTTTTGTTGTTGTTTGCTTGTTTTACAGAACTTGGTTTTGGGAAAAATTGGACCCAGAAGGCAAATCTTAAAAAGTTAGGGGTTAAGCCTCCAGACAACCTGTGCTTGCTCTCCTGTCCTCCTCAGGGCGTTCCTGGGATTGGATCTCCTTGTCATGGAGCCCCTGCGAGAGCAGTCATATGTCAGGGACAAGCAGGAGTTAAGGATGCTGTGACTTTCAGGTCCTGCCCAAGTCCCAGGGTGCTGGTGGTCCCAACAGTTCATGGCCACCCTCTCCACAGCTCTGCACGGCAGCTGGTATTCTCATTTCCCAGTTGAGGAAATTGAGAATCCGGGACAGTGAGCAATAATAGAATGCGCTAGTGAGAGGCAGTCGGAACTCAATGCCTGTGTTTTCTGCAGCAGCGGATGGTGGCCATGAAGTGGTCCAGCCTTTGGGCAGGCACAGACACAGGGAGTGTGTGGATCCAGCCTGGTCAAGGGTCAAGCTGCCCAAAGGCATAAATAACATTGACAGGAGAATCAGAGGAGGGGAGGTGGGTTCAGAATAGATACAGAGGTAGAGGCCTCTGAACACAGAGGTGAAAGCCGGCTCAGGGCCAAGTTCATCCCTTGGATGGCTTCACTGGGCCAGATTCGTCCTGATAGGAGTCACAGAGAGCTTTTCACCACTTGGGTGTCCAGGTTCTCAGAAGTTCAGTGGTGGTTAGAGGAGTCTCATCACGGGACAGGGCTCAGTCACAGTTCTCCATGGTCAGCAGATTGGTGTAGGGTAGGGTCCAAAGTGTCCTCATCACAGGCGATGGGGCCAGGCGGAGATGTATTCGAATTCCAGCACTGGCATTCATTTGCCACTGATCTTGGGCAACATACTTAACCCCCGATGTCTTGTTTTCCACATCTGAAAATGGTTTCTTGTGAATAGTCCATGAGCTGATGCATATAAAGTGCCGCTGGAGTATCTCCTGCATGTGCTCAGTCCCTGTCAGCCTTCCTGCCACCATCTCCTCACCTCCATCCACCCCTCACACACGTGCTCAGTCCCTGTCAGGCTTCCTGCCACCATCTCCTCACCTCCATCCATCCCTCACACACGTGCTCAGTCCCTGTCAGCCTTCCTGCCACCATCTCCTCACCTCCATCCACCCCTCACACACGTGCTCAGTCCCTGTCAGCCTTCCTGCCATCTCCTCACCTCCATCCACCCCTCACACGTGTGCTCAGTCCCTGTCAGCCTTCCTGCCATCTCCTCACCTCCATCCACCCCTCACACATGTGCTCAGTCCCTGTCAGCCTTCCCACTATCTCCTCACCTCCATCCACCCCTCACACACGTGCTCAGTCCCTGTCAGCCTTCCACCGCCATCTCCTCACCTCCATCCACCCCTCACACGCGTGCTCAGTCCCTGTCAGCCTTCCTGCCATCTCCTCACCTCCATCCATCCCTCACACACGTGCTCAGTCCCTGTCAGCCTTCCTGCCATCTCCTCACCTCCATCCACCCCTCACACGCGTGCTCAGTCCCTGTCAGCCTTCCTGCCATCTCCTCACCTCCATCCACCCCTCACATGCGTGCTCAGTCCCTGTCAGCCTTCCCACTATCTCCTCACCTCCAGCCACCCCTCACACACGTGCTCAGTCCCTGTCAACCTTCCTGCCACCATCTCCTCACCTCCGTCCATCCCTCACACACGTGCTCAGTCCCTGTCAGCCTTCCTGCCACCATCTCCTCACCTCCATCCACCCCTCACACACGTGCTCAGTCCCTGTCAGCCTTCTGCCGCCATCTCCTCACCTCCATCCACCCCTCACACGCGTGCTCAGTCCTTGTCAGCCTTCCGCCGCCATCTCCTCACCTCCATCCACCCCACAGCCCGTGCTCTTTCTGTCCACAGGGGAGGGTCTTTCGTGGTGGCCTAAGTGGAGGCTTGCTGAGACCCTAGGTCATGGGTGGTCTGCAGCAATGGCTGGGGCAGCTTCATCGTCCTTGAAGTCTTGCATCTACCTAGAGTGAGTTCATCAAGGGGTTCTGGGTTAGCTTCTTCATCTGTTCCCCTGTGTGGGGTAACCATCACAGAGCCTGGCATACTTGTTTATTCACTGAGTGGCTGTCTTGACAAAAGTAGTGCCTGTGACTATGGCTCATCCCATTAAATAGGATTTCTCTTTATGGTCCTGGTCTGTGGATCCTCTAGTCTGCCTTCTTGCTCTCCTTCCATCCCTCCCCTATAACAAGACTCGTCGTGCCCAGGGAGCCAGTTGAGGAGTGGTGCTGACTGTGGAAAAATGGCCACTGGTGGTCATGTTCTTTAAGAGGGCACGCCAGCTTTGGTGCCAGACAGTTCTAGGTTCATGGCTTAGCCTCAGCTCTTACCAGCTGTGGGACTAGAAGCAAATCATTACCTCGCTGAGCCTCGATTTTATCTGCTATAAAATGGGATAACAACCTATTTCACGAGCTTTCCTGGAAGGCCATGAATGTGTGAAAGACTGTCTGGCGTAGTAAATGCTCCACGAACGTTGAATGGAATTGGTATTTAGAGCTGCCGTATCTGGTGGAGTCCTAGAGCAGGCACTCATGTGACTAGTTCACCACGCTCTCCTCACAGCTCTTTGAGCAAGACGGATGTTCGGCCTCATTTTACATATGGGGTAATCGTGGTTAAATGGTTTGCTCTCAGTCACTTACCCAGGAAGTGCCTCGGCTGGGAGCCACCCTCTTCTGTTCCTCAAAAGCCAGTGTTCCGGCCCCTCACGGCCTTCACAGCCTGGTCCCTGGGGGTCTGTTAGTCTTTTCCTTCAGGCACATGCTCCCAGGGGCAGTGGTCATGGTGTCTAGCACAACTCCTAACACCCATGCCGAAAGGAAAGGGCACTTCCTTCTAGAACAAGGACGTTTACTTTGCACCTCCCTCCTTTTTCTGGAAGGTATGTCTGAATAGCTTGGTGCCTCCCACCATCTCAGAAATGTCTTCTGTGGCTGCCTGTTGACTGCCCCCTCCCTTCAAGTGTGTGGTCTTTGGAACCCCTGAGTCTCTATTGGTGGGAGCAGCACTTTCAAAGAGGAGTTTAGACATCTTTTCCTCAATCAGATGGATTTTACTGAGTCCCTGCGCTGTGTTGGCTGCTATTGGGATATCAAAAGTTATTCAGAAATTAGTCCTGCCCCAGTAAAGCCTACAGTCCAGAAGAGGAGACAAAACAAGACACATGTACAAGCAGTAGTGAGGGTGATGGCTACCTTGGATCAGGTGTTAGAAAGACTCAGGCGTTGAGCGGAGAGCTGTGAATCCCCTCGGGTATGAGGGACGTGTAAGCCTCATGGAGGCGTTGGAGCTCTGGCATGTGAGATGGCAGGGTTTCAGCATGCTGAGGTAGTGGAGAGGGACTAAGAAAAGGCATTGAGATTGAAAAATGAGAATATTTAGTTGTGGGACTAAATATTGCAAAGACACACACATGCTGGCTCAAGAAGCATGAGGTTTATTGTCAGGAAGAGGGCGTCATGGGGATTGGTTCTGGGACTTGGGGGCTATGAGGCCTCTTTCCATTCCTCGTCTGAGACGTCTCGTCTTGGTTGCCTTCTTCATGCCCACTCTATTCTCTTCCCTGCCACTGGCTTCCCTGCCGACCTGCAGCTTCTTCAGTCTCCCCCGACTTTGGCCTGCAAGGAGCTCTGGCTGCCAGGGGCCTGAGCCTGGTTCCAACTCAGTGTGTTCTTTCAGCTCAAGCCACTCGAGTCTATGATCTGCCTGACATTCAGGATCTTTTCGTTCATAGAGCTGCTCCTTGCAAGGCTGTGGATGGAGCTGAAAAATTGGCAAAAACGTCTGTACGTTTGGGAGCCAAAAATAAGTCAGTTTGATTAGAGCACAGGGTCTTTGGAGGGGAATAATAGGAGGCAATGGGACATTTCGGCTGGGGCAGTTGGCAGGCCCGTGAGTGCCAGGCTGACTTGATTCTGCAGCATTTCAACCTGAGAGGAGCAGAGCGATTTGCAGTGCGTGTCCAGCTTAGCGTTGGCTCCTCCGTTCAGCTTGAAAAGTCAGAGAGCTGCCCCTTGGCTGTGGCTGAGCTTCTGCTCTGAGATGTGCTGATGCCAGCCCGTCCATCGTGGACATCTGACACTCACTCTGTGTCTTCTCTCTCTCTCTGCGTGTGTATAGCTGGAGGTGGGGAGGGAGCAGCTCCATTTAAGGGGCACACATTTGCCAGATGCCAGAAAGCACATTGCATTGTCACACGACACCTCTGTGGTGCAGGTGTTGTCATCCCACTTATTATGGAGGAAACCGAGACACAGAGCCATCTCCCTGGCTCCAAGCAGTTAGTGGGTGATAGTCCCATCCCCCACCTCTGTCGGGCTCCAGAGTTCTTGCTCCCTCCAATACATCCCATTATCTCCTCATTTACTTTGATAAGGAAAAGCTAACTTACATGTTAAAGTGTTAGTGGGTGTACGCTGTTTGCTTGAGACGGGTGTTTCGAGGGAGCATCTCAGTCAGGCAGCCTTAGCACCCCCGGGGGCGTCCGAGTCCCAGGAGACCTTGCAGGTGGAGGGCTGTGCCCTTCTTGCCCACGGCGCCTTCCCTGTGTGCTGTTTCTATGGCAACTCCCAGCCTGGGTCCCCAAGTTTCAGTGGACAAAGGTGGTTCTTGCTATTAGGACTAATTGGAATTATGTTAGCTATTTTTAGCTCCTGAGGAAAATCTTTTGACTTAGAAATGTTACAGGATGAAATATGTTTTTAGAGCACACCAGCACACTTGGTGTGGAATGCGAGTTTGCTGTCTGACAAAAGGCCCTTTTCTCTCAAACTCAGACGCGAGCTCCAGAAGTGCCCTCTGTTTCCCCTGACTCACTTTCTCCTTCAGCTCCTGAAACTCCGTAAAGCTTCTCTGGGCCAATTAGAAGAGGTGATGGTTTTTTACCAACTGAAATCAATTCCGTGGTGACTTCCCTTGCTCAGATCTGGCCCCATCACAGCTGGCCTGAGGGCAAGGGGCTCTCCGTCCAGGGTGGGTGCCGCCCTGGGCTCCCCCTTTCACAGCACCAGTCATTGCGAGCTAGGATGCCAACACGACCACGATGCCGTGACTTTGAACGAAGGTTGGGACATAGCCAGCCTGCAGGTTCCAGTTTGGGGATGTTGGGGCCACCATGAGGCCTCAGAACTCTGTCTTGGCACTGTGACTTGTTATCACGGGCTGGCTGGGCACAGAAGGGCAGCCTTGGATGGGTTCTCACATTCAGTCCAGCTTGATGGCTGATGATTCAGGGTCTGGTCTGTATTCTCTGCTCCGACCCTTCTGTGGCCATTGGTGAGAAGGGTCCTGGAGAAGTGACCTCTTGGCCGGCACAGCACCCCCTGCCCTAGTTCCGAGTAGCCTTTTCTTGCCAGGGCTACTGCAGCGGTTCCTCCTTGACTCAGCACCCGGCTCCAGCTCACCAGCCTCCGGCACCTGCCCTCATCCTTTGCTGTGCTGCCCCCAGAGTGGTCTCACAAGGCACAGAGCCCATTGTGGTGTGCCCGCTCATCATTCTGCAGCGGCTCCTCAGCACTTGCAGGATGAAGATTTACAAAGGCCTGGTCCCCACCCTCCCCACCCTGCCCCTGGCCCTGGTCCCCCCATAACACTCCAATGCCCTGACAAGACCTTCACATTCCTCAAGGTTCAGTTTTGGTGTCTGGTCGCCTTCTACAGAACACCTTGGCTGATGCTGAATTCAGCCTCCTTCTGCTTCCAGGGCTTCTGGAGCATCCAGTAAATGACATGACTCTTTCCTCTTCAACACTTCTCACAAGCGTTAGGCTCCAGTGAGCTGACAAAGCTATCCCAGGCACACAAGTCTTTGTTCCTTGTCAACAAAAATGGCCCGTCCTGATCTCAAACAATACCTACGAAGCATTTCTGCATACAGGACACCGTGGTGAAGGATGGATAAATAAGTCAGGCTTAGGCCCTCAGGTCAGGGAGATCCTGTACAAGTACTTGAGGAAAATATATGAGAAGAAGAGCAGGTGCTATGTGCGGGGGTGGGTATGTGTCCAGCAAGGAGAGCCCCTCCCTCACCTGCTCTGTATGTGTTAACCAGCTGCCTTCCCTGGTGCCAAGCAAAGGGAGAAGCCGAGGAGGATAAGGAGGGCTTGGACCTTCGCTCAAGGTGCTGAATGCAGTGATCGAGGAGTACGTGGGAGATCAAGAGACCTGGGCCCAGGCGGTCATCGTGCTGACCACTTCCCAGCTGTCCTGGCCAGTGCTACAGATCTTTGAGTTTCTCCTGAAAAAAGTGTTTGACCTATTTGGGAATTTCTTGACTTTGCTGGACACTGAATGTTAGTGTAGACCAAACAGGAAGCTGAGAATGGAGATAAGTCTGTAGTAAATAGCCAGCTTGGAGGCATAGATTTTTCTGACGATTTCCGATGGTGTTGGCCCGTGTTCCCACTTTGGTGGTTGTTTTCCAGTTAGATACTTTGCATCTCCTCCAAATTTTACAGTTCTCAACGATCCTCTGTGGCCTTTATTCGGTCTGGCTGTCCGGAGTTAACCTTCATGCTCTTTTGTCTTTGAGCATTTGCAACAATGGTGCTCAGGTCTTCTTCCCCTTTTCTATATGTAGGAGCTATTTAACATCAGTATTTGTTTCATCTCTTGATGCTGAACCTGGAGAGGGCACTTGAATCTATGTTCACTCTTGGATCCGTCTCTGAGGAGCCCCTGGAACCATCCAAGGATTTTCCCAGTGTGTGGGGCTGGTTCTCTGTGTCCCAGCATCCCCCAGGAGATGATTAGTTCCTAATCTAGACCTCAAGAACCAAGCAAACAAGGCTCACAGGTTTCTTTTGCAGGATCACTTCTTGCCCAGATAAATCCTTTGTATTTTTTATGAGACAGGGTGGACGTGAGATTGGGAGGCAACCAGATAAGGTGAACAATGGCCTGGGTATCCTGTGGTTTTGAAATCTGACCAATTGTACAAAAAAAACTTTGATTCCCCATTGCTTATGTAACTAATATTGTGATAAAATAATTTAAATATATTTTAGCATAAAATTAAATATAGAATCCTCATGCTGATAGCATTTATTTGTAGAGCCACTTCTCTGAAGTATATACATACCAAATTATAAGACCAATACAAATAACGTGATCAGATTTACTTGACAAAATATTTTGGTGAAACTAATTGCTAATGGAAATGGGAACATAATATTGACAACCGCAGAGCTGGTTCCTTTGATTTAGCATGCCTAAGTGTGCAATGGGATGGATCTATATTCTCAACATTTGTCTTTATTCAAACCAGGGAAAAACCTTCATCGACATGCTACAATGTCGTTTGAGCATCAGGTGGGGTGAGCGCGTCCACCTTTGTTCTTTTATTGTTAGCTGGTGACAGTGAAAGTAATCACACTGGCACGATGCAATCGTAGGCACAAATGCAAGGGCAGGAACTGAGATTACATAGTAGTTTCTTCTTATAAGATGGTCATTTAAATGATTTAGAATATGCTTATATTGAGTTTTAATAGCTGTATTAGTCAGCTTGGGCTGTCATGACAAATACCACAGACTAGGTGGCTTAAACAGTAGAAATCTATTTCTCCCAATTCTGGAGGGTGGATGTCTGTGATCGGGGTGCCAGCCAATTCCGTTCCAGGTGAGGGCTCTCTTCCTGGCTAGCAGACGGCTGCCTTCTCACTGTGTACTCACATGGCCTCTCAGTGTGTGCATGTGGGGTGGAGGGAGAGGGGGAGGATGAACACCTTGGTGTCTCTTCTTAAAAGGACACTAATTTTATTTTATTATGACCTCATCTAACCCTAATCACCTTCCAAAGGCCCCATCTCCAAATATCATGACATTGGGGTTGAGGGCTTCCATGTGTGAATTTGGAGGGACACAAGCATTCAGTCCATAACAACAGCTTTTTTAAGGTATAATTGACATAAACTACACATATATCACACATATATGATGAGTTTTAGCATATGTTTACACCCAAGAGACCAACACCACAATCGATTTGATGAACGTATCTGTCACCCTGCCAAAGTTTCCTTGTGCCCCTCTAATCCCTCCCTACCCCTGGCCTCGTACCCAGGTAACCCCTGCTCTGCTTTCTGTCATTGCAGATTAGTTTGCATTTTCAGGAGTTTTTTGTAAATGGATTATATAGTATGTACTCTTTTTTGTCTGGCTCCTTTCACTTAGCATAATTATTTTGAGATTTATCCATATTGTTGGGTGCATCAGAATTTTCCCCACATCTCCCCATTATTTGATACTGTCAGTCTTTCATTTTAGCCATTCTGGTAGGTGTGTAGAGGGATATCATTATGGTTTTAATTTGAATTTCCCTAATGATTAATGAGCACCTTTTCATGTTCTTATTTGCCATCTGTAACTTTTTCTTGGTGAAGTGTATGTGTCCTTTATTTTAAAATTGAGTTGTTTGTTTTGTTACTGTTGAGTTTAGATACATGATTTTCAAGTGTCTAATTACAATTTAGCTTCTCAAGTGTCATTTGAAGAGCAGAAGTTTTTAATTTTGATGATGTCCAGTTTATCAGTTTGTTCTTTTATGAGTGATGTCTTTGGTGTTGTATCTAGGAAATCTTTGCTTCACCCAAGGCCACTAAGATTTTCTCTTATGTTTACTTCCAGAAGTTTTACGTTTTACACTTAGATCTGTGATCCCTTTTGAGTTTGTTGTTGTATGTGGTGTCAAAGTTTACTTTTTTCATAGAGATAACCAATTGTCCCAAGCACTTCCTCTGTCTCTAAATCCAGGGCACCTTAATTGCCATCTCCTTGCTTCTCGTGGCAGGAGCATGGATGGCATAGCGGCTCTGGCGTGGACTACTTGGATTCAGATCCTGCTCTTACAAGCAGGGGGACCTTGGGAAGTTAACTGACCCCTTAACCTTCAGTCTCCTCGTCTATAGAGGCTGCTTAACAACAGTGTACTTGTTCGGGTTGTCGTGAGAACTGATTAGATAATATGTTTGGTGCTCTTAGTACAGGGTCTGGTGCATGGGAAGTGCTGTTAATAATAATGCTGGTGTCTCAGTGCCACCATCGCCTTGGGCAGTGAACGTCCACTGCCTTACCTGCCACTCAGCCCCTCCTCTGGTGTCCTGGCATGTCTGGTAATATCTTGTTCTCAAACATGGGTACCTTGAACATTCACAGCTGAGTCATTTTTATTTCCTCTTGTTCCATTTTCTTGGCACATTGTTCCCTCTTGTTCCCTTTTCTTGGTACGCTCTTTGTTCACTGTTCCTAGGGAGAGCCCTCGGATAATCCTAGCTGCTAGATGCCTGTAAAATCTCACCGTTTCAGGTCCAATTTGGTTTATTCTATTTTAGCCTTCCATGATTTTGTCACTTGTTTAACTGTTTGATATGGCAAGTCACTTAAACTCCCCGAGCCTGATTCTTCTTCTGTAGTAAGAAGAAAAAGAATGACTTCATGGGATTTTAGTGACAAATAGATGAGAGAGAGTACAAAAGCCCTTTGCACAGTGCCTGGCACACATTGTCACACACCCACTATTAATTAGTCTAATTTTGAAAGTAATATGGATCAGGGCTTTAGCCACAGAATGCAAAAAGCAGAGGAACAGCAGCCATTTTGAGACTGAATTTGGTAACAGCCTAAGTTGTGAGGTGGAGAGAAAGCAAAGTATTACCTCAAACTTTAAGCCTGGAGAGATGGTTCCTTCCCTGCTTCTTACTCCTCAGAAAGAAGGAAATTAGAAGAGAAAATTAGTCCTTTATTAAAATGCGTTTTGTGGCGATCCCGATGAACAAATGATTGCAGTGTGGCGACTGAGGCGGCTGGAGTTCCTCCCTCCCCGACCGACCGTGCTTCGTAGGTGCAGTGATGGTAATGGGTGTTCTCTTGCCACTTGGCCTTAAGAGCTTCAAGGGTGCATTCTACTTCAGTTGCGTTGCAGTTGAAATGATTGATTAATGGGGATCAACGCTCCAGGCTTTAGATTATCTTTCTGTGCCCCTCTTCTGTCCTGTCAGAGCCCTTTGGTGCAGACTTAGAGACAGTGACCTTGGAGCCAGCCGTCATGGTGGCGTCTCGGCTGTTAACTCTGTCACCTTGAGAAAATCATCTCCAGAGTCTCAGCTCCTTATCTGGAAAATGGACATTTATTCCTTAAACAAGCACTGTGCTTAGAAGGAGAATGGAGAGGGTCACTAGTAATTATCAAATGCCAGACATTGAGGTGGGCTTTGAACATCCCTGGTCCCGTTTAATTCTCACATAATACTTCAAGTAGATAAAATTAGTAGCCCCATTTTACAGATGATGAAACTGAGACTCAGAAAGATGAAGTATTCCACAGTGAGGAATCAGTGAAATTGGAATAGAGATCAGGTCTACCTGACACAAATTTTGGTTGGGCATATTCTGCTATCCCAGTGGGTCTTTGGGCCTCTATTTCTTTGAGGTCTTCCTTTAAAAGGGGGCAGGTTCTTGAGACAGGTAAATTGGGGAAATACTGCACAGCCATTTCCTTTCCTGGAGATTCACAATGTACATTAGTGTCTTAAGGATCTGAGAAGCCTTCCATTTAAGAAAATGGTTAAATTTTTTTCAATTTTTTATTATGAAAAATTTCAAACATACAGCAAAGTTAAAAGAATTTTACAGGGGGCCAGCCTGGTGGCACAGTGGTTAAGTTTGCACACTCTGCTTCGGCTGCCCAAAGTTCACGGGTTCGGATCCCGGACATAGACCTATGCACCGCTTATCAAGCCATGCTGTGGCAGGCGTCCTACATATAAAGTAGAGGAAGATGGGCACAGATGTTAGCCCAGGGCCAATCTCTCTCAGCAAAAAGAGGAGGATTGACAACAGATGTTAGCTCAGGGCTAATCCTCCTCATTAAAAAAAAAAAAAAAAGAATTTTATAGTGAGTACTGGTATGCCCACCACCTAGATTCTTTCATTAATATTTTGGTATACTGGCTTTATCGCATATCTATTTATCCATCTTTTTATCTGTCTATTAATTCATCATTTTTTGTTCATGTGTTTTAAAATAAATTGCAAATATCAGTTCATTTCCCCCTAAAACCTAGGCATGCATATCATTAACTAGGGTTTAATACATACTCTGTATGATCTCAGTCATTTTAAATACATTAAGACTTGTTTTATGGTCCGACATATGGTTCATCTTGGTGAATGTAGTTTATGCACTTGAAAAGAATGTGTATTCTGAAGTTGTTTGCTGTAGTGTTCTCTGAATACTAGTTAGGTAGCTGATAGTATTGTTCAGTCTGTTTATGTCTTTACTGATTTTTTTGTGTGTCTAATTGTTCTATCCGTTTCTGAGAGAGATCTAAAAATCTCCAGTTTTGACTATGGAATTGTCTGTGACTCTCTTTAATTGTAGTCAATTTTTGTTTTGTGTATTTTGAAGCTCTGTTATTATGTGCCTACACATTTATGATTATTACATCCTGCTAATGAATTCACTTCTTTACTATTATGTTCTTTCCTCTTTATCTTTGGTAAGACTCTGTCTCGAAGTCTATTTTATGTCATATTAATATAATCACTCCAGTATGGTAATATAACCATACTATTTGTGTGGGATAGCTTTTTCAATCTGTTTACTTTAAACCTACCTATATTTTTATTTATTTATTTATTTATTTATTTTTTTTGTGAGGAAGATCAGCCCTGAGCTAACATCCATGCTAATCCTCCTCTTTTTTGCTGAGGAAGACCGGCTCTGAGCTAACATCTATTGCCAATCCTCCTCCTTTTTTTCCCCCCAAAGCCCCAGTAGATAGTTGTCTGTCATAGTTGCACATCCTTCTAGTTGCCGTATGTGGGACGCGGCCTCAGCATGGCCAGAGAAGCGGTGCGTTGGTGCGCGCCCAGATCCGAACCCGGGCTGCCAGTAGCGGAGCGCGCGCACCCAACCACTAAGCCACGGGGCCGACCCCTATTTTTATATTTAAATTGCATCCCTTATAGACAGACAACATGTAGTTGAATTTTGCTTTTTTGTCTACTGTAACAATCTGTGATACATACATACATACATACATACATATGTGCGTGTGTGTATATATATATGTATATCTAAATTGATCTGTTGCGTTTTTACCTATACCTCTTTACATTTTTTAAGTGGGCTCTAGAGATTACAATTTACAACCTTAATTTTTCATGGCCTGCTTAAAGTTAATATTGTATCATTTCACATAAAATATAGGAACTATGTAATCATATGGGTTCATTTGCCCTTCTCCTATACGTTAAGCTATAATTGTCATATCTATTAAATCCCACACAAGACATTCTTATAATTTTTGCAAGAAGTCCTATATATTTAAAAGAAACAAGAGGAAAAAGTATTTGATCTTTGCCCAAGTATTTAGTATTTCTGATGGTCTTTGCTTTTCCCTGAATACCCAGGTTTCCATCTGGTACTATTTCCCTTTAACCTGAAGAACTTCCTTTAACATTTTTTGTAGTAGAGGTCTCCTGCTGACAGTTTCTCTTAGTTTTCCTTCATCTAAAATGGTTTTATTTTGCCTTCGTTCCTGAAGGATATTTTCACTAGATATAGAATTCTGGTTGACAGTTCTTTTCTTTCAGCATTTTTAAAGTATTGTTCAGCGCTGTGTTCTGGCTTCCGTGATTTATGATGAGAAACCAGTAGTTGTTTGAATTGGTGTTTCTCCGTATATAACATGTTATTTTTCTCTGGCTGATTCCGAGATTTTCTCTTTATCCTTGTATTACAGAAGATTGACCATGGTAAGCTTAGGTGTGGTTTTCTTTGCATTTATCCTGCTTGAGCTTCACTGAGATTCTCGAATCTGTTTATTTATGTCTTTCACCAAATTAGGAAAAATTTTGGCTATTATTTCTTTAAATATATGTATTTTTATGCCCCTTTCTTTCTTCTTCCTTTGGGACTCTAAGGACAGGTATGTTAGAATTTTTGATATTGTCCGACAGGTCCCTGAAGCTCTGTACATTTTTTTCATTCTTTATTTCTCTTCTTAAGATTAGATGATTTGTTTTGATCTGTCCTCTAGTCTACTCTTTTTCTCGGTCACTTTCATTTTTCTGTTAAGCCCATCCAGGGAATTTTTATTTATTTTTCAGTTTCAGCTTTTCCACTTGGTTCTTTTTTTGTAATATTTCTTTCTCTGCTGGGGTTTTCTATCTATTCATTCATTCCCACAATATTTTCCTTAATATTCTCAAGTGTAGTCTTAATAACTTTTAAAAAATCCTTGGGGCTGGCCTGGTGGTATAGTGGTTAGGTTTTTTCACCCTCCAGTGCCTTCAGATTGTTTGTTTTTTAAATATTTTGTCCAGAATTTATAGTTGCTATCTGCAGAAGCAGTTGGTGCTTGCTCAGACATACTAGAACTTTTCTATTCTTTAAAATTTTATGTTTCCCAATTTATCTGACTATGGTACTCTTATGACATCTATTAAACATCAATAAAAGTTCTGGGAATTATTATTCTATACTCCAATATATTGCCACTCTTAGAAGCTTTTGGAATTCCCATTAGTTACCCAAATAATGATCAAATTCCTGGTCCAAATGGGGTCCTTTTTAGTCAGTTTCCACGCATTCGATAAGTGGTAACTATTGTTTGTCCATCCCTTAGTTGACCTCAGGAAGATGGGATGGCATAATGGAGGAAAACCCCAGAGTTGGGCAAACTGGGATAGTGTCACCCTTGCTAAGGACTAGAGAAGGATGGATGCCATGTTGCCAACACTGTTACTCCCGTGCAGTATCATCAGCCCGGTTTAGAGTTTACAGATCAGTGAGGCTAGTCTTTAATTCACATTTTATAGACAAAGTACCTGAGACGTGAGTATTTAAATGATGTAGTGGGGGAGTTGGGTTCAAACCCAGGTGTTTCTGCTTCTAGAGCCTGTGCTCTTAGTGCGTCCCCATGTGTCTCTGTCTCTCCTGCACACTGGTCTTCGGATCATTTCCTTTCCTTCAGATCTGCTCTAGCATTTGCTCCTCTTTGCCTTAGGAAGAGATTTTCAGGGCTGTATGGCAAACCCACGCTCTGAACACAGGTGGGCCAGACATGGGGCCTGGTGCTACAGAGCTGCATTCTGCTCCTGCCCCCATCTGCCTTTGGCTTGCCCAGCCTGCCCCTGAGACCCTCACTGAAATGGTCATATTTGGGACCACTGGCTTGCCACAGTTCTAACCACACTATCTGTGGGCAAACTAATTTATCACAGGTGTGGCTGGGCTTGGACAATTCCTGTTATCCTGCTGTAAAGTTGCGATGTGACGTTCCTGGCAACTGAGGTTCTCCCTGTCTTTGTTAAGGTTGGCTGGGATGAGAGGCTGACCGCCCTCCTGTCCTGTTATACCTCCTGCAGTGCTGGCCACTCTGTGCTCCATTTTCATTCCTGGTCTTCCAGTCCTGTAACTTGGAACTGGCCTATTCCTGCAGTAAGAGCAGCCCACCCAAATCCTTCATTTCTGGAGTTGGGGCAGCGTTCTCAGTATCACTTCCTGGCCTTTGGGATGGTAGCACTCTTGGGTGATCCACCCCTGCTCTGATACCTTCAGCTTCACCCTGCCGGGGTCTCCGTTGCCGTGGGCCTGTTGTGGTGGCTGTGCACTGCATGTCCTGTCTCAGCTGGCAGCCCCCTGAGAAGGGCTGAGGGATAGGGAGGATGCCCACCTCCCCTGGGGACAGACAAGTTGATAGCACCTCCTCTGGTGCTGTGCCGGCCTCTACGCCCTGCTGCACTGCCCTTCAGGGCTGAGGCCCAGACAGGCATTCCCATTTGCTCTCTGCTGAGTGGTCCTGGGCCTGCCATAAAACTGGCGATGCAGATCTTGTGTCTGTCATCCCTCAGTGAGACAGGGACGGGAAGTGCCACCCCAGGGCTCCTTCACAGGCTATCACGAATGCCCTGCTTGTGCACTTTGCTTTTGTGGGTGCTTAGGACAGCCATAGCCACGCTGCTTCCCTTACTTCTTTGGCCCAGCCCTCTGCCAGGATGCAGTCTCCATCCATGTGGCAGGGGAGTGAGTCCACCCCTCACCCAGGGCGTCTCAGTCCAGCTGCTTCCAGGCTGTGAGGGTGACGTGCCGTTGGATCCTGACTCCCAAAGCTCTGTAGAGCTGTAAGGTTGGGGAGGGGAAGACGGGCGTTGTCAAGGTGCTCCCCATTCTCTCTGGGCTGGTGTGGTCACGGCTCCTTGGAGGAGATTCTCTGGGTGACAGTGGAGCTGCCTCTCCTGGTCTTGGTGCGGAGGTCCTGCCCATGTGCCAAGCAGCCATACGCTGAGGCACTGCTGGGCTGACCACAGCCCCCTTGGCTCGTGTGAACGCAGGCCTGTGATTCCTCCCTGTCAGGAGGGCTCCTTCTTCATCGTCCTGTGTGCTTGAGCTGTGTTGTCTGATTCAAGCACATTTTTATTTTTATGTTTTTTTCCCATTTCATTAGGATGTTTCATTTCCTTCCATCTGGCACTATGAGGTTTTCACAGTATGAAATTTTAAGTGAAGATGATGAAGGTGATAATATTGATTGGAATAGAAAATGGCAAAAGCTCCCCAATTAAAATAAACTTTAGTTTTGGCTTCTTCCCTATTTCTCTGTCCAGTTATTCGTGTCAATATATAGAGAGATGGCAGAGGAGGTGTATTAAGAAGAGCTTGACTAACAGAGCTGTTCAGAAATGAGAGAGACTTCTGGTTAGTAACGGAGCTCCCTGAGCCAGGGTGGAGCCCAGGGCAGATCCTGTGAGGAGGAGCTGTGTCCTCGCTACACTTCAGCCCTCCAGCTTGAAGAGAAGCCCCTGTGAGCTGGGGGGCAGGAGCAGACCTACCCTAAGAACAGGCCTGGGAGGGTAGGGCGAGGGTCGTGGCTGGCAATGATAGAAGTCCCTGTCCCACACGTGGACTTCTTCCTTTGCAGTCTCCTGCCCGCTACGGTGCCTTCGCCAGGCTCACCTGATCAGGCTTGGTGCCCAGCTGAGGTGTCACCTCTTCCAGGACCTTCCATGGCCTCGGTCTGGTCTTTTGCTCATTCTCTGGCTCCCATGGCATATCCCCCAAGTAGAGCACTTACCACATGTGCTATATTCACCTGCCTAACCTGTCCGTCTGTCTGTCTCCCATGAGATGGCCAGTTATTTGATTGTAGAGACCATGTTTTATTGGCCTTTCTGTCCCAGGACCCAGAGAACAGGAGGTGCTTTTTCCCTGTTTAGTGAGAGGCTGAGAAGAAGGGAAGGGAGGTCAGTCTGGGAGACCTGACACTTTACTCAACCGTCTTATTTCTTCTTTGGCTTTCACAACGTACTCTGGGATAACTCTGCATGTCTCAAGGAATTGCATATATAAGAACTTCCACATAAACATAGACTATTTCAAGTGACCAGCTCTCCGTTTGGTATTCTCATTGGATTTCCATGTAGGGACCACTGCATTGAGACACAGATGGGGACAGCTTTGCTCAGCTGCTCAGAGAAAGACTTGCCAGCAGTGTGGGGTGATCAGAGGCTACTGCTTTATTGTTTTCATTCAGGAATTGCCTTGTTGCCCCTAATTGTCAATTCTATATTGTTAAAGACTTTCTCCTATTCATATTTCAATGGCTGTGGCATTTTCAATATTAAGCCAGACTCCTGAAAGATTTTTTTAGTTGAATCGATCTCCCACAAGGTTGGTTTCTGTTTTCAAATCCTCAAAGATGCAAACAGCTTAGGAAACGCACCTCTCTTTGCATGTCTTATGACGTGTTTTCACCTTGTCTGCTTTTCTGACCACGTGGGCACTGAAGTAAATGTATGGGCCGAGGTGGTAACTGTGCAGTTCTGGCCGTGTCACGTGCTGGGCAGAGGGGGCTTTGTCACCCCTGCCTAACTCAGTTAGAAACCACGGTGGCAGCGGTAATAATACGTGACATTTATGTTAACATTTCCACTTCACGCTCTGCCTTCCGAGTGTTTTCACTCGTGGCCCTTCCCATCTGCCAGGAGCTACCGCAGAACTGCCTCATTTTAGTCCTCTTCCAGCTCGGCTGCTTGATATTTTCTGCGTGGACGATGCTTGTCTCCATGCGTTTGCTCACAGTGAGGCTATGTGCGTCCGCTGCTTCCGCGTCCCTCCTGCTGTCTCCGCTCACTCCACCCCTGGCGCTGCGGGCTCAGGCTCCCATCCCCTCTTTCATCCCGAGGCCACCTGCTGCTGCCCTCGCCCTTCGTCCAGCCTCCCAGGAGTGGGGTTTCTTTTCTTTGAGATAGCATCTAGCAACCCTACAGAAATAACGTGTTCATTTTAGAAAATAAGGAAAAGCATGAGGAAAATGACTTTTTAAATTATGCTTAATCCCACCACCCAGAGACAATGCCTTCACCATCCAGATCCATGTCCATGTTTATGTCTGTGTCTGGTTTATTTATACAAAATCAGGATCATTTTGTGACCACTCTTTGGTAACCTGCCTTTTCCCCACAATACAACAACAGTTTTTATCGTTGCTCTTCAGGAACACAAGTTTATGTGGTTTCATGGTATCCCATAAACATGGTTTATTGAAGCAGTCCCCTGTTGGGGACATGGCACGGCATGCTCTGACCCTTGCCCACCTTCCCACCTGAACGCCAGCCCTACCACTGACGGTCGCCCTGCGGAAGTGCTCACGAATTCCCAAGCATGCCACATGCTCACTGCTCAGCCCTCGTCCGAGGATGCCCTGCCCTTCCCCGTGGGCCTGGGGGCTCCCCTCCGCCTGTGGAAGGCGCTGCCTTACTTACTTGCTTTCCTTGTACTCCCACGGGGTCTTGCAGTCCGCTCTGTTACAGCATCTATCACATCTCTGCAGATAGATGTCTGCCTCCCTGCCGGCCATTCGCTCCTGATGGCAGGGGCTGCATTTCATTCGTCTTTGTATTTCTAGTATGTGGTCTAGTGCCTCTTACAGGGCTGGCACTTAAGATCCATTTCATCAATGAATAAATGTTCTGCATCCTCTAACATCACTTTAGAAGGTGCTCTGGATTTTCCATCTCTAAATCCTCCTCTGGCAGGACTAGTGAGGCCTGGTGATATGTGCCAGACGGTGTGCCAACCTGTGGCTCTCCTGGCCTTTTCTGGGTCCTGTCTCAACAGGGCAGTGGTCAGGGATTCAGGAATCTTCTGTGTAAGGAACCTGAGAATCTTGACCAGCCAGCAAGTGGGAGGCGGATGAAGCTGAGGCAAGCTTCCACGGTGATGCACGTCCTAGCCCGGCATTCGCTTGACTAGCCCCTGAGCAGGTGTGGCCTTCACTGCATGATGCCAGCCTCCCCGCGGTGGGGCTGGTGTTAGAAAGATCTCGTGCATGTCCTGCAGTGACACTTACTAGCTCCGTTGATTGGGACAGCTAATGTACCATCTCTGTGCCTCAGTTTCCTCATCCATAAATGAGGAAGGTCTCTTTTGATGATGAAATGAGGCAATCAATCTGAAAGTATGATAAATGATAACACACTAAGTAATGGTAGGCAACAATGGCAGAAATAATGCTTTTCTTTATTATTATCACTAAGTGGGTTGCTGGAGTTCTTATAGCATATTAGTTGAATCTGAAACAAATATAAATATATTTTAAAAATGCAAAGCCTGAAAAAATGCATTTTAATGTGGTATGCAGATCTGAGAGATGCTTTGTACAAAAACGTCATATCATGCACCTGTTACCCAGTTTTGGGCTCTGGAAGGAAACTAGATACCATCCTCGTTCCCTATGTTTTATAGGGTGGACAGTAGAAGCAGCAGAGAGAATTCATGCGTACTCATCATGGACTTGGCTGGGCACTGCGCTAAGCACGTAGGACATTTTCTCTCATTTACTTTTTGTAAGGATGCTATAGCATAGGTATTTTTTCTTATTTTAAGGATGAGCAAACTGAGGCCCAGAGAGGTGAAAAACTGGCAAAGGTTTTAGAGCAGGCTGACCATTCTGCAGCTGTGTGGAGTAGGCCGGGCAAGAGGGTCTACCTGTCTTAGAGACTAACACAAAATGTTAGATCAAAGTCTGTCCCTTTCTCTTTCGCTTTCAGCAACTATATTTACAGAACCACTTGGGTTCACCTGTTGGGGGTTATAGGTTGGATGGTTTTACATGAAGGCATCAGTTGTCTTAATGATGGTGAGTTCATTGGCAGTGCATTCTCACACAATGCTGTCTTGCCTGGTCTTTACAAGACTCATGGGAGGTGATCTACAGGTGGAGGGCTGAAATCCAGGTAGTTAAGTGACTTACCTAGAGTAACAAGTTTTCTAGGAAATGCCCACAGTTTTCTCTTGTGTTGTGCCAAAGACTCCATGAAGATGGCCTCATTTAGTTCCCATGACAACCTGGTGAATTGGGCATGATTATCCCTGTTTTATAGGTGAGGAAAGCGAGACCTCAGAGTGCTTCACTGTCTGACCAAGGCCACAGTGGCACTTGGCAGAGCCGGAGGTCCCAACCCCAGTGTGAGTGATTCCACGTCCTGTGCGGAGCGGGGCCCCGTCAACACCCTCACTCACTGAGGAGCCCTTGGAGTTGTGTCCAGGGTGTCTATTCACAAAAGCAGGGGGGTGAGCCTTGTCTGGTGTTCAAGAATGGGGCCTCTGGCCATTTGTTCAGCCTGGAGGCTTCTCAGCAGGACAAGAGTCAGTTCCTGTGGGTAGAGAGAATGAAAAGAGAATTGCTTAGCATTTTAGAAGTGATGACTCAGATAGCAGCTGATTATTAAGTCAAAGACTCCATCTACACTGTGAGCACCACTGAAATAGCGCCGGGAAGCCTGTCAGCAGTGCATGGTCTAAAAGAGCGAAGTTGAAAGAGCCCAGACTGGGTTGTCAGTGCAAATTGTCACCGAGAGTGGCGGAGTCTCTCTCTTATTGTCATTACTGACCATAATGATAGGAGATACCCCTACCAAGCAGCCTGTGCAAGCTCACACCATGCTTATGGTCACTCTGATTGCTCATGTCCCTCTCTCTGTCGGGACCGGGAGGTCCTTGAAGTCAGGGATTCGGCCACATTCACCTAAAACAGTGACTGGTACAGCGTCAGCACACAAAACATTTTGTTGAATGAATGAAAGCAATGACATGGCTCAATTTTTTTTTAATTGAATTTGTTCTCCGAAACCTGCTAAGTATAACTTCTCATATAGTTTTCTATAATTTAGTATCAGCTGTAGATGGAGAAGTATGGACAGGATGAAATCAGATAGATTTCTAAAACACCAGATGACACCTTCTATAGCCATATACTGTAGCTGATTATTTCTCATCTTTACCTTAATCTTGCATGGAGTTATTATTGCTGTTTCACAGATGAGGAAATTTGGGTGCAGATAGGCTGTGTAATTTACTTGGGCTCACATGCCCAAGTGAGGCAGATCTGGAATTCATATCTTTGGTCTCTCAGGGCTGGTTTCTTATGGAAAATTAGTGTTGAAACAGGTACAAATAAAGAAAACTGATCATGGGCTTAGATTAGATATCAAGTATGTGTAAACTGATCTCCAAAACTTAGTGCAGGTAGAACAGAAACTGAGATAGGGCCCAGCTGAGGGCAAGGATCAGGAAAATGAGCAGGTGTGAGTATGAGTCCGAGTTGGCAGCACAGCCTTCTGGTCCTCAGAGAGGCATGGACGTGGGTGCAGAGGCCTGGGCAAGGTCATGCGGAAGCATCCTGCTATGGTGGGGGGCTGGTGGGAGGCTGTGTGGAGGGCTCGGGACTCTGGCCTATCATTCCGATGTGTCCTCTGTTGGCGCCAGGGTCCTGCTCTGCCCTGGCATCTGAGGGTTTGTAACTGGTTGCTCTACTTTATTCCAGCGGTAAATGGGTTAACGAAAGGTAGGAATTATTCCCTGCAGGAGAGACATTATCTTGCTCAATAGGTTGGATCTATAGGTACCACTTATAATATAGTTCACTTAATCATTCATAATGCAGCATTTATTCATTTACTAATGGGTCATATTCCTTACATGTCGGGAGAGATCTTGGTTATGGAGTTCCCTGTTTTAGACAGAACAGGTGAGAGTCAGGGCGGTCTAACCTAGGGCATGTCCTCAGGGAAATTATTCCGCAGCAGGAGAAGGGAAACTGGGTCATAAGAACCATAATGCAAAGAAAAAAGTGGTCAAGTCCACAGGGAGACAGATGAGGGGCTGGGGGTCTTGAGGGGAGAGATGGCTCTTGGTCTGGGAATTGGGACGGTTTCCAGAAGTGGTGGCCTCTGTGCCCAGCCTTGATGAGTGAGTGTGTATATACTGTAGAAGAGTGCAAGGGGGTTCTGGGGAGCAGAGCTGGTTATTTTTCATTGGGTTATGCTGTGGTAACAAACTACACCTACACGTCAGTGAATTAGAGCAAAGGTTGACGTGAGCAAACAGGCTCACGTTACACATCAAGGAGAGGTTGGCCGAGGCACTGGGACCTGCCTCGCACGCCTTTCCCATTCCCAGGAGTAGAACACCCAGCCTGCCTTGTACTTGTGGCAGGGAAAGAGACATGGCGGAACCACACCGTGGTCCTCAAAGCTTCTGATCCAGCGTGGATGTGTCACTCTGCACAGGTCCAGTGGCCAAAGCAAGTTGCCTGGCCAAGCCTGATGTCCGTGAGGTGAGGCGTGCACCCTTCTCATGGTGCTACCCTGAGTGAAGCCTGGTGGTGGGGAAGTCCCTTTACTTAAAGCTTCGGTGGCTCTGGGGTCTGCTTTTGGGATCTACCCACCTGGTTTCTGTGCTCTTACACGTCAGGTCAGTGCTCCAAGCCCCAAACCACTGATTCTGCAGCCGCCCCCAGACTTCAGCAGTACATTTTGGACTTCTAAGCCTTTTCTTTCATTTTGAATCATATCGCTGCTCTTAGGTGCTCCTGTAATGCTTGACAAATTCTCTGTGAATAAGGGAAAAAATTGAAGCATAAATCTTTCAGAGAGTAGCATTTTCTAATTTGGATGTGTGGCAAACAGCTCTGGGTGATTTTTATTCTTTATTTTCGACAGAGTTTCTCTGACAGGCCGTCGTCATCTGCTATAGAGCGATAAATCACAGTCATATTTTCAGGGTGAAACGAGTTTAATTTCTCATTGTTACATTCATGTTTCCCTTCCTCCCCTACCACGCAGGACTTGTAATCCTTAATGACTATGATAAGACATGATGGTCAGAGCCTTGGTCTTATTAAAAAAGGTTGACAAATTACAGAGATCTGTGCTTGTTCCGTTGGCTGTGTGTGCTGAGACTGTATGGATACGGTTTTGTAGACTGGACCATCTCAAGTTGATCGCCCTGTGCAGAGAAGCAGTGCATAGAGAAGGGGGGACTTCCCAGACCATGGGGCCTGGAGGCTCAGGCCTGGAGCTTTGTGCATCCTTGCGTGGAAGCTGGGACTCGGGGTTGCTTAATCTGTGCAGAGAGGAATGGACTTGTTCCCTTTCAGCTGTAAAATTCCAAATGCTAAAGACTGGGTTTCAATGGGCAGCTGTTTTAGCCACGTGTTCGAGGTGAGTGCCAGACCCTCTGGAGTAGTGTTCATCCTTCTTTCTAGGATTCAAATTGCATGTGATTCCACTATTAAAACCTCACATTTGAAAACTGCCACAATATATATTTGCCTTGTCATTAACCTCTGCAATCCTCAGTTTCCTCCTCTGTGAAATGGGCATGTTAATAGCTGGCTCCTAAGGTGGTTGTGAGGATGGGAGGTAAAATAGTCCTCATACAGCTGGTGTTTGTCCATGGCAGTTATCGCCTATTAATGTCCTCACGTCCTGATCAGGAGACTGAGCCCCACAAACCTGGGGTGACTTCCCAGTGTCTCATGCTTGTAACTGTAGAGATGGGGTTGGAATCGCCTACAAGCTCCTGCCTTTACCCTGAGGGGGCAGCCCGGGGGGTGGGAGGGTGAGAGCCAGGCCTCAGGCTGGCTTCCTTGCTTCCTCCTCCTTCCTCTTCTGAGCCTTTTGAGGGAGTGTCTGGGTCTCTAAGGGACTGCCTGTCACTATGATTGGTGAAAAATGAAATCTCTTTGTGTAAGTTCCCTCATCTGTGGGGCCAAATGTGGGAATGCTTCTTATTGTATTTGACAGGTCTGGAAGGATTGAAATTGTCTTTGAATATTAATCTTGTCACTATTACCTTTTTGTTCTTTTAATGTCTTGGCTGGAAAAAAGGAGGCTATAAATAGCACTAGTCTGTTTCCTTAAAGGCCTGTGTAGTGTTTGCTATTTTGAATGCAAAACAGAGGCTCATTTCCAAAGCTTTGATCTACTCATTAGCTCTCGTTTTCCAGTGTGATCCCGAGCCAGCCACCCACCCACCCTACCGTAGTTGAGGTTTGCCAGAGAGAGAATCATTTAGGATGTGTTTAGCTGTTCTCGCTGTTGCTCACATTAGCTAGGTCTTGCTCACGTTACGTGTCAATCACTGGTCGGCCAAGGCTCCTGACCCCGCCCACATGCCTGTCCCATCCAGGGATCAGAAGGAAGGGTAAATGCATGTTAAAACAGAGGGCACATGGCTCAGTGGGGCGCTGCCCTCCGTAAGTTTCTTCCCCTTGCCCGTCACATCTACGATTTCCAGGCAATCCCAAAAATAAGGAGAATGAAGTTACGCTTGTCCAACACCTATTGTGTGCCATCCACGATGCTAAATGTTTTCTTTGTACCACCTGTACATGATAGAGAGGTTTAGAGAAACAGCAGGATCCATTCATGGCATCAGTCATTTATTTCCACGGCCTTCTGTGCGTTGAGTACTGCTCCCCGGGCTGGAGGAACCCTCACTTGCAAGGTGGCTGTTACCCCATGTTACAGATGAGCAGGCCGTGTTTTGGACCCTCCAAGAGATTGAAGTGTGTGAAGCAGAGGGCTGGGGTGGAAATGCGGCAGCAAGAGGGGATCCCAGAGCCCCCTCCTCGGCTCAGCCTGCTCCTGAACACCTGCAGCTAACCCCACACAGCCTTGCCGGGGGCCACGGTTACAGGCCAGGGGCACCTCAGATCCCATTCCGCCTACATGCGCATGTCAGGCCATGGCTTCATGTTCCCGAAGTTGCAGGACATGTGCAGAAGCTCAGTTTCAGAAGAGGTACAGAATTATCATTCTGGAGAGCCATGGAAACCTGCAAATGAGGAAAGAGAAGCAGGCAGCGTGATGACTCTTTAAGGAGAAAGAAACAAAGCAGGAGCTGAGTGGCTGCCTGAGGCGTGGAGACGGCCGAGTGTCTTCTTTTTATTTTTCTTTTTTGCAAATCGGAGGCCAGCACTGTGTTTGAGAATGGCTGTGTCCAAGTTCCTTAAAGGCACCTGTCTTAACTAAAATGTGTCAGACGTTGCTGTGTTATGGTGACCCTAAGTTCTGAGGGTCTTCATTTATTGATCATCTACTCTGTGCTGTGCTGTGCCTGGCCTTAGAGGCATCACGGTCTAAAATGTGACACACATCATCCCTACCTATGTGATTTTTGTTAGAGAAAGCAAAGAAAAGCATGTAATACCTGAAGTTTAGAGGATTGTTTATTAATTATTATATTTTTAAGAGAATCACTTTAAATTTTTTAAACGAATAGAGCTAATGATAATTCTTGATTTCATGAAGTACATACATTTTCATTTCTCTTGGTAAATACCTGGGAGCGGGGTTGCTGGCTCCTATGATGGGTCTACTGTATGTATAACTGTCCATGAAACCGCCAAGCTCTTTCCAGAGGCTGTGCCATCTTACATTCCCGTCAGCACCACATGAGTTCCGGTTCCTCGCCATCATGGCCAGTATGTGGTATGGTCAGTCTCTTTAGTTGTAGCTGTTCTAGTGGGTGTGTTTCTCACTGTGATTTTGACTTGCATGTCCCTGGTGACTACTGATGCTGAACATCTTCTCATATATTTATTGACCACTTGTATACCTTCTTTTGTGAAGAGTCTGTTTAAATCTTTTGCCCATTTTTAGTTGGGTTTATGCTCTTATCATAGAGTTTTGAGAGTTCTTTATGTATTCGGGATGCAAGTCTTCTGTCTGATCTATGTGTTTGTGAGGATTTTTTCCATCTGCGATTTGCTTTTGAAGATCAAAAGTTTTTAATTTTGATGAAGTCTAGTTTATCAATATTTTCTTTTATGATTTGTCTGTCTTCAAGTTCACTTACCGTCCTCTGTCGTCTCCATTCTAAATCTATTGAACTCATTCTGTGGGTTTTTTTTTTTTTTTTAATTTCATTGTATTTTGAGTTATAAAATTTCCATTTGCCTCTTTTTTATATTTTCTACTTCTCTGTTGTAACTTCCTATTTTTTTGTTCCTTTCAAGTGTGTTTTCTTTTATCGTAGGGAGGGTGGTCATAACAGCTGCCTTAGAGACTTTGGTAGTTCCAGTGTTTGGATCATCTTGGGGTTGCCATCATTGGTTCTTGAGAATTGGTCACATTTTCTTGTTTTTTGCATGGCAGGTATTTTACATTGTATTTTTTGTAGACTCTGACTTGGAGTGTTATTTTTTATGTGCCTCTGGAGAACACTGATGGTTTGTTTTGGCAGGCAGCCTGTCCAGTTAGGCTCTGATCATAAATTCTGCCTCACCTCCCTTGGGTGGAAGTCAAGATCTCAGTTCCTCCAGCTCTGTTCCCCAATCCTCTGCTCTGTTGGTTTGGGTCTGTCCAGTTGTGACCTGGTAAATTGTTAACAGCCAACCCTGGGTTGTAGCATTTGCCAATTTCTGTGGTACAGATACTTCCCCTGTGGCCAATTTGAAGCTACCAGCGTGACACCACTGAATGCAGCGTTGAGAAGACATGTCAACAGTTGGCTCCCGTGAGCTGGTACGAGCCAGCCCTGGCGCACTACTGGGTCTGTCCTACCCTGTGCCACTCAGGGTTAGCCTAAATACTTGTGCATGTGGTTCAAATCTCAGTCCAGTTCTCCAAGTCTTTGCTCACTGGTTGGGGTCTATCCTGTGCACATACAACTCAGAGGTGAATCTGAAACTTACCTATGTGTGTTGAAGGGTCAATCCCAGTTCCCTTCTCTAAGCCTTTGCTGTATTGGGTTAGGGGATCCCTTTCTCTGGCTCTCTCCCCTCTGAGATCCCCCATATGCATACACATGCTCTACTACCTCCGGGGGCCCTTTTTCCTGGTTTTTCTGGCTAGAAAGATGGTGTTTCTATCGGAATTGCAGCCAATGGTGCTGCTGTTTGATGCTCTGTAAGTGGGGCACCCCAGGCCACGCCATAGAGGAAAGAGAGAGGGAAACATGGCGGCTCACCCCCACGTGGGTGGCTGGTCCATGTTTGACTTCCCTCTACATCCTCCTGCTTGGAGAGCTCAGGTGGCTGTTTTTGTACCTGTCCAGAGTTTTCCTTGTAGTCAGTAGGAGGCGGGGGCTGTGGTGGGTTTACCGTGTCATGCTAGGGTACGGAGGGCTTGGTACGACTTTAGTCTGTCTGTTCTACCCTCTGGGGCCACACAGAACAAATGTGACCCTCATTCTCATTAAAGTTGTTCAGGTTATGAAAGGCAGTTTTCAGTAATTCATTCAGCAAACACTTGTTGAACACTTAAGTCCCAGGTCTATAAAAGATGAGTATGACAGTTTCCTCACTGTGTAGAATTCATGGTCTGATGAGGGGAGGGGGTGAAATAGGCATGTAAAGAAACCTGTGTAATGGAGTGTGGTTAATGCTCTATTAAATAGTGGGCACAGACCACTAGTTAATGTTCAGTGTAGCAAGGGCGCGGTTCTCGTGGAGTGGGTGGGGGACAGGTCAGAGGAGGCTTTACAAGGCTGATCCCTGAGGAATGAGCCCAGGCCCAGCAGCATGACTGTGCGCTGCAGGTCCTGGGCAGGAGGCGGTCCCGGGGGACTGGTGCGTGTGCAGGGGGCCTGCGGGTGAGTCACACAGGTAAGGCCTGGAGGTGTGTGGGCCCAGGCAGTGGGGGCTTTGAATGCCTTCCTGAGGAGTTTATATTTTCTGTGCTCTCCGGGTTCCCTCCTGCTCTGTGTGGCTAGGTCAAGTGCCAGGGTGGATGTTGTAGATGGTGGGAAATGATGCCAGCCACCGCTGCCGTTCGAGTGTGTACTGAGTGCTCAGCACCAAGTTTTTTTTTTTTTTTCACCTCACTACTATACTCTGAGGTTGGCATCATTATCCTTATTTTTACAGCAAGAAAATGCTTCAAAAAGGCTGTATGATTTACCCAGGATGACCCAGACAAGAAGGCAGAGTTAGGATGCAAACCAGGTTTCCGTGTTTCTGCAGCCCCGAGAGCCCGTTCTAGCCCCTTGTGCTGGGCTCCAGGGTTAGGATGAGAGGAGAAGCTGCACCCTGGCTGTGGCCGCCTCCCCGGGCTAGGCACACACCTTTCAATTGTGCTCAGGGGAAATCTATTTCCTGTTCCTGTTTGCTTTCCTCATTTAATTTAGGAAATAGAAGGTTTAACTTAGAATCCGTGAAATGTGTAATTAGATATAATAGCACTTTTTTACTAATGGCAATGATTTAGTATGATTGAGACATTTTGTTAACAAAATGGGGGCATCTCACTGCCCTAAAACCAATCAGCTCTGTGCTGAGGTGCTCCCTCTGGGAAGATCCAGCTTCAGCCACATGAAAGCCTTCGAGGCATCCTACCAGGCGCTAGGAAGGTGAGGACAGATAGGTTACGTCTCTGCTCGTTGGAGGACTCTCTGTCCAGTGGGCAGAAACATGCACGCAATGCTGATCTTTTCAATATATACTTCATCAGAGCAACTACTAGAAGCACAGAGGGCTGAGAAGGAGGTAGTTAGAAGGTGAGCTCAGCCAGGTGAAGGGGGGGCTGAAACGTGGGACTAGGCGAGCAGACTGCCGAGTCAGGTGTGAACATGGCGTGGGCAGGGAAGTGGGGGACAGTAACATGTTGGTGAAGCTGGCGGCTGGAGACCCAGGCAGAGGCCAGCTCACGGAGGCTCGTGCAGTTCTGTGGCGCTTAGGCAGGGTTCAGAGAAATCCATTCCGAGGCATTTCACCCGTGTCAGGCGGCGAGCGGAGGCTGGTGTATTGCTGCTGTCTTGGTGACGGCTCTAGTGTGGTCGTATCGAGAGCCTTATCAGAACAGGTGATTGTTGAAACAGTGAGGGCCAATTTAGTTACCTCTGGAGTGAAGGCCATGGCCCCCACTTCTCACCATCCCTCCCACTGAGTTGAGGTCACCAGGACCTTTCCTGAGATTTCTGCCACGCCCTCCTCACCAGTGCCTGCCTCAGTCTGGCCTCTCCAACCCACCCTCCGTTAACACAGCACCATAGCCAGCCCAATCCTTCAAAAGGAAATTGAGACTCTACTGATGCCACTCCCCTGCTTAGACCCTTCCGTGGCTCTGTGCTGTGCTCAGGACAAAGGCCACACTCCTAACACCTTTTCAAGGCCTTGGGACCCGGCCCATGTCCCAGCTTGAGCCTCTCCTGACCCCTCCTCCTTGCTGCCTGGCGCCCGTGCAGCTCCCCGGGCACACGATGCAGGCATGTGGTCTCAGCTCCGGCCTCAGTTCAGGCTGGGCCTGGGCCACTCTCCCTCCTGTTCCCCGGCCTTGCTCAGCATCCCACTGACTTCTCCGCAGGGATCTTGGCTTACAGGCCTCCACCTGGGAGGCCTTGCTCCCTACCTCTCTGTATTCCTCACGAGACTGGGACTTTCTTAGGAGCCTCATTTTCCCCGTCAGTAAAGACAAGAATAACCATAGCTGCACTTGGGTTTTAGGGGGATTAAGTGAGAAGAAGATCGCATAGTGCTTAGCACAGTGGGCGGCTGTTTCTGTTGTGAGCCCTGAGTGGGGGCTGAAGGGCCAGAAAGAGCTCAGAACAGTGCCCGGCCCAGAGAAAGACCTCCTACACATTGGGGGTTCTTATTTTAAAAATTTAATTTCTCCCTGGCACTTAAGCCTCTTGGAAAGAACTTTGGCCTTCTAGAAGTGTATTCTAATTTTTATTTTCTAAAGGAATCTCCTTTAATTCTGTGTCTATGTTCTATAAATATATTCTGTATCTACGCTATTTGTTGATGGTTACACAAATGTTGTTTTGCACACAGATGATAATTAGGCAATTTCCAATTCGTAAATTCCTTTGAGAATTCCTTACCTTGGTAATTCCATTTTTCTAATGGCAATTTTGGTTTGGATTTGGACCACACTGCACCAGCCTCCAAACTGGTCTTGTCACCAGTCTCCTTCCTCTCCCCCGCCTTCAGCTGGCTGCCTCACTTGTCTTCCTTAAGCACAGGGACGACCGCTGGCTTTCTTCTGCTAACCCTCCTTGGCCCTCTTTGTCTAAAGAAAGCTCTAGAAACTCTAGGAAACTTAGCAGGACATTGAGGTCCTCTGGAGTCTGTACCCACTTCTTATGTGTTGTCACCCCCCAGCCCCAGCTCTGTTCTCTAGGCAATCAGGAGCCCAGGCCAGTTTTTGTACAATGTGATCCGATCCTGGGCGCAAGGTACAGAGGGCTGGGAGGGGAGAGACAGGGGCTGGGAGTTATAAGGATGTTGCCATCAGGTTACCCACATAAGAGGAGGCAGGAGGCCTGAACTAGGGCATGGGGAAGAGGGCGGGGAGGAGGGGGCGGGGGCAGGTCCCCACAGCCTGGCGAGTGCCCAGACCTGGAGGGAAAAGGGAGAGGAGGATTCACAGAGCAGTGTGTGTGTGGGTGATGGGGAGTGAGAAGGGCAGGGAGAGGAGCAGGCTGGGGGCGGCGTGCATCTGGTTTGGGGTGTATTGAGTTTGAGGTGCCAGTGGCAAGGTAGAGCTGTAATAATAGCAATGAAAGAACTAAATTTCTAAAAGATTTTCTTATTAAGAATACACTGGTTTAATTAATCCACAGGTTACCTCTTTTTAGATAGGTACTGTGCTCATTTTATAGATTACAACCCTGAGGGTCACAGTGTTCAGGACACTCTCCCAGGGTCACAGTGTAAGAGCTACAACTAGAACCTGGTCTTCTGGCGAGAGAACAGAGTCTAGCAGAGGTGACTCGCGCATTTGGGCTCTGCCCTGGGGAGTGGTTGGCATCTGCCAGGCCTCCTGTGACCCTTTCTGGACACCGCTCTGATGTGAGGAAGCTTCGCTCCACTGGACACAGGGCTACATCTGCCTCATCTGAGCACCACCTGTTTCTGTGCCCCTCAGGCCACACGCTACTCTGTGGCCTGAGCCCCAGTTCCCTCTTCAGTAGAATTCAGACATTAATAGTGATTACATTTATGGCCCTGGGTGGCTGTGAGAATTAAATGAGACAGCGGTTCTAGAGGTTCTGGCCTGTGAGCAAGTACTCGGTGAGGGGAACCACCCCCCAGGTGCACATGCAGAGTCGGACGCCCCATCCCTGACCTGAGACCCTCCCTTCACTGGTGGGCAGAGAACCCTCATCTCCAAGTTAGGTTGAAGCAGGCACATGTCCTGTGGAAGGCAGGGAGATTTGCATCCTAGCATGGATTTCTGTCCAAAAAGACTGATACAACATGCGAGTATTTTGTAGGTTCAGCTCTACTTAACGGGAACATTTTAATACAAGGGAGTTTTCATTTCCGTGGAGGGTAGTTGAAGCACTGTAGTCCTTCCGCACGTTCAGTGTATTTTCATTTACCTTTGCAATTGGCGACATCCCAGGATCTTTACACTGCGTTCTGATCGGTTCCCCGTCGGATCCATCTCTGGCTGTTCTGCCAAAGCTATTTTAGGGTTATTTAACTCTGTTGGTTCTTTTGCTTCTGATTATCTTGATGAGGGAAACTGCCGCGGTCTGTCTTAAATCCAGATGTCAAAAACACTGCCATTTATCTCTGTTGCATTCTTTTTTTAGCAACATTTAGAAAAAAACTGCCAGAGATGTTCCAGTTTTTTTCTCTTCCTCTTCCTGGGCCTGGGGTTAGACCTGCGCACTTCCTGGCTCTGCCCCACATTCACGGAGTGGGACTGGACCACGCCCTCCCCGGCCCGCTGCAGCCGCCCCCACCGCCTCCGGCGTGCGGTCCTGCATGATACACATAGAAGGTTGCATTCTCATTTTGGGATCTTGGACCTAGGCCCTGGGCTTTGGCTTCCGGCAGTGTGTCATCTGGGCTGGAGGGAGGAGCTAGAGCCTCATGTGTGGACGCTCCCACGTGCATCTGGTGGGCCTCTGGCCGCCCCCCCACTGGCCCACGCAACACGAAGAGGAAGCTGCTCCTGGCCGCCATCTACCCCCAGGCTCTGTGGAAGGATGTTTGCGTCCACGTAGACTGACCCTGGGCAGTCCCGTCACTGCCTGTGCCTCAGTTTCCTCATCTGCTTTGTGAAGAGAGTAAAACCCATTTCAAGGATGAGGTATGTGATAGACGCAAATACTCATTGAGGTTCTCTCCTCCTCGTTTATTTCCTTCTCCTCTGCCTCCTTCAGTTCCTCCTCTTTTTTGCTACCTTTTTTGCTCTCCTCTCATCTGAAGACTAGCCTTCAACATTCCTTTCAGTGTGGATGCACCTGCCCACCTGTGTAGCCATCTGCTAGGCAACCACGAGGGGGAAGACGTGCACACTCACTAACGAGGCCACGAGAGCCTCCGTTGTCTGGCCCCTGCTTACCTCTCTGGCTTTGTCCCTTCCCAGACCCCTCTGTCCAGTCGGACTGACGCCCAGGGGCCCCCGCTCGCTTTCATGCTCCATCACGTCTGGCTCTCTGCAAGTGATGATCCCCCTTCACCAGCATCCCTCTGACTCCCGGCTCCTCCCGTCCTGCCTGTCTCAGCTCAGCCAGCGCTTCTTTCCAGCTGTCCCTGAAGCTGCGCGGGCCGGATTCGTGGTTCCTTTTCTAATGTCTATAGCATCCTGAGCATCCTTGCGTCATAGCACTTATCACAACTTACCATGCACCCAACAGTCCATCTCCTTGTGGTCCATCTCTCCCATGGGATTCTGAAGCTCCTGGAGGGATGGAGCCTGCTTCTGATTCACCTTATATCTCTGCAGGCCAAGCATAGGCCTGCAACATGGTAACTGCTCTCTGAATACGTCATGCTAACCCCGGGGTGGTTTGTCCCAGGTTCCTGCTCCTCAGTCTGGGTGGCATCCCTGTTTGAACCATAATGTGACCAACATCATGTCCTGCCCTCACACATTAGCTGGCGGAGCTGCAGGTGAGGGGAGTAGGAAACGAGAGTGAAGTACCATGTCAGGCTTTGTTCCAGGGGAGCAGTCACCACTGCTCCAGTGTCCTGCCACTGTTGTGCAAGGTCCAGACTTTACCAGTGTGATGGGAGCTGCCGCCGGGCCGGGGACCCTGCTGTGGCGCCCACATCTTTAGGTACAGGCTATCCTGTAATGCGGTCACATCTTCCGCAAGGATGATGGGGGTGAAGCAGGCTCTGTGCCTGTGATGCTGTTACTCTCAGTCTCCCTCCTTGCATCCAGCAAGATACTCTAGAAGAACTTACCAGGAGCTGGAAAGAGCCTGAGAACTTGTTAATGGACGAGTATGTTGCTTAAGGATATGTGGAAGCCATAACCTGTCTGCCTCAGCAGATGCTGCTGGTCCTGGTCTGAGCGCCTTCACCCGGGCGGCTGCTGTGGTGGCGGCTTTTTCCAGCCCACCCTGAGCTGAGCCTGACCCTTTAGGAAAAGCAAGGATTCACGCAAGCTCTTGCACTCATATATGACAGAGAAACTTCAGAATAGCACATTTTCTATCATAATTCACAAAGCAGGAGAGAACCGATTATGCACCAGCTGTGTGCTGTGTCCCAGGCCCTCACGTAGGTTCATTCATGATTCCTTACGACTCTGTCAGAAAGCTCTTCCCTCCTTGCCAGGCCAGGATGGAGGCTCAGGGATGGGGTGACTTACCCAAAGGCACAGCTAGTTAGAGGCAGACCCAGGCAGAAACCAGGTCTTTCAGACTTTAAAAGAACAGCAGAAAACCGGTAAAGAATCTGATAGGTATTTTAATCTGAGTACGAACTTCCCCAGAGTCGTCAGTGAGGAGCATTGGAAAAAAATCCCAATCCGTCCTTAGAGACAGATTGATGGGGAATTGATGACATGATTTCTGATGCTTAACAGAGAAGGAAGGCCTCGCTTCGGCCAACCTCATGCTGTGCCTGGAGCTCTGTGAGGGGGGTTCTGACAAGCAGCAAGAGGGAGAGTGGAGATGAGAATCAGACGGGCAGAAGCGATGAGCAGCCACGCTGTCCAGCGTGTGGTTTCAGCACCTGCTCTGTGCTAGAACCCCGGAAGCGTGCGGAGACCCAGCTGAAGAGAACAGCCTCACCCTCCAGGCTGAGGATACAGTGGAGGCCCCATGCTTTCACATCAGTCCTGGCGACACGTTGTTTGTGGACACAGGACAATGAGTGAGAAGAATAAATAAAGCATCCAGCATTTATCCAGCATTTTATACTTCACCAAATGTTTTCGTAAATGCTATCCTGTTCTGATCTTTATTACAATAACTCTTTTTAATGGCTATAATTTTTGGTAACAGCTTTATTGAGATATGATTCACATACCATACAATTTGCCCATTTAAAGTATACAGCTCAGTGATGTTTTTAGTATATTCACAGAGTTGTGCAACCATCATCACAATCCATTTTAGAACCTTTTCTTTACCCCCAAAGGTAATAGCTGTAATTTTTGAGCACCAGTATGTGCCAGGTGGTCCAAATTAATTCTCCACAGTCCTGACCACCTCTGCGGTTTTGCAGAGGAAGAAAAGGAGGCCTGGAAACATTCAGGTAACTTGCCTCTGGCCACAGAGCTCACAGGTGACAAAGGATGGATTAGGATCCAGGTCTGGGTAGCCGCAAAGCTGTAAATAAGATATCAAGCATCCTTCGGCGGCACAATTCTCCATCCCAGTGAGGCCCCCACAGTTAGGGGACCTGCCCTGGATCACACATCTCGTCAGGAGCAGAGTCGGGCCTGAACTGCCGTCTGCTAACCTGGAGTCCTGCCCCTTTCCATGGCACGGCAGAGTCCACGGGAATTAAGCTCCAGTCCTTGGCTTCTCCTTGCCTTGGCTGGACTCGTGGCCACGTTGATCCTGCAGGCTAAGCGGTCCTGTTAAGACGGAAAAGCTGTTCCCACAGGAGGCCTAGCAGAGGGAAATCAATTAAAAGTGACCCCGGAAAGCAGGAATCCAGCCTTCACTCTGCTTCCTGCAGTTTAGGCGGGAAGGGGGTCAGGGGAGCTGGCAACCCGATGACATTAAGAGTAAATCTCATTTTATGAAGCACCATTTTCAGTGCCGAGGAGAGTACTTACAGGTCCTAGAATAAATGTTCATCTGCAGAAATGCAAGGTAAGGGATTGGGCGTCTGCAGGAACGTTGGCTGAGATAGAAGGAGATGCTGCTGACATCCTGACACTTCAGAGCTGCTTCTCTGCAACAGTGCCACGGGCTCTGGTCCCTGGAAGCATCGCTTCATTATTTTTTCTCTGATACAGAGCAAATATGTATAAATCTTATATAAGCAGTATCAGTGTTTAAAGGGATATATATTTTAGAGGCTGCATGTGCAAGCATCATTCATTCCACACACACTCTTACCAGTTGTCGTGGAGGAAGCGCTATGCTGCAGAGATGCAATAGCTGAGACTCCATCCTGCCTTTGGGGGGATGGGCACAGATGCTGTTGATTGCGGAGTGTATGTGGGGGCCAGTGACGAAGTTAGGTGCCTCGGCAGGCTTGGAAAGCAGGATGAGCAGGCAGGGAGGCTTCTCAGGGAGGCTGTGTCTGGCTGGCTCTTAAAGGGTGGCTGGTGTTAGCTTCTTGGAGGAAGGGGGGGAGGTGGTGAGGAGAGGCCCCATGAGTACAAGTCCTCTGCAGAGAAAAGGAGAACTGGCTTAGAGGTGGCTCTTTACTAACACCGGAGACTGTAGTGGATCATTTTCACTCAATTCAGCCCTCCGTAAAATGGGGGCAGTGATACAGGGTCCCCGTGACTATAAATGAGATAATGCATATACAGGAGCTTTCTCAGCGCCGAAGGGGGTCTCTTCACTGAGTGCACTCTCTTGTGGAACAGCTGGTTCCACACCAAGAGTGTACAGACCACACAGTCGCTCTTCTGAGAAGCTGTCTCAGCAGCAAGAGGCCACTGTCACCTGACAGTGACTCTAATCCTCATCCTTGGCCTTCACTGAACTCACAGAATCCAAACTGAGGATGTAGGTGGGCCCTAAACAACCTCCAGTTTACAGATGAGGAACTGGAGATTCAGACAGGCTTAACACCTCAGAAACAGACTTTTACAATTAAGAGAGACCCAGGATCTATCTGATGCTGGCATCTCCTCAACTTCTCACCAGTTTCCAGCTTGTGCATGGAGCCAACTAGAGGGAGGGAGGGACGGAGCCACAGACTGCCTGACCCCAGGCTGAGGCTTGTTTATTAGCCGCGTTGACCCCTAGGCGAGATCTCCGTCTCTGTAGCCTTGCGGGCCACTGCAGTATTCACTTCCAAGTGCCCGCCAGGTGTGTGCCTGTAGTTCAGCTGAGCAGGGACGCCTCTCTGGACCCCTCTTGTCCTCGCCTGCTGCAGGCTTCAGGCTTTCCAGGCCTGGTTAGGACTTCTCTGTCTCCCGTTTGCCATCTCTGTGGCCTTGGGCAAGTGACTATTTTCTGCAACACGTGGCTGTAATCCCTCCTGGCTGCTCTGAGGACGGAGATGATGGCAGTAAGGCATGTTGCTCGGCACCTGGGTGGCTCGTGGTGGGCGCCATTGCTCTGGTGTTTGGTGCAATCCCTGAAGATGCTTTGATTTTTAGAATACAGTGTATCTTTTCAATTAAAAATAATAATGAGGGATTTTTTTTTAATCATAAACTGATCTATGAGGCTTAAGGAGAAAATTATCTTCTTTTTGGGCGTGAGCCAGATGTCAATGTTCATACCATTTTCTTGCCTGCTTAAAGTCCCTTCTCATTCAGGATGGATGACTCTGGAAGGTTGGCTGCTTCCCTTTCACTTGGATTGTACTTCATTATAAAACAGAGAATAGGTCGGCATTCTGCATAGTCAAATAGACTCCCATATGATGCACCACGTAAATTTAGAATACCAGTCTTATAACTATCAATTATCTCCCAATGAAAGTTCAATTTAATTATATGTGGATAGTCCTTCTAAATCCGACTCCTTGATTTGTATTTAAATGTCATCATTATGACTTGCCTGGCAAGGTTATCAGCTGTTCAAAGACTGAATCATATGATGTGATATTTTAAAAACCACTGCTTTTTTATAGGCTCTTCAAAAATCACAGCACCTTTTTTAGTGCCAACTCTTGACTATTATTGTCACATTTGGCCATAAAATTAAACATGAAAATTGGCATTCAACAGTAGTATTAATTTTGTTTAACTCCGACTCATCAAAGATGAACAGAATCAGGTAGTGGTAGGACTGTCTGGGGGATGCTGGGTCGTCTGCACCCAGGATACTGGATTTTGGAATCGGAACCGCATTTGAAATCTGAACCTCAGCAATTCCACGAACAGCCTTAGGTTCTTTTCTTGACTTCTCTGCACCTTAGTCTCTTCATCTGTAACACAGGATTAATAATCCCAGCAGCAGCCACTATTTCTAGAGTGCTCTTTGTGTACTGGGCGCTGTGCCGAGCGTTTTGTATCCACCACCCAAAATCTTACAAAGTGGGGTTTGTTAGCCCCAATCTTGGGTGAAGAAACTGGACTGCACTGTTTCGCACGCTGTGAGGGACTTTGAAATGGTGAGGTGGCTCCACTCTTCCAGGAAGGAAGTGTGCTCCCGGGGTCATGTGGTGGGACGAGCCTCGTGGAGGAGCTGACGTTTGATTGCGTGTTTCATAAGATGCGAGGAAGTCCTGTCCCAGAAGACGCGTGTGGGGCCTGGGCCTCTCCTCCATCTGGGATTCAGGTCTGGTCCCTATGCCTAATCTGGAGGGACCCTCTCAAAGTGCCAAGCACGTCTGTACACATTATCACACTTGTTCATAGAGTGACCAGTGACCTAGCAGGCATTCTTCCCATTTTACAAAGAGAAGTTGGGATGTGGAGAAGTTAAGGAGCATGCGGGAGATACACCGTGACAAAGCCCTTGCTCGTGGGGCTGCAGCCTTGTCCTGGGGCTTGCTCCCTGGGTCAGCAAATGGACCCTCTACCCTCTGCCTATTCGCTGGGGAACCCGCCTCATCCTGATGTTCCTTGTGAACGTCCTCCAGTTTCTGAGAAAGCACTGGACGGGGAGCCCAGAGACTGAGTTCTCGCCCCAGGCCAGCCACTGACGGCAGATAATATGCCCTTATGCTCAGAGTAATGCCCTTACTTGATTAAAGAAAAGTAGAGACAAACAGTAAGAACAACAAAGCCATTCTGGCAAAAAGGCATTCCCCAAAAGAGCTGTTTCTGTGACGGCACTACCCCTGGTCAGAGGCCCAGTGCTGCCGCTCCTCCAGAAGCCGCCCCAAAGACACTGCCACCAACACTCATGGTGGCCGCAGAGAAGGCAGGTGCATTCGCCCTTGGTCTGCGCTCGCTCACTCTCCCTCCTTTTCTGCATTATTTCCAAAGAGGATGTTTTCCAATTTTGCTGTGATTTGCCGGAGGATCGGCCACAGTTATGAATTACTTCTGGGACACTTTCTAGTGGGGATTGCACAGATATTCTCTGATCCATGTTGCCTCACCCCCAGTAAAAGATCTCGAGGGTACAAGCTTAAGCCCAGAGCGAAGAGGGCCGTGCCCACGAAGTTATGATCAGCAGGCAGCTGCAGGAGGCTGCACGAGGCAGGGGGAGAGTATTGGAGATTTAATTCAGTGTTGAGATTTTGCTACTTCATTATTGTTATAAAAAATTGCTTGCTAATTGAGAAAATAGGTATAAAGTCATCCAGGGCACCAAGCCGATCATTACGTGTGGGCTGACTGTGGCGGCCACCATTTCCTGGCACTGAAGGAGAGTGTTTGAATCCTCTCAGCCATCCTTCTAGGTGCGGGTACCACTGACCGCATTTCAGAGAGATGCTCAAAGAAATGGAGGGCCGTGCCCAAGGTCGTGTTCAAGTCGGGGCAGAGCTGGGAGTCCAGCCCAGGTGGTCGGCTCCAAAGCCAGAGCTGCCTCCTCTTTGCCTCCTGCCGCCTCAGTGCCCACTGAGATGGAGGAGGTGCTGTCCTCCGGGGCCTCAGTTCCTTCCCCTTTGGGGGAGATTGCAGTAGATGGTCTCACCCTCCCTCCCCTCAGTGGCTCTGGATTTCTCCTTCTCCTTTCAATGCCTGGATCTCCAACACTGCCACGTCATTTCTCCATGAGCAATTCTGACGAGTGTGGGGCCTTCTCAGCCCAGATGCCTCTTCCACGGCGAACTTCAGGCAGCCAGTTTGTGATGGACTGTCTGTGCACGTCTCTCAAGCTGCTGCCATCACCAGGGAGCACTGCTGTCCTGAGTCAGGGTGGCTTCGTGATGAAAGTGACAGCCTCAAAACGTGATGGCTTCAGTCTTCATTCAAGTCCTGCCACTTCTGCAGTTGGATTCAAAGCAAGACTACCCCCCAAGGCACCCTGGCACCCCCACCCAACAACAGTATCGGCCCTTAGTACTGTTTTACGGAATGTGGCGTGTCACTGTGGGTGGAGAGTTCACGTATGAAGACTCAGCTCTAGGAAAACGGGTTACCAGTCGCACCTGCCATCCCTTCCTGGTGGTGGGAGGAGGAGGAGGGTGGCGAGGCTTTGGGGCTGTGCTCCGGGACCACGTAGATAGAGAGGTGGAGGCTGGCAGTGCTCCTCTGTGGTTTAGGGGAATAATCCTCAGCTCCTGGAGTTGCTGTCCTGGCTCCAGAATTTTAAGCTAGGTGACTTAGGTGAATTACTCAACTTCTTGGTACCTCGGTTTTATCATCTGCGGGAAAGGAGAGAGACTGCCTTTGGGACACTCGCTGGCATTGCATGTCCCAGGGCTGCTGCAGGAGGAGGGCTGTTGTAAATTTGGGAAGTGGTTGGTTGTTCATGTGGGCAGCAGGCCTGTGTACAGCAGGCTGTGCAGTCACCGGGTCTGTGTCCCATGCCGGCTCTGCAACAGCATGTGCAAAGAATAATCTTTTAGGTACTCTGCCTAAGCGAGGGAGAGCCAAGTAAAGCAAAAAACAAAACAGAGCAGCACTGAGTCTGAGCAACAGACTCCTGCTGGGGCTGCCGGGTGGCTGACGCTCACGGAGCTTCAGCACATCTGTACAAGGAAGCAAGTCACACTCATCCTTAGGCCTGTGGTAATAAATAAGATGAATGTATGTATAAATTACCTCGCCCAGGGCTTGGCATGTAGGAAGGCTTCGTTATATATCATTTTTTTCCCTCTCCTGTTTTGTGGGTGCACCTGGCTACAGTTTTGTTAAGGATGGAGGTGGGTGATGTATATGATGTTTATTCAGTCAGAATTTGTTCGAAAGAGGCCCCCAGATAATCACACAAATATAATCGCAGCGGCCACAGCATCCAGTGTGTGTGCTGACAGGAAGGATGCTGAGGGCCCGGCGGTCTCCCCGCTTCTGTGTTCAACAGGAAGAGCCGGGCGTTAGGACTGTGTCCAAACCCACTTGAGAGGTGGAAATCACTAGTTCCTTTTGCGTTATCAGATGATGAACTGAAATTGGCGTTTTTAGTGAAACTTAGGAAGTATTCTGACCTTTTGTGTGACGAGAGCACTAGTTTGCTTCAGTCTGTCTTCAAAGCGGGGCAATAGGAGGAGCCTCTGCTGGGGGCGAAATTAGAAGCACTCTTGCTGCGCGTGTAGACAACTCGCAGGGGAGAAAGATAAATGGCTAATAAGCTCTGGAAAAAATGCTCAACCTCGGGAGTAATTCAGACCTGCCAATTAAAACATCAGTGAGGTAGCATTTTGCCTCTTAACTAGCAAAGATTAAAAACTGATCATCGCCAGCATTGGCAAGGGTGCAGAGACGGGGGCACCCACCCATGCTGCTTGGGGTGCATACCAGGTCAGAACCTTTCTGAGGAAGAATGTGGTGCTCTGCCTCTGAGCCTTAAACGTTTTCACACTCTCGGATCAGTAATTCCACTTTTAGAATTGGGTCTTATTGGGCAGTTGTACATGCAGTCAAAAAATCTAAGCACAAAGGTGTTTGTTATGATTTTTTCAATAGTAATTTTTTAAAAAATGGAAAATGAGAGTATGACAAATAGGGGAATTGTTAAATTATGATACAGCCATATGATTATTTTGTAGACTAATTTTTAATGATGTGAAAACGTTGATAGTGTGTTAAGAAAATAAAACAAGTCTTAAAATTATGTGTATATTTTTGTGTATATGTATGTATAAAATGATACTTATATAATTTATACCTATACATATATAATGATTTAAACTACATTAAAATACTTAGAAAAAAGACTATAGAATTAAGATCTTAAAATAAGAGTATAAGATTCTAAAGGCTTTTTTTCTTTTTTATGCTTTTCTCTATTTTCCAACTTTTTTCAGTAAGGCTATCTACTTTTATAATCAGAAAACAGCAGTAAATGTAGTTTTTAACCATAGTTCTTGCTAGGAAATGCACTGTTTTCTGTGCCCACACAGGAACATCTCTAACTCTTGGGTGGCTGAGCCCTAGACATGCTGTAGGTTTATAGACACTCTGGTGGTTCTTTCCAAGCTGTCGTGGTATCAAGTCCTCTTCTTTGGGTTTAATCTTGTGTTTATACCACACTGACTACCACTCCCTGTTGTCTCCTCGTTGGTAAATGGAACAGCCCCAAAGGCCGGTTGGAGCATGCTGGGTTTGGCTGAATATTTTGGCCACAGCACAGTCTGGGATAATACAAAACGCCTATTTTTGTGCTTTGACTGATTGACTCTCAGTCATCTTTCAGTTGGAGCCAGAACTTCAAGGGCCTGACATGAAGAAACCCCCCTTCCTCCTCCTCTCCCTCCTCCATTCACGTGACACACCTTAACTGAGTACCTACTGTATGCCTGATTTTGTGCTAAGAGGTGTGGTTTCAAATAGCAGCGAGACGCAGCCCCTGCCGTGTGGCCGTTGTGATTGCAAGTGGAAGTGGGCTGAGAGCGCCTGGACTCCTGTGCTGTGTGCTGCCTGCAGACCAGGTGCTGCAGGACCTGGGACACAGCCGCACGTGGACACAGGTGTGAGGGCGGGCGGCAGTGAGGGGAAGAGGTAAACATTGGCCAGGGGACCAGGGAAGGCTCTTAATTCCCTCTTTCATTTCTTCGGTGAATTGTCTATCCAGTTACTGCAGCAGGCCAGGCATTCTCCCAGGCCTGGGAGACTATGGTGAGCAAGACCAAGAGGATCTCTACCCTCAGGGAGCTAAATTCCGGTAGGACTGATAGACAATTAAGTCCAAAAATAAATATTTACAGCTCATGATAAATGCTGTCACAGAAATAAATTGAATGCTGCCATGGAGAATAAGGCGAGGGGAGTGAGAGGGAATGCTGCTGTAGATGACGTGGCCTGCGAAAACCTTTCTTTATCTCAAACCTAAAGAATGAAGGACTCCAGCTGTGCCAAGGGTCAGGCGAGGAATACTCCCGAGTAGGGAGCAGTGAGCACAAAGGCTAAGGCAGGAATAGCCTGGCGTGTTCTAGAAACTGCCAGAAGGCTGAGAGGGCTGGACACAGCCAGCAGTGCGAGGAGGCTTTGTAAACGACGTGGTACTTGAGCATAAACCTGGAGGGAGGATGAGCAGTAGCTCAAAAGACAAGTGGGGTCCTTGTAGTGCAGGGGGCTGGCAGTGGGCAGAGGGGATTCTGTGCAGCTGGTGGGGCGGGGCGTGTGTGAGCAAGTCTGTCTGGCTGAGGATGAGATGACAGGCAGGCCTCAGATGATGAGGCTGGAGTTCCCAGTGTGCTTTTGAGGTCCCTAGGTTTAAATAAGTGCCAGTACTCCCTGATTTTCCATATTGGGTCCTGAATGCCTTGCTCTGTTCCAGAATTTAAATTTCCTTGTGGGGTACACGAGTCTTCTCCTAGGTTGGAATCTCTGACTGTGTCATCAGTTCTAAACTGGGTGTTGAACCAGCTCTGAAGCCAGTGCTACCCTAGGAGTCTATTATTTCATTTTCTTGGAATGAATCCGTTATGAATTACTAATGATAATGATTCATTATACTGTCTCACGCTGGCATGTGCTGATTCTCCAACAGCCAGCAGAAGAAATTGCCCTACTGATTAATTCTCTGCTGTGTTTCCCCCCTTCTCTTAGAATGGCGATTCAAGTGGACAAGTTCAACTTCGAGAATTTCCCAGAATCCCCTGGGGAGAAGGGACAATTTGCAAATCCAAAGCAGCTGGAAGAAGAGAGGCAGGAAGCTCGAGGCCTGGAGATCAACAGCAAGCTGGACATCCGCTGGAGAGTCATATCCTTTTCATGGTGGCCGCCGTGGAACTTCGTGCACCCTGCTCAGGGTTTGTGTTCATGGAGAAGGACCCAAGGGGGGTTAGCTATTGAATTTTAGCTACAGATAGCTCAGAAATGCCATGGCAAGGAGATAGGGACCAGAGTTGGCATTTTCTTAACCTCTCATGTCTTCCAAGGCCCCTTCATGAAGTACTGATTCAGGGTGAGGAGAGGCCTCCTCGGGGCCTCTTGGGTCGCATATTTCTTGCCAATGTGGGTGTTCCTGTTAGTGACAGGTTCTAACAGCCACCTATCGATGCTGGGCTTTTCACAGACTGACTGCTGAACACAGGATGCAATTGTCTGGGAAGCTGAAATCAGATTGCACACCTTACCAAGGCATGGAGATGCTGTTTTGAAAAGAGTGAGAGGGTTTTCAGAAGGACTTGGCTATAAAAGAGTGTTTCGTAACTAACTGGCCCTGCTCTGAACTTCACATCAGTGCCTGGCAGGTGGTGGGCACTCAGCTGGATGAGTGAACACCCTGGAGAAACCCCAGGTTCACTTGGTTGTTTCTGTGTTTGCTCAGCAACCTTTACAGAGCGCCTACTTTGGGTCAGGTATTTAGTGGGGCACGTGAGAGGCTGAGATGCAAAGACCAGGCCTCGGTGTGGTTGCAGAGTCTCATAGGATGTGGATGTGGCAGCTGAGAATTAAATATACTGCCGGGAAGTAGGAACAGAGCATTGTGCCAAGTGCTGTGAGGTTCAGGGAAGAAGCTACTGAGTGCAGGGTGATCAGGGAAGCCTTCACAGAAGGGATGAGTAGAAGTTTATCAAGGGGACAAGGGTGGGAAGTGCCCCAAAGGTCTCAAGATATGAGTGTGGCTCACTCAGAGAATGTCTCCCAGCAAGAGGCAACTCTGATGTGAATGTCTGTTAATTTTTCACATCAATTCTGTGGATATGGGATGGTGAAAGCGTGTTGTATGGTCTCACATCATTCCACACCGTCTCCCTGGATTCTGGAAAGATCCTCAGTCTGCAGGTGGCACAGGTTCCAGGAGCTTAGGCAAGTTCCTTCATGCAAGCTGAAGTGGATTTGGGCCTGGTGGACCCCTGTCTCCAAGGAGCTTGTGACAAAATAAGCACTTTAGAGGTAGATAGAAGGCTCTGTGAACCAGACACTAAAACTAGAGTGCTTGGGACTCACAGAGTGACCGGTGCAACAGTTGTGGAGTTAGGGCGTTTCTCTTTTGTAGAGAGAAGTAAAAAGGTGGGGACAACTGAGTCGTCCTTCTCTTGGTACCCCGCAGAGCTCAGCATAGAGTCAGAGTCCAGTCACTTTCTTCTGGGTGAGTGAGCAAAGGGACGTAGCATGGAAGGAAGTGGCATTCACACTGCAAAGCAGGCCTGCTGCAGCTGGCACCTCGTTTAATTCTTCACCTCCCTGATCCGCACTCTTGTTCTCCTGAGGAAATGGAATCTCAGCGAGGTGAACGGACTCACCTGTCAGTCCAGCCAGGAAGTGGTGGAGCCAGGGACCAGCCCAGGTCAACACAGGGCTCACCCCCAGCCCTAGGCCTCAAGGGAGAGCGTTATGGACGCACTCATGTCCTGGCAGGCTGGATGAAGGAAGGCCATTAGCTCTCACATCCTGGCATCTATGGTCGTGATGCTGGAGCCAGGGAGGATGTGGGTCTTTCTGACGGCACTTGTGTGGGAGAGGCTCTGTAACTTCCTGATGTGGAAGTCCCTGAGTGAGGCAGGAGACACCCTGAGCCTGGGTCTCAGAGCTTGAGCTTCACGCAGGGAGCTAGGCAGAGCTGTGCAGAGCCGGCAGGCCTGGCTGTGTCTGATTCAGCCTCAGCTCAATGTCAACCAGCACCTAGTGGAGGAAGGGGCGCTGTGCTTGGGGGACCCAGTAGGAAGGGATTCATTCCCCTGAGTGGTCTCATTCTGGGTGCAGATAAAAGCAGGAAGCCTGGGAATGGGGTGCCTCCACCTCCTCATGTTCCACAGAGACTGGGCCTCACTTGGTGCCAGAGCACATGGCAGCACTTGCTAATGTCACACCTACCACTTCCCGGGTGCTGCTTCTGGGCTGGCCCGAGGCATCCAGGGCCCAGTCTCAACAACTCCCAGGATGGCTTTGTCACCGTGTCTCACAGATGAAAACAGCCTCTCAAGTTCACACGTAGAAAGTGGAGGAGCCGGCACCCGAACCCTGTTAGCCTTCCTCCAAGCCAGTGGTCCTTGGCAAGCCTGTGCTGCCTTCTACTGGGATTGTCTTGACCATCAAAATGGTCAAAAAAGTACTGAAAATGTCTTCAGGTTTCTCTCCTTTTACGCTTGACTCCATTAAGAGGTTGACTTCCCTATTTTCTGTATTTGCTTAATAATTCATGTAGCAAATATTTATTGAATGCCTACCATGTACCAGGCACATCTGTCTCCTGGATTACTGATTGGAAGTTTATGAGAGACTGTCCCTATAAGCAAATTCTATTAAAGAGAGTTAATATTACAGACTCTCTCTCTCTCTCTCATCTGGTAATGACATCTGGCACGGGTTGAATAACAGACTTTTGCTATTGTAAACCTGAATTCAAGCAGATGGAAAGACCAAAGATTGAATTGGCTAATAACTTCATTGTGCATTTTAATAATATTTTCTCAATATTTAGACTTTATAAAAAATGTGAGCCTAATTTGACACCATCCATAGTAATAAAAATGGCCCATATGTAGCACATAAGGCTGGGTAGACATGTTTCGAAGGCAACTGTGTCTCTTGCAATAGATGTGTGCACACCTGTCTACGTAACATCTGCAACAACCAGTGAAGCAGCCAGGGGACACCAGGAACTGCAGCCCTTGCTACCTGGTTAACATAATGATCTATACATTTTGTTGCTCCTGTGTGCTGGGCCCTGGAGATGCCCCAGTCTAAGGGGAGGGGCACACACAGAGATGGGCACTCAGAGTGCAGCATGGGAGGACTGAGACAAGAGCTTTCCCATGGTGACTGCTGGCTGGGGTAGAGAGTGTTCTAAGCTCGTTCCAGAGCCTGGAAGGCAGCAGAGACCTAAGTCGTTCCCTGTGACTGATAATGCAGCATGCAGACCGGAGAGGGCAGCAGGATCCAGGGGGCCTCTTGTGTCATGCTGAGGAGTTGGGTCTGCCTGCCCCCTCCATTCCCCGCCTCAGTGACCGCCTCCTTCTGTCCACCCCGCAGCCTGTGAGTGTTCACCTCCAGGGGTCTTCTGTCAGAGCCTGGCCCTGAGCAGTCTTTGGGGGGTTGTTCCACGCTCTGAATGAACCCCAGCTTGTGCTGCCCAGCCCACCCACTGCTTTCAGGTCCCTTCTCTCAGCTGACCTCACCCTGCTGTGTGAAAGAGTTGCGGCAGGCTTTCTTACAAGGAGCCTGGGGCTAGAGAATGACGATGGTGACATTTCAGATGGCGTCCCTGGTGGCTGTGTGGAGGAGGTGGCTGAGGGCTGTCGGCCATCGGGTGGTGAGCACCAGGCACCTGATGGTGTTTTCAACTCCAAAGCTCACTAAATCTGAGGTTGAATTTACACCCAGGCCCTGGGCCTAACTAAATGAGCTAATGTTTTAGATACTGCTTTTTTTCTTTAAATTAAGGAATCTATCTCTTTTCTGAAACCCTATTTATCATTTTTATTATCATCACGACTATGAAAAACCACTTCTTGCACGGCTCCTGTGCTGGTCACTCAGTGTGTCGTCCCACCGCATCACATTTCCCATGAGAGGCTGGGAAGGAGCGCAGGCCAACAGGGGCCCAGGTGCGGCGGGTGGGTGTCCCTCCCACCAGTCCCCTCTCTGCGCCACCTTGGACCCCGCCTCGCCCTCTCTGCTTCCCTTTTCTCCTCATTACGTGGAGGTAGTGAACGGCAGGGTGCACAGCACCGCCAGCCCCATTCGGGTGGCGCCTGCAGGGACCAGCACCCTTTCTGCTGTCACGCTGTTACCCACGCCACGTCTCTGAGACCTTGTGCAACTACAGGATCCTTCTTTGACCCCTGGACTCCTCATGCTCAGCTGTTAGGAAGCCCTTTCTCCTCCACTCCCATCCCGTTTTCCACCCTTAGCCTGGTGACTTGTAAAGGGACTTTCCACCCAAGCTCTCCCCTTCTCAGGAGGCACTCTCTTGTGTGCAGCATCTGTGCTGTTCTAGGGGGCGGGTGGGGGATCCACCTGGCACAGGCAGCATCTGGTCCCAGAGAGCCAGGCTCATGTGACGTAGTCGATGCTCTTTGGATAAACACACCCTGACTTTCTGCTCTTCTACACGGTCCCCTTTTAACCTTCTCACCTCCAGCTACCACTATTGGACCATTTATACTGAACTTAGATTGGACCATTTATACTGAACTTAGAAACCTTAATATAGCCAACTCTCTGTAAACTCTATTAATAGCAGATAAAAGCCTTTTGCACATGATCCAGAAATTGTCTGCATTCGACTTTGGGACCAAAGATGCCATGTTGTGGGCTGGAACCCCGGGTCAGAAGGCCTGGCTCTGCTGCTTCCGGCGTCCCTGTGGGGAGGGCCCACGTCCTCATCTGTTCAGCCAAGGAGAGGAAACCTGCTCTGGGTTGCTGATAAAATTAGCAAGTTCTAGTAATTGTATCTGCCCTTTTGATCACCTGCCAGGTGCCAGGCAGCATATTAGCATTTTTCTTATGTGAAACAGGTAGTACCTACCCCTTTTAAAAACTAAATAAGTAAAATTTGGAAGTTAACTCCCCTGAGATCATGCAGCTAGCTGGATAGCCAGGACCCCAAAACTCGTGTTATTTTCCTGTTGACTCCTTAAAGTGACGTCACATCTGGAAGGTGCAGTCATAGCTCCCGACCCTAGGAGCTGTCAGCTATGAGCACCGAGCCCCTTTCTTGCCCAGAGACCTCATGCTGTCCTGTGACCCAGCCTCGGGTGAGGCTTCTCCCGTACAGAGGACAGTGGGCCAGACCTCGCCCAGGGCCGCCCACCAGCGTCCTCACTTCACCTCCTGTGGGACCTTCCTAAAAGGGTCCAGGATTACAGTTCCGAAAATCCCTCAAAGTAGCTGGCGTGGGGACTGTTGGAAGTTGACCGTATCTGTTTTCACTTTCCATTTGTAATTCAGAAGAGGAGAAACAAGCGTCAGTGTTCGACCAAGTCTCATTCGTCCTTTGCAATCGACCTCACACGTCCATTCTTCTAAGGAGCCCTGTCTGTCACTGACCTCTCCACGCGGCCCAGCTGGGACTGCCCCTTCCCTTGGGCTCCTGCAACACTCACTGCTTAACTCTTGTTTGTTATGGTACCTACAAAGTACAGGAAAGTTTATTTTTCTGAAGACTGCCTCCCTTGCCAGGCTGTGCTGTTCTTGAGGTCAGGTCGAGTCCCATTCACTTGGTGGCTATTTATTGATGACCTACTTTGTGCTGAGGGTTGTGCTAAGCACCAGGTACACTGCAATGAGCAAAATCAGATGTGGACCCTGCCCCAGTAGAGCATGCTCTCTTTTCCTGCTGCATGCAATCCCGAGCACGTAGTATTAAAACCATTGGTGAACCGATAGTTTCCATTTCGTTGGTGCAGCAAGCTCGTTCGTTACCAGCTTAGTTGCACTATGCTGAGCGCTGTGATGAATATACGAAAGGAGTTGGCAACTAGCAAGATTAGTCTTAATTGAAGCCTGGCTCCTTTTCCAGAGGGCAGCCCTGCACAGATGATCTGTGGTGGAAATAGATGAGGGATAAGCAAGGAGCAAGCTTGGCATCATCTCACCTCATTTTCCTCGCTTTTGTTGCAAGTCTCCCTTCGAAGAGCATTGCAGGGGTTGGTGAGATCCTTGCTGACATATCAGAATCCATCCCCGATAGGTTTCACTACAAGAGCTGGGTGCACAGTTCAGCTGATCCCCACAAAGCCAATGACCTGGACCATCTGGGCAGCATCTTTGCCAGGTGGTCTGATAAGCACGCATCTCCCTGTTCTGTCTGGAGACCATTTGTAACCATCTGGCTGCTTTAAGGGCCAGGCAGAGGCTCAAGGAGCCCAACTGCAAGCCAGGCTTTAGAAGCCTTAAAATTGATGTCCCGGAGTAGGAGACGGAATATCTGTGCAGGATGCAAAGGTCAAATAAACATAAATAATTGGAAAGTAGAAGGATGTGGAGCAGTGGGCTGTTCTCTGGGAGCATCGGGTCTTGCATCCCAGAGGAGCTGCCTTCCCAGGGGCTGGCCCGAGGACGGTGCATGTCCCAGGCTATGCGTTGCTGAGTGGTGTCTGTGTTTGGCCTCACAGATACCAGTCACCTTCTATAAAGCCCAGAAGCTCAATGGTGGGTGTGACATTTGTTTTTACTGGGGGTTTCACAAGCCTAACCCTACAAGACTACAGGCACAATGCCCTTGGTTTGGTTGATTGTGACCAGGAACACAGCCACGCCTGGCTTCTCAGTTTCCAAGACTGCTTTCTTTCCAATAGGGAGAATTTGCTCTCAACCAACCTCTCCTCCCTTTTAAGACAGAGACAGATTAAACTGTTGGTAGTGGATTGCGTAAGATCGCCCTTTGACCTCTCTAATTGGCTTCTAGCTTATTCTCAAAGATGCTTCTTGATGGAGCTCTGTCTTCTCAACCCTGGAAAAAAATTAAATCTTTAAACAAGACTCCTTTAAAACATAGTACACGATGTTTTCCTAATAGTGATGTTAAGAGAAATAGTTTTATCTAAATGAATTTTAATACAAAGGGCTCCTGTCATCAGTACAGCTGATTCCTTGATCATCTTAAGTAAATGCAGGGTTGCAGCTTATATCTGCCTTTAGGGAATTGAGCTTTCATAGCTGTTGGTAATCAGAGGCCTTTCATCTTTCATAGTGAGGACGCCTTGCCAGCCAAAGAGAATGTTGTGCCTGACCAGAGATGCTGTGAAGTTGCTCTGGCTGTTTTGCCTTCAGTGGGCAGAAGGAATAGGGTGGGAGGAATACTGATTTGATTGCTGTCTCCCCCAAATTCAAATATGGTAGCTATGCACACCTTAAAATTACTTTGAAAGGAATCAGAGTTTGGCACACAGCATAGATTTCAGATTTGGCTGGCTCATGAGAGTGGGGAAGGACTTTCCCCAGCATGCAAAGCTCTGGTTCAAAGCTGTGTGTTTGTGGTGTGTGTGTGTTTGTTTGCATGTTGGTGTGTGCGTGTATATGTGTATGGTGTGTGCGTGTACCTGTGCACGAATAGACGTGCATTGTGTTCCTGTGATTGGGTGCAGGTCGAGCTGGTAAACATTCTGTGTACTTTTGGTGCAACAATTATTGTGAGCATATCTTAGATAATAGAATCATGAAGTTACAAAGCTTAAGTTACAGCTAACACCCCTATGGCACTTACTAGATGCCAGGCACTGTTTTGAGCAATTTACATAGATTTACTCACTTAATTTTCACAAAACCCCTATGAAGTAGTTTTATCCACATTCCACACATGAGAAAGCTGAGGCCCAGTGAGGTTAACTAACTTGTTCCAGGTCACCCAGCTAGTAAGTGGCAGAGCTGGGATTCTCACCCAGCTGACTGGCTTCAGAGTCTGTGCTCTTAGTTGCATGCTGGGAACAGCGAAAGAGCATCTGGTTTCTGCTTAGACCCCTTTTCCAGATGGAGCCTAAAGAGGTCGCAACAGTCCTTGGGCACACCGCTTATTGGTACCACCTCCCCCTGCAGTTCTCTCTCTATTACACTACTTTCCATCCTGGAACTCCAGAGTGGTCTCAGCCCACCGAGACTTGTAGCGATGAACACTAGCAGACTCTCCCTTGGCATCTCATTGTGCCGCGTGGCATTTTCTGTCCAGTGGGTCTCTGATACAAGGAGCTGAGCCGAAATGCTGGTGCCCCCACTGAGATGAGAACAACCCAGCATCAGCATTCTCAAAGTTCACGATGCAAATTGGAAAACAAAGTCATGGGAAAGAGGCTCATTAATCACTTAAAGCAGTCTTTCCATTAGTGTAATTTCTATTTATGACAATTTGCTAATTTATTTGAGCTGAAGTGGGGCTGGGCTGAGTCCCTGCATCTGCGGTTATTCCCGCCAGAGCTGGCACGGTGGGCTCAGACAGCCCATCTTCCTGGGAGGATGCCCCAGGTGCAGCCCCGCCCCCCCAGAGAGCACCCACTGCGGGATGCTTACCTGGAAGCCAGTGTGGAAACGTCTGCATCAGCTGCTCTCTTGTGACAGCTTCCCAGCTTTCGCCCAGGAGACTGTCTGTAAGAAGCAGGCGTCGGAGCACGGCGCCTCTTTCTCCTGCGAGAGGTGAGGCTGATAGCACTCAGGCCTGCAGGGTCAGAAGAGAGCCTGGCCTCCCACTGGGCTGCACGTTCCCCAAGGGAAGAGTTGATTGAGCATCATTTCTTCTAAAGTATCAGACCCGGTCATGGTAAACTTCAGTCACGTAAACACAGACAGGATCTCAAAAGCTGCTCAATAGTTTCAAATGGTCCTCTGATTTGTGGTGCATTACCAAATACTTCACTGGTAATAGCTTAGTGGAAAATGAGAGGGAAGGTGTTTTATTAACTTTCTGCATTTTCCTTGCATATGGTGTGTTTTTCAAAGATTTGGAAGTGGACACTTATGGTTCCCAAGACATGTAGAGGATTAACTGAGACAGCGTGCATGAAAACGTTTGTAAACAAAAAGGCTCTGCACAAATATTGATTAATTAAATTTAAGTAATGATGGATGACTACTAATAATAAGGTATAATCCTTGCACAGTAAACTGGGCTTCGTAAAAGTAGGAAGGAGCCTATTTTGGTTGGTCTTTTCATCCTCTACACCTACCATAGCATACATAGTAGGTATTAATAAATGCTCTTGTGTGAATCAAGGCCTGCACACTGGATAGGGGAGGTAAATGCATGTGGCAAGTTCAGGATAGATGTGCTACCAGGTGTAGAGGTCACAGCCAGAGAGGAAGGAAGGGTTGGCTTCTGGAGTGGGGGTGGATCAGAGAGGACACCCCAGATAAGGTGAAGTTTAAGCTCCAGAGATGGGTGGGTGGTCACCAGAAAGACAAGGCTGAAGAGGGCTCCAGGCAGGGGGAGGGCAGGAGGAAAGGCACCAAGGCAGGAAACAGCACTGTCTGTTGTAACAAGAACCAGTAGTCCAGTATGGCTGATACACATTTGCAGGTGCAAGATCTGGAGGGAAGAGGTTGACGGGAAAATGAATCATGGGGGAGCTTGTGTACTGTGCTAGGGAGCTGGGATTTTATTGCAAGAGCGCTGAAGGATTTCGAGCAAGGGTGAAATGTGGTCAGGCTCATTTCAGGAAGATGGCTCTGGTAGAATAACGAGTTGCAGCCCTTCTCTCCACCCTGCTCCTCATTTGGCGTGGTGGGTTCATGACATATTTGGTTCTGTGTGATGAGATTGTGCCACCTGCTTTTGGAAATTAGGCACAAGAGTCTGTAAAGACCTATGGGGCAGACCAGGTGTGTCTCTCCAGTCATCTTGCACCTCAGCTCTTGGCGAGACCTTTAAAGGATGTTGAGTTGAAATAGAGGAGCACTGCTAGGAGTGGGGTTCCCACTGGGCTATGGGTTGCCTGGCACCCCTTTTTGCTCTAAAAGATTACCGTGGAAAACCAGAGCAATGGCTCTTCTCTGAGCCTTGTTTGTAGAGAATGAATATAGGAGACCTCTTTAAACATAAGAATTTCCCTTTACATTTGATTATGTATCTTGTTTTGTTTGTTTTTTGTTTTTTAAATGTGTGATCCTTTTTCTTCTAGCCAGATTTTAAGCTCTAGGAATGGATTAGATGTGATACCATCAGAGAGAGCTGGGTGTGTGTCTCATCCATCACCTGTTTACTGTGGCAACTGCTGTAGGCCTTGGTTTCCCCTTCCACCACCTGCCTCTTGCACGTGGGGGGTGTGAAGCTCAAAGGCAGTGCTGTGTTCAGCGTGCTGTGTGATTTTGGTGGGCTGTACACACTCTGCACAGCCTGCTTCTTCAAGGAAGGGGAGCTCTCGCAGGACCAAGTGCAGAGTCGCTACTCAGGAAGTGCTCACTGACCCAGACTTGTGTGCAGTGATTCGTTGATAAACCATGACCTTGTGTAGATCGTAACTTAGAGCTGCTGGTACAATTCCTTCTGCATTATTCTTGGAAACATTCCCTCATTCAGTTGACTTTTACTGCCTCCCAGGCTCTGTAGATCTGAATTAGGGACTCAGAGGTAGGACACCTGGTCTTCACCTGCAGGTCTCGCCGTGGCCTAGTTGGGGTATCAGTCATGGCAATAAATATCTGGAGCACAGGGTGGTGCTGCTACGGTTGGGAGTTAGGCAGGGGGCCCCAGAGCTGAGGGACGGCCTGACAGGTGTCATGCTGGCCCTGACCACTGGCCAGATTGAGGCTGTCCTTTCCATGCAGGTAGCAGCATCTTCCCCACCATTTCCAGGAGGGGACCCCACTTACACATGCCATGCAGTCCTGGAACTAAACACCCCCATCTCATCTGTAGGGACAAACCCGTGCCCTTTATGGGTTTAAGCCAATATTGCTGGACACATCTGTGTCCCCACCATCCTCATGTCCTACCCTGGAAACCTCTTGGGTTACCTCACAGGAGGAAAAGTGAGCCATTTAGGGCCCAAGGGACTCGCCCTCAGTGAGGTGCCTGCCGAGGTCTGCTCCTTTAGAGGCACCTTCAAGGAGAGATCCTGGCCCTGTCTGTCTGCTACACTGTGGACCAAGGACCGATCTCGCTGGAAACCTGTGGCATCCTGGGGGAAGTCTGGATGGGGGACTGGATTTGACTACTCACACCCACCTTTCCTGGCTCTGTGGCTTTGGGAAAGTTGTTTTAACATCCCTGAGGAGGGTTCCTACCCCTGAAATTGTTGTGAGGATTACATGTGATGATCCGTGGGTAACTAACACAGAATTGGTGCTCAGTCAAAGCAGCAGGAATTTATTGAGTATCCAGTGTGTTCCAGGCACAGTGCTGGTGACCAAGGACACCGTTCCTTACTCTCCTGGGGCTTAGAACCACAAGCAGTCCTCTGAATTCTTTCATTATTAGTTTCAAAAATACACTGCTAAACAGTCGGGGAGGCGGTACTGCCTGCTCATTGGCCTTGCTGGTTTGAGCAGGGGATGGCAGAGGAAGTTTAAACTGAGCAGGGGCCAGCCCTGGGCCCCGGGCCTCGCCGCTAACCACCTCCACCTAGGAGGAAGATTCATGACCAGCAGGAGGCCGTGGGTGAACTGTAGTGACTCCAGGTAGCTCAGACATGGCTTTGAGGCCGTGGAAATGGCAAGAGTGGAGGGCACTGTGAAAGGAATTTGTGGTTCCTTGTGAGGGAGTTAGGAACTGCCTGTGGGAGGCTCCAGAGACAGAATGTGAGTTGGGCTAAACTGAGCTAGGACCTTGAGTTTTCCTGTGGTTCAGGCGCACAGGGATTTTCAATCATTACATGTGGGTGTGGTCGAGGAGGCTTGCAAAGCCTGGGTCTGCACCAACAGTGGTTCCACAGTCTTCCTGCTGCAGGGTCACCATTCCTACTCGCCTAGGGGACAGGAGAAGGTCTCAGGAGCAAAGAGCTATTGACTACTTGGAAACGTCATTGCTGCATCCCAGGTGACTAGAAAGGGCTTTAAGGGGAGGCAGGCTCTTCAGCACCACGGAGAGTTCCAGCGGGGTTCCCTCTGGACGGGAGGAAGGAGGCTGGCCACACTCCAAGCTGCGTGTGGATGCTGACTCAGCCACCGCAGCCCTAGAGACCTGGGTTTACCCAGGCCCTGTGCATGGAAGGATCTTTGTTTGTCAAGTGGAGATCCTGGGTCCTGACTTCCAGGTTTACTGTGATGAACTGATAGGATGTTTACAGTCAAGTGTCTGAAAGTGGAGTCCAGAGTGTGGGCTCCAGGGTCAGGCTGGCTTGGTCCTGCCACTTCCTTGCTGTGACAGCTTTCTTATTCTTTCCATGGGCCCAAGTTAAAAAAAAAAATCCTTGAAATGGAAATCACAGTCCCTACCTTATACCCACCATGTTCTGAAGTCTTAATTTGAAAGTAGTGAGTATTAAATTGAGAAGATATATGTTAAACACTTACCATAGGGCCTCTCTTTTGGGAAATGCTTTGGAAATGTTCTTTCTAATAGAAATAATGATGGGAATTATTGTCATTGTCATCAGTATTTATTGACCTCTTGCCCCGAGTGCCAGGGTCTATGTATTTAAGAAATAGTAGCTGCTGCCACCTCTGCCATCATCACTCTAGTGTTGTAATCTTGGCTGTGATAGTGGCTGATGCAGGGAGCTGCACAGCTGACTGGTCAGCCAGCTTTGCATTTGTGTGTGCAGGCTCAGACACACGACTGTTTTGGTGGCTTATGGGGCTGAAAGCGGAGGGGGATGTGCATGCAGGTAATTAGCTTTATTAGCTCAGTTGTATAATTTTATGGCTCACATCCGAAAGCAAATTAATACAGAAATATGCGATTGGAATGGATTCCAAAGCCTCAGTGCCATTTGGCAACTTTGTAATTGCTCACACGCTAACTTGCTCCTCTAACTAATCATTTCAAAGCTCCTTGTCGGGCCTTGTTCATTAGGCACTATTTCTGTGCTGTAAGCACTGTGGTGCAACCTGCCTCCAAAGCCTGGCAGGATTTTTTTAATAAGAGGGCATAATATGCCATATTCTGAAGTCTTAATTTCCTACAAGTGAAAATAACCCCTGGAGAGGATCAGGAAAGAAAGCAGGAGGAAAGAAACACAAAAATGTACATATTAAACCCAAATATTTCAACGATCTGCGTCCTGAGATCCTCTCCCTTCTGACTGGGATGAGGCGGGTTGACTTGTATCAGCCCCACTCGGGAGCTCAGTTGTGTCCAAATGGTCCCAGGTCTACAGCTGCTCACAGCGTTTTGATTCATTCATAATGTTATTAGAACTTCATTGTTTACTTTTTCTAAAATAGTTTTTATTTTATTTTAAATAGGTAAATGTATGCATGGTTCAAAATTTTTAGAAAATATTCCCATTTGCCCTCTTCCTGCCCTTCCTCCCCAAATGCCCATTTTTATTCATTCCTTGTACATATTTCAGAATTTCTTTCTGAAACTACAAGTAAATACAAACACATAGTCTTATTATTTTTAAATACAAAAGTATATACTGTTTTGCATCTTGCTTTTTTCACTTAAACGTACACATCTTGGAAAACTGCATATTATTTCATAGCGAACTTTCTCCTTTTCCAACAGCAAAGTATGTGAGTGTGTCTGCCTGTATTCTCATAGCTTGGCCATTACAGAGGTTTCCAAACTTTTGGAGTCATGCCAATCTGGGAGACACGTACTCTTTTTTTTTTGGTGAGGAAGATCAGCCCTGAGCTAACATCCATGCTAATCCTCCTCTTTTTGCTGAGGAAGACCAGCTCTGAGCTAACATCTATTGCCAATCCTCCTCCTTTTTTTTTTCCCCAAAGCCCCAGTAGATAGTTGTATGTCATAGTTGCACATCCTTCTAGTTGCTGTATGTGGGACTCGGCCTCAGCATGGCCGGAGAAGCGGTGCGTTGGTGTGCGTCCAGGATCCGAACCCGAGCCGCCAGTAGCGGAGCGCGGGCACCTAACCGCTAAGCCACGGGGCCGGCCCCCAGACACGTACTCTTGAGCAGGTCCTCTCTTCTTTCCGGAGCTGCCATGCTGTGGGAAAGAGCTTGGATGTCCGAGTTGAAAGGAGCTCGGGGGGAATCCCTGCTTGGTCTCTGAGTGGGCTAGGACCACGCTGTTGAGTCCTCTTGGCTTCCGGTTCTTCACTGGCGTGGCGTTGACTGTGGCTGTCCCGGATGGTTGAAGCCCTTGCCATAGAGCCTGCACCACCAGGAAAGTCCTCAGTGTCAGTTCCCTTCCCTGTTCCTTCTCTCTGGGACCTGGCTGGACGTCTTTGAGTCTGAGACTTAGAATTCCCCTGGGAGTGTTTCCTTCCCTGAGAACTGGTCACCACTCTGAGAATGAACTTCGGTGCACCTGTGAGTCACGTGGGCCATTAGATTCTAGCTGAAACCCAAACTACGAAAAGCGAAGCTGGCTCCTTTTGCCGGCACTGGGCGTGAGTACCACTTCCTCTCCGTCTGTTTGATGATAGAGCATCACAGGTGCCTTGCAGGGATGCGGTCATGAGCTAGAGAAGGGGCATTTGATGTCGTTTTATGAAAGAGAAAGTAGCTCCGTCACTTGATGGCTGCAAAGGGAAAGAAGGGAGGTAATGACTCTGCTTCTCTCCACTGCAGGCCAAGTCCCTGGGCTCTAGTCCTTTGTGGACTCCGCAGGGGATGTGTTTTCCTAAGGAGGGCGTGGCCTCTGCATGGTGCTGGGGGCACAGCAGGGGGATGCTGAGCCAAGGTATGAGGCAGGGCGGGGGTTCAGGGAAACTGACTCAGCTGAAGCGACTGCTCCCGGGAAGGACACTAGTCCTCACGATCACCAGGTCGTGCACACAGTGGCCTGTGGTTTCTTCAGGGGCCAGCAGTGACCCGTCCCTGGGTCACTGGCCTCAGGAGGGAGAAGGCCCTTTGCCCTACTCCCCATGGGTCTTACTGGTTCAGGGACAGGAGAAACAGCAGGTACAGTCCTAGCATGGGAATGACAGGTGCCATCCTCTCCTAGAAACCCACCCTCAATGAGAATCCATTGCCCGAAACCTGCAGGGACTCCCAGAAAGGACGCTTCCTCGTGTTTCTCCCCAGTGGTGTCGTGGCAGACTTTGCTGTGTGGCCAATTGAATAACAAGGACGGAGGTGGACCAGCCATGTGGTGGCTGTGGTCAGGCATGTGGATGCTGTGGAGGAGTCCACAGAACTGGGCCAGCGTTACCTGGAAATGGCTTTGTGTGCACCCCATGCCCCCTGGGCAAGGAGGCAGGCTCCAGACGTACCCTCTGTTAGCGCCGAGTAATGCTAGGTAATGGGCCAGGCCTACTGCCCGTTCTGTCACTCTCAGCAGACAAGTTGCTGACCTTTCTGAGGCTCAGTTTTCTCATGTCTTGAGACATGAGAAATAGCCTTGCGTGCCCGGCTCTGTGCTGAGGGCGTCATCAGTTATCTCATCGTGACGCCAGAGTAATCCCATCAGGGAGTTACAGTTTTCCTTATTCTAGCCATGAGTGCGTGTGTGTGTGCATGCTTTCATCGTTAAATTACCTCACCAACATTTGTCAGACTACCGTTGAGTCCCAGGAGTTGTGCGAGACCCTAGAACGTGCAAGATGGGAAAGGACCTCCTGGTGCAGCAGGGGAGACAGACGTTAAGGCATTGATTGCAGAGTCGCTGAATTATAGCCATAAAGAACTTTGTGAAGATACTTGTGGGGGGACCCTCCACTGAGGGACACGCTGCGCTGGGTCTGAAGGAGAGAATAGGAGTCGGCCAGGTAGAAGAAGAGGGAAAGGACATTCTGGGAAGAAGAAATATGCCCAGAGCCTGGAAAGGAGAGAGAGCAGGGTGCGTTTGTTCCATCCCTGTGATCTCCTTGAGGAGTCTGGGCAGAGGCACCTGGGAAGGTTTAGGAGAGGTTGGTCCCCTCCCTCCTGTCCCCCACCGCAGGGCTCAGGGTGTGCGCCAGGCGGTGAGGACAGAGATCAGGAGGCACACGGTCCTGATCCTCAAGGAGCTCCAAGTCTGCTAGGGCCGTGGACATGTAACATGGGCCTCCCAAGTTCTACAGGAGATGAATCTAGCTGGGGCTGCTGAGCACAGAGGAGGGAGCCAGCTGCTCACTGTGTCCTCCTCCAGATTGTGGTTCTTTGAGGACAGAGCCTGGCTTGTTTCTCCACGACACCCACAAAGCCTGTGGAATGGTTAAGTTTGCAAAGCCTTCCCACCCTGTTTTTTGTCCCCACAACCATCTGTGGGATGGCTATTAATGACTCCCATTGTACAAAGGAAGAGCGAGTGTAAACAGCCCCTGCTGGGAGTAGACACCTGGATGCCAGGGCTTGTGGAGTGCCCTGGCCCGGTACGCCTCCGCGGTAGAGGATTGCCTGGGCCCTGGTGCGCTTCCACAATGGAGGAGCGCACGGGCCCCACTGCGCCTCCACGGCAGAGGAAAGCTCAAGAGGCTTCAGAGCAGGTGCAGCCTGTGCAGGCCTTCAGGGAGCCCTGAAATGGAACATTTTTGGAACATGCTATGCTATTTCCAAGTAATTAAGTAAAATGTGCTTTGGCTGTGACGTGTTCTCCAGCAGCGTGGTGTGAGTTAAGGATGCCTGGAGGAGGTGGTGTTGCCCTGATGCACGCAGGGCCACCCCTCGCCTGTCTTCCTCTTCCTCTTGGTCTCCACTCTTTTCTCCTTGTGTCTTCTGTGTGCTGTGGGGCGTGGGGCTCCTGCCTCACAGCCTCTTGGGGGGACGCCGTCGTGGGAGGTATGGATTGTCTCGGGTGCACCTGCAGCAGTTTCTCCTTCAGTTTCCTTCTGGGGAGAGGCGGCTGGAGAGTCAGGACTATCTTGGATGCTTTTTTAGAAGCCGCCCAGCTTCCCTCTCAGTGCCCTGGTTTCCTCCTGTGAGAGCCCCGGGCCCGAGGGGAGACTTTGACTCAGCTGTTGTGTCCCTTGGGTGCTGCATGGGAGGGCCCAGAGCCAGGGGTCCTGGGGGGTGTCCTCTGGGAGAGTCCTGTGGGGTGAGTGCTGTGGGGGATTCCTCTGGGGAGAGTCCTGTGAGGTGCCTCTTCCAGCCTGGAGGGAATGAGCCCTGGGGGCGGGGGTGGAAGGCTGCCTGTGCCTTAGTGACTGTACATGTGTGCCATTGACACAGGCGTGCCTGCACAGGCCCCACCACAGAAACTCTCAACATTTCAGATCTTAGTTGTTGCCCACTTCCTGTAACGTGGAGGCTTTTGGCAGTGAGCGAGAACACAGACTCTGGAGTCAGACTCTCTGGGCAGTAATTGTGACTGTGTGGCCTTAGGCAAGTGTCCTAACCTCTCTGTCCCTCCATTTCCTTCTCTGCAAAATTGGCATAATGCCTCCCTTCTAGTGCTGTGATGGGATTTGCATCACTTAGTGTGTGTAAGCTGTGTAGACCAGGCCTCACCCGGAAATGTGAGCTTGGCTGTTAGAATCTGTGTGCACTCACTCGTGTGTGGATCCACAGGGTTATGATGGGGTCTGAATGTTTTGACTGCCCGGCACCCCCCCCAAAGCCCACCAGAGTCAATGATGCCTTGGGGATCTGAAGAGCCTGAGGAGGCAGCACAGGGCAGCCGGCCCCACCCGGCTTTTTGCCACCAGACTGTGAGCTCCAGGCGGGCAGAGCCTGGTCTGCTGCACTGTGGTCTGACCTGTGTCCAGCATGGCCTGGCCCCGGTGGTGCCCGCACGTGAGTCAGTGAGCAAGTGCATGAGTGCAGCCCTGGGATGGGATCCTGGCTCCGCACTTACCCTGGTGAAGACGGAGGGTGGGACGCAGTGAAATCGCACAGTGAGGGACCCGCCCCTTTGCTCGGTCCGCAGATCTGCGTCCTGCGTGTACCAGGCCCTGCGCTCCCTACTTCCTTCAGAAAAACCGACTCTTTCCTGGTTAGATTCTCTTCCTTTCACATTCCTCACCTCGAGCAGTAATTTCATGAGGTGCGTTGTGTGTTAAAATTAGAATATTCAGATCTGTGGGTCGAAAGGAAGAAAAACAATCATTCACTCATTATCCATGGAAACTAAACACTGCACAGTGTCCCATTCATAAAGACACAGACCTTCCCAGCCAATAAATTCTTAGTACTAAGCAACTCCTCTTGAGAAAATGAAATTTCTGAGGAAAAAAACTGGGAGTGGGCTGCGGTTTACTCAGGAGCGTGGCTGTTTGTGCAGGTGTTCTTACCTGGGGGCTGGAGTTGGGAAAGGGAGCCCCGTTAGCTGGGGCTGCTACGAGAGCAGGTGCTCTAACCACTGGGCTGAGCAGCGCCCCCTCCTTTGGAGCCAGGTAGCCAATCACAGGCAACCACGGACATTTTCTGCACCCTAGTCTGGACTTAAATGCCCTGATCTAGGTTCTGAGTTATGAGAAGTTTCCAGGAGCTCAGAGTCCATAATGGAGATAAGCCTCTCCTCCCCTGTCTTCAAATAGAGAAAACAGGCCCGAGTGGCTTTGGGTCACCTCCCACTCAGCCAGGCGCCCCCGACTCAGCATGTGAGCCTGATCACATGCCCAGAGCCTGAGCAGAGCTCAGAGGAGAAACCTGGAGGGCGCGAGACAGGCAGGAGCCGGCTAGACCCGGGCAGAGAGGTGGCCTCTGCTCCTAAGCTTGACTTGACCAGAATTAGTCTCATCGTGAGGCCGGGACCAGGCTTTCCTCGCCCCCTCCCTGTGTCTGTCAGCCGTGGGCTGTGGACTGCACCCTGGAGGCTCCCAGGCATCTTGGGTGAGGTGGCATCATGGACCTTTTCTCCTGAGAAGGGTGCGGCCCTGGGGTTCCTGGCAGAGGTGGGTGGTAGTGTGGCCAGACCTCTGCAGTCTCTGGTGTTGGAGAAGGGCATCCTCCCTCAGCCCTGGTAGAGAGGAGGCTCCTGAGATCTCAGTGCCTGCCCTGTTCCGTCCACGATGTCACGTGTGCCCGTGGGGAGTGACAGCCCTGTCATGACTCAGGCTGGGGCAGGGGCTGCGTGGATCATCTCTGAGGTCCCAAACAACCCAGATGTGCACAGCACCCAATAGGCTTTCCACTGTGCGGTTCCTTGTGAGGGGAAATGGGACCTCGTTATCAAATATGATGGACCTGAGGGCGCTGTCTCCCTGATGGGCTCGTCGGGTCTCCGTGCGGGCCCTCGGCTGTTGTGGTGCGAGATGGAGACTGGCAGGAGTTTCCCTGTGCTCTCCCTGCCGCCCCTCCAGATGACTTTCTATACCCCCACCTCTGTGCTGAGAAGGGGGTGCCCATCGCCGAGATGTGGCCTGAGAAGGGGAAGGACACAGAGCCATCATGAAACATGCCATGACACGGCACCTGTGATGAGGACGGGGACAGCTGTCTCCACTGCAGCGTTCGGGAAGGACAGGGAGCAGGGGCGGTGTGGCCTGGGTTCAGGTGCGGCACTGCAGCTCACTCCCTCTCAGGCCTCAGTTTCCTCTTCTGTCGAAAGGCAACGTGCTGCCTCCGCCTCAGCTCCCGCCAGCTTCCCTGAACTTCTCCAGGCCCGTGCCTGTGCAAGTCCTGCCTCTGCTCAAAGCTTTGCTCTCTCCTCCCTCTCCCAGCACCTCCCAAGTTCCTGGTCTCCCGTGGGACTCGGCTCACGTGTCCCCTCTGCTGGGAGACTTCTCTGCAGGTGCTCACTGCTCCTCTGGGCTTCCATGGCCCTTTTCCTGATTACAGACTCCATTCCTTAGGTCAGCAGTTTTCGGTTTTCAATTTGCCGTCTTGACCATTTTTAAGCGTACAGTTCAGTAGTGTTAAGTACATTCACATTGTTATGCAGCCATCACCCCCGTCCATCTCCAGAACTCTTTTCCTCTTGCAAAACTGGAACTCTGTCTCCATTAAACAATAGCTCCCCATTTCCCCAGCCCCTGGCAACCGCTATTCTCCTTCCTGTTTCTGTCTCCTTCTGCCTACACTAGGCAGCTACTATAAGTGGAATCATACAGTATTTGGCCTTTTGTGACTGACATGTTACTTAGCATAATGTCCTCAAGGTTCATCCATGTTGTCGAATGTGTCTCAATTTCCTTCCTTTTAAGACTGAATAACATTCCATTGTGTGGATGGACCGTGTTTTGTTCATCCATCCATTCGTAGACACTGGGTTGTTTCCACTTCTTGGCTACTGTGAATAATGCTGCTGTGAACATGGGGGTATGAGTGTCTGCTGAGTCCCTGCTTTCCCTTCTTTTAGGAGTACACTGGAACTGCGATTGCTGGTGCAAACAGCATTTCCTGTTTGCAAGTCTGTCTCCCCATAAGCCCGTGAGCTCCTTGTGGCTTGGGTCAGCCTTAGCTCTGCATCCCTGGCCACCTGAGGGCCTTATCCTAAATATCCACTCAGCACCCTAAGGTCTGCTCAGTATCCACTTGTCAAACTAGTGAATGAATGAGGTGAATGAATGAGTCCTGACTCCCAGGTTGTCACAGGACCACACAAATAATGAAAAGTGCAATGCGAAGTATATAGCAATGATGATATCAGTTCAACAAACAGGCTGTGTGTGTAATGAGATGGAAAAATTTTCATTTGGAAAAGTCTTCTTAGGGAGAGAGTTATCTTTGGAAGAAACACTTTGATAAATGGCTTGTGGTACAGTAAGGTCCCTAAGGGGGTCTGAGGCAACAAAAATGATGGCTGGCCTCCTGAGGAAGGAGAGACATTTCTCTATCTCCTCAGAGAGGGAGGAAGGCTAGGAGAGGGTAGGAGAGAGGGATAACACTGTCAGGAGGTGACATTCACTTAATGCTCACTGTGGGCCAGGCTGTTGCTGCATTTACTCTTCGTGACAACCCTATGAAGTTGGTGTTGCTCTTAAGCCCATTTTACAGATGAGGAAACTGAGACTCAGGGAGTTTAGATAAATCCACCAGTGTTCATCAGTGGTGGTGCCAGGATCCAGAACCCATCCCCTCAGCTGCAGTGCTCCACTAAGAGAAGAGAGAGACCAGAGCCTGGGAGGGGGCAGGTGGTCTTTACTCGGGGCTGCGACACCTGTTTGATCTAGATCTTTAGTCACACTGCCGAGCTCTCAAATTCTCAGCTGAAGGGTGGTGAGGGAACAACGGGATGAGTTCGACGTTCAGGTTGGTGTGGAATGAAGCAAACAGCATGGGTGGACTGGCGCTTGATGCAGAGAAGGCCCTGGGAATTTGCCGAGACCATCAGCAGGCCTTGGGGCATCTGGGGGCAGGAAATGTTGCCCAGTCACAGCCTCTGGGCTGCGTGTTGACGGGCTGTGGGCTCCAGAGGGGCATGAGGTGTGGCTCTAGCACTATTACCTGGGGTGTTTACTCATTCCAGCATCCATTTATTCATCAAGCAACATTCACTGAGCAACACTATGAACCAGGCGCTTTTCTAGGCCCCAGGATGAGGGCTCCGCCCTCCTGTAGCTGACAGGCTAATGGTGAAGCCAGACAGCGGAAGACAAGCACATCTAGTGTGGGTTGGAAGGGGAGGCCTGCGAGCCTTTGGAGTAGAGATAGCTCAGGGAAGGCTTCCTGGAGAAAGTGAGGTCTAAGATAAGAGGTAAAAGATGAATATAGTTAGGAGGGCAGGGAAAAGCATTTCCAGGCAAAGAGCACAGAATGTGGGAGGGTATGGAGTCCAGAGAGAGCACATGGTATTTTGGAAGATTTGGAAGAAGTCCAAAATAGCCAAAGAAGGACTTGGGGATGGAGAGGCAGGCAGGGGTTCCTGAGTGCCCTGGATGCCAACAGGCCCTGTGCTCCTGTCTGAGGCCCGTTGCTGTGTGCAGTGAGTCCCGCTCTCTTGAGCAGCCCTCTCGTCTGTACATTTTCCATGGGTGCTCAGCTGGACTGTTTGAGGGGATGATGTTCTCGCTCTGCTCGGTGCCTCTACACCCAGACGCCCCCATTGAGCCAGCTGATGACTACAGTGAATCCTTGCCATGCCAGGCCCTTTGACCGGGAGCTCTTGTCTTTATTCCTTTGGGGCCCCGGTGCCCCCTCATTCCCAGCCTCACCCGTTCTGCTCCACCCGCATGGCTTCATCCCGACACAGTTGTCCTCAGCCTTGGTGAATGCAAGTGTCCGATTCTATATTGTCGTCTTCAGCGGAATGTAAGCCTCTCAAGTTCACGGTTCTGTCCGATCATTTCAGTGTCCTCAGTGCTTCTTACCATCCCTGTCTCACTTCACACACACTTTGTGTTTGTTGAATGCAATTGACTTGCTAAAGGAAGAAAAAAGGGGGTTTGCTTTTTCCCTACTTCCCCTATCTCTAGAGAATGTCAGGAAGTAAATTCTTCCCTTTTGATTGCAACTTAAATCCAGTGGCCATAATTTATGTAGGAAAAGGAAAAGAGGTTTACAAATTTGTTTCTGAAAACCGCATTGACTGTTTAATATTAGCGCCTGGGAGACTTCTATTTTCTGCATTTCTAAACCTAATTTCTTCATCCACTGATACTTGCTGAGAGACTTTATCACTTCCTCGATTATGAACTCGCGTAAGTGAGCCCATTCGTAATAATATGTGTAATTATTTCAAGATGTATAACATGACAGACATGAAACCAGCATGAAACCGACACGTGTTGAAAAACGCACTCAGTCGTGTTGAACAGTGAGCCACAGTTTGCATGCCTTGTTAACGACAAACAACCTTCCATTTTGTTTTTTCCCCCAGCAAGAATACCTGTTGGATTAGAATTATCCCAGTGGATTTCCCTTCCTTACATAACATACCTTAATTTTCTAGGTTTTGGGGTGAGGGAGGAGAGGTACTTGATATGTTTAAATGCCCATTTTCCACACACTCAGATGATGTCTTAGTGGTTGGTTAGACCATCACTGAGAAGAGGGGGACATATATCCACTGTGGGTGGTTTCCCATCTCCTAGTCTCTGTCTAGAAACTTCTAGAACTTCTCTTGTCCCTGGGGCTCAACAGAGGCCGAATGTTCCTTGACCGAGGCTCACCCCTCTCTGAAGCGCACAGGCGAGGCGAGCGTGGAAGGACTCCTGAACCAGCTGGTCCTGGAGCACCTGCAGCTGGCTCCTCTGCAGTGGGGTGAGTACCCGCCAGTCACCTCTGGGTGAACAGGCTTCTTTTCTCGAAATGTGCAAGTATGTTCTTGGCGGTACGTGCTGAGGTCGTCATGGGAAACCTTGTGTGGAGAGGAGCTCACCACACTGTGCTGGCGTCTGTACGTGCTGGCATCTGTGTCGGCCGACTGGCCACAGGCGGTTCTGTGTCTGGTGCCACCTAGGCACCTCAGGTGTGTCCTGTCAGCACAAACTGAAAGGATTCAGTGCCCTCAAAACGCAGATGTGGTGAAGGATGTTGAGATACCTCCTGGGTTCCAGTTGCTGTAGAGTCTGCGGTCCTTCACCGTGGCACTTGACTGTGTCCAGATGGGTGTGTCTTCTGCAGACGTTTCTGGATCTTGCGTGAGTGGGGTGGTGGAATAGAACGAGGCGGGGTTACCTCCTTGCTCTTACTTCACTCTCATGGATGAGCTGTGAAGCTTTTCACATTTTCAGGGTGAAAGAGTGTGTGTGGGGTAACTGAACTCATTTTGGCAGTCAACCCATGAGAGATACCATGATTTACTTAACGCTTAGAACAATGTATTTGAACATTTGCTTCCTGTTGCACCCAGGAACTTTTACTCCAGTCTGGGCCTTTCTAAATAGCAGTCAAAAATATATTGTTGAGAAACCAACTAAATGTAGTATTTTTATTGAAGTGAGAGGTTTTATTATTCTCTGGAAACAATTTCATTGTTTAATCTATTTGGGATCAAATGTAAATAGTTGGTTGTTAACACATATGTATCTTCTTTCTGTTCTTTACCCCAGAAATCATTGTAAATTAGTATCTGGTCTTTTCTTCAGTTAATTAATAAGCTTAATCTCCCCCTTTTGCATGCTAGAGACACGTGAAAATTATCCCAGGGGCTTAAAGAAGAAAACAAACCTTTCTCCTGGCATTCCCTGCTTGCCCATCAGTTTGTGAGACCCCCTCACACTGCATGGGGTCTTCTCCCCTCTGCGGGGCCCCCAGCTCCCACAGGTGAGGGCTGTGGGGAGTCCATGAGCGGCCGTCAGGACAGCTGTGAGTGGACTGCTTTCTACACTCAGGTGGCTCCTTGTGTGGAATCCCCCTCCCGCCGCTGACCCAGCCTGGACGGAAGGAAGGGGGTGGTATTTTTGCAGACCATTCACCGTTTGCACCTCTGGGGGCTTCCCTCAGGCCTGACACTTTTCTGGGTTGGAGTGTCATATCTCGCGATTACCTGGGTACAGTCAGCTGCTTCCACCAGATGTGGGCAGCTGAGGAGGGTCAGACGCCCAGACCCTCCTGCCCCTGGGGCTGGGACAGGCCCCAGGGAACCGGCCCTATGACACAAAATGAAATAAAACTTGTATTAATGTGTTGTGTCACTCAAAAGAAATAAATTCCCCAAGGCATGAGCAGTCATGCTGCAGCCACGCCCTGGAGTGAGCCCAAGGAGGGTCTGACTCATCTGGAGACCACCGGGAGGTTCCTTTGCTGTGTTGGCCTTGGTTTCCTTGCAGATGCTTCCCTTTTCTGTTTGGCAGCCGTGAATGATCGTCAGTTGTCTCAGTCACACGTCACCTGCACACCAGTGTGTTGGCAAATAATGCAGGTTTTAATAATTTTATCCTGGAGAAGATGCGTGACTTTAAAAAATAAAACTAAGATCTGAAAGGCATTTCTGCGAGAGGCCTTGCCGGGAGGATGTGAGCCGTCTCCTGGCAGCCAATCAGGCAGTTCAGTGCTACACTTTCAGTCTCCCAGCGGCGTCCTGCTGCGGCCCAGTTCCTGTCTTTATGGCATAAACATTCTCCAGAGACACTGCATAATATTTTCCTGATCAGGGGTCATGATGAATTTAACTGTTACCGTATCTGGCTGTTTCTAGGGGACATCTTCACACACAAGTTTTTGTTTGATTTTCTGACTAGATCAGTTTTCTAGTTTTGGAGTTACTCAGTCAAAAGACATGAACATTTTTAAGGCTCTTGAGCTGTTTTGTGAAATGAATATGTGACTATAGATCATGACATGGGCATTGTGTGAACTTGGATTTCTGAGGTGGCTTTCTCACCCCTGTTGTGAGCACAGTTCCAGCGTGGTGGCCCATGGGAGACGGCGGTGAGTTTTGTCTGCCTCCCTCCTGCCCGGTGCTGGCCCCCCTAGCCCACCGTCCATCTGCAGTGGGGCAGGGTCCTCATCCCTGGACTCCCTCACGTCACCTCACACCCTCCCTGTCGCCTCTGTGGTGGATCTGACATCTTGGGGCCTGCGGCTCCTCACCTCTAAGCAGGGCCTTGGGGCTGTCTTGTTCCCTGGGCCCCACACCATGACGTGGGCTCTCCTAACAATTCTTCTAGGGCCCCCCAGAGGATGAATTACATCTGCAGCTCCCCAGAAGCCCCCTCACCTCAGGGGGTGCAGATCCCACTGCACAGGCTGCCTGGCCCGGGCAGGCCCTCGCTTGCCTGACAGGTCGTCTTGAGCTTCCAGATGTCGGCCTCCTTGGCCTCCACTGACAGAGTTCTTTCTTTGATTTAAAGCAGGCTCACGTGGGCAGCTGAAAAAGATAAAGCCTAACCATTTTGCAAGTGTGTGTCATGTGCCAGGTGAGATGAGATGCAAGGACTTGCATCGTCCCCTCTGAGCCCCGGCTTGCTGCACATCTCCCTCCTCCCAATGCAGACATGGTGGTTCGGCCCAGTGGGTCTTGTCCAGCACAGCCCAGCTGTGAGGTAATGGACCCAGGTTCAAACACGGATTTCTTCACACTGGAGTCTTGACCCTTCCACTGGATCACTTCATAAAAATCATATATTCTCATTGTAGAAAGCTAGGAAAAATCAGAAAAACTGGACAGAGAAAAATTACCCTTTTCCCACCCTTCAAATAACCTCTATTTCATTTCCTTTTTGTGCATTTCTGTCTTTTTGCTATCCCCAAATGTAAATTTTCTTCATAGAGATGATCATACTGCATTTGTACTTCTGTGTTCTTTTTTATACTTGGTGAAACGTAAACTTTCCTGTGTTATAAACATATCTTACACTTGCTGTTAAAGACCTCACCATATTTCACCAAATGGATGCTAGATAACTTCCTACTTGTTCTGCTGTTGGCTGTTTCCGTTGTCTTGAGAAGCTTGCTGTTACACAAGTTATATGCAGTGGCTTGAACGCAGAGCCTTCTCTGGTCTTTGGGGTCATTCCCTCAGCAAGGATTCCCTGAAGTTAATATTTAATGGGATGGTGGCAGAAAGCAAAGCCGTCACTGTTTGCTGTGTGATGATGATGGTGTCTTGTGGCATGGACGGGCATGGCGTTGGTCTTGCCTCTGCTCCTGCCCTGCCACAGGACAGGAGCCCTGGTTGGCGTCAGGCTGGAGCTTCCCAGATGCCTCCTGTCTCTGTCTGGAATGGTCCTGCAAACCAGGGGAGGCTGCATCTCCGGGTAGGAAGATGAGGGCAGGCAAGTGGGTTGCAGAGCCCGGCGGACTGTCTGTTTTGAGGACCGTTTCCATAGATACTGGGCTGTGATGACTAACGGGGCTAAGCTTTTAGACACATGGTTTTGAAAGTCCCATTGCTATGCCCCCTTCTACGTTCTTCAGCTGATAACACTTTTCTCTTTATAGCTTCTTAGATACATCAGTGATTGGTCTGTGCTGTCTTTCATTGACAGCCTGTGAATACAAATTAGGTTTTAGCTACATTACGGAGTGGATATTTTCAGTACACATTCTCCAAATAACCACTGGGCAAATCCCACCTGTGAGCTTGAGTCCTGAGCTGGGGTGTGCAGGCCGTGCTCGTAGGCATGAGGGTAATGCCCGTCTAGGAGGCAGTGGTCACATGATAACTTGTGGGGGGTGCCCCACTGCCCTACCTCAGAGAGAATGACATGCCCTCACATTTGGGGAGCACCACACTGTGCCCAAAATTGCCATGCGGTTTCTTTGAACCACACAAGTCTGTGAGGTCATCATTACCATTTCCTTTTTACAAATTAGGAAATAGAGGGTTTCCATTGCTTAAGGTTACGTGGAGTACGTATATTCTTGGCTTGATGGATTTATCCATTCGTTCAGTAAATATCTGTCTATTGATCATCTATTGGCACTGTCCTACGTGCTGGGGATGCAAATATAAGTTAAACTTGATCCTGCCTTTGAGACACTCCTGGTCTGATGTAGGTAGGGGACCCAGGCAGTCAACAGACTATCCACACACAGCCTGGTGTGCGCTGGGTGGGAGCTCGTGCGGGTATCCTGGAAGCAGAGATGAGAGAGGCAGCACCAGAACCTGACTCCTATAGCCGCCTTGTTGTGAAGGAGCCAGCCATGTGCTTGGGGACAGGGCACAGAGCCCACAGAGCTGACAAGGCTTACAGCCTCCCTGGGGACAGAACCACCTGGAAGGCACTATGGGTCCCATCATGTCTGAACGTTGCTCCTTCTGTCTTGGTGGCTAGCTCCTTTCAGGAGTCTGGATGTGGGAGTGCCGGGCAGCCAGACATCCTGTGCCTCTGAGGCCCGACTGCGTCAGGGGCCTCCTGGGACTCTGCAGGGAGACATGCCCCCACTCCTGCAAAGTGTCCTTTCATCAAATTGTGTAACGGGGGCTCTTGGTGGGCAAGTTTGTTTGTTTCTACGTGAAATTCATGCGGAATGGCTGCAATGAGTCAGTGAAGGTAATGCTATGGCGATGCCTTGGGGGAGAAAGTTGAAACCAGGTCCCATCCAGCAGGGCAGTTGGCAGCTGCATGTGGCTGTGTGTGGCCCGGGCTGCCCTGGCAGCTGAGCCTGCCGCTGACCCTCTTCCTCCTTCCCAGGTAACTTAGCAATGGCGCTGGGCAGTGGATTTCTCCCACACAGCCCGCATCTCAAACATCTGCCCCCCGGCAGATGTGGCGGTCAGCACTCAGGTCCGCTGACAAGGCTGCGGGTTTTCGGCCAGGGTAATTGGGGGGTTTGGGGGATCCCGAGAGGCCGGTCAGCCTAGCCCAGGACCCTCCGCCAGGGCCCAGTGATGGCTAGTGGTCATGTTGCACTGTCCCTTTGGCATCTTTGCCAAATATAAATATATAAGTTTATAAAGAATAGAAGAATAGAAAAAATCTTAAAAGAATATGAAAATAGTCGTATTTTTTGAAGGGAAAAAGTGAAAACAAAATCCCATATACAAAGAAAAAGCCCCAGGCCACTCCTAACACCCCCGCCTCCCGGGATGACCCTGTGGGATTAACAGGCCCCAACTGTCCTTCTGTCTGTGGGCAGCAGCCCTCCTCATGGAGCCCTCCGTGCTCCGTGTGCCGGGCGCGTTCTGCGTGCCGCTCTCTGTCCTCACAGCCCCCCGCAGGGAGGCCCTGAGGTCTGTCTCTGTGGACGGGAACTGAACCTGCAGAGCTTCAGCTGCCAAAGGCCTCAGCCGGCTGGGGCCAGCGGTCGGGCTCCAGAGCCTGTTCCTTCCGGGCTGCCTGTCTCTCTCCTCTCCCACCTCCCCCACTTCTCTTCTGCCCCCTCAATCTTATATTTGGTCCCAAATATCCTACTTTAAAAATAATGTTTGGAAGCCTGCTTGATTGTGCTAATTTTCCCCAGAAGAATAGCTGCATGTGTGGAGCGCTTACTGCAGCGTGTCGGGAGCTGTGTTAAGTAACTCTGTGTCACCTCGTTTATTCTTTGTAATAGCCCCCGCTGGCATAAGCGTTGTTATATGTCGTATGGGAGAAACTGGTAAGTGAAAAGATTATGTAATTTCCCCCCAAAACTGCTGTACCCAACTCTGATCTGCTCCCTGTGATCTGAGGTCCTCACTGCAGCCCAATTGTGTTGCCCTCCTTCCTAAACTTGCCTCTGGTATGTCGTGCTCCTACTTAAAACACCTCTGTGGCTCTCGTAGTCCTAAGGAGAGACACCAGCGTCTTTAATGTGGCTTAGAAGCCCACCCGACTGGGCACCGCCTGCCTCTGCAGCCGCCACACCCTCACTCCTCTCCCACCGCCATCTTCCCTGGTGCATAGCCCGAACTCCCTCCACTGGCCTCGCTCCCGCCGGTAAGCCGATGCCTCTCTTCTAGGCCTCTTCCCCTGTGCCCCATAATTTCATCTAGCGCTCCCCTTCCAACTTAGGTTTTTCTGGGAAGCCGTCCCTAGCGCCTGCGCCTCCACACTCCCGTACCCCCCACGCCTAAGCCACGTGTCCTCCTGGGCATCCCCTACCCCCTCATTGTACTTTCTTCTTAAATCTCCGTTGCCCGGGTGAGGCCGCGGAAACACAGACAGCTCCCTCTGCTCCTAGTGGGTGCTCAGTGCGTGAAGGAGTCGGCTAACGAAGGCCATCCTCCTCACAGAGGGTCAAGGCCACTTGAGCCCAAGTCCTTAGATGTCCTTCTTCCACGGGATTTAAGTGGTTCTGTGTTGATATGCCCAGATGTGCTTAGGCAGTTGAACCCTTCTGGTTGGATAGTCATGGTTTCCAGTTTTTCCACTCGTAAGACTAAGGTGGACATTCTTGGCATCTGCCCTTGGGATGCCCACGTCAGTTCCCGAGGATGAGTTTCCAGAGCAGGGTTACTGGTGCGACGAGTGCGTGCTTTGGGAAGGCTTTGCATGCGTGTGGCCAGCGTGGCCCTCAGGGTGGCTGGATTGATCCCCACTCCTGCTGCAAGCAGAAGCTGAGTCACCTGTGGGTCCCTCTGGATTCTCGCAATGCTGCAGCCATTGGAGGGCGTGCTCTGTCCCTGGGGTGGGGCACCATGCTGAGCGAGGCCCAGCCCTGGCCCTTTGTCCTGCCCCAGAGCCAAGAAAGAAAGCAGCCTGACCTCGCTGGGCTGCAGGGCCAGGCCAGAGGTTCTGGCCCGGGGCAGATGTCCCTGGAGAGTGCTCAAGTACAAAGGACAGGAATGTGGCCCAGCAGCAAATCAAGTGGATTAAAGTTTCCCCTAGGCCTCCACCCACCTCCCATCTGAAATAGCTCTACCTGGCCCTTCAAGACTCAGCTCAGACATCCTCCCTGCAGGGTGCCTTTGTCTCTGGTGTTCCCACGCCGTCCATCTCTTATCATCCAGGGTGTCTTTGCCTGTTCACTTGTCTGACTCCTTTCAGGACTGCAGCTCCCCAGGAGCAGTGACTGTGTGGGGGCAGGGTGAAGGAGGTGCTTGGTAAGGCTTCCTGGATCCGACTGAGAGGAACCTGGCGCTGGGGGAGCAAGTGCAGGAACCAGCTCTGTAGCATCTGGCCTCGGGGGCAGGGGTCGTGAGACAGGCCCAGGCAGGGCCCACATCTGTGACTCTGGGTCAGCCTATCTCTCCTCAGGGAGAAGGGGACAGACGTACCAGAAGGTAATGGGGTGAGGGTGCTGTTGGAGAAGGGAGTGATCCTGTTCAGCCCAGGATGCTGCCGCAGCTTCCCACTGGCTCAGTTGTGGGTGTTCATCTTTACTCTGGGCCTCTAATGAAGTTGATGAACAACGTGTTGTCCTCTTCTTTTTATAAAAGTGGACAGTGAGGCTCAGAGAGGCTGATGGACTGACCCAGGGTTCCCCAGGAAATCAGCCATAAACTCAAGACTGGTCTTGAAGTGCTGTTCTAGACTCCCATCCCTCCATCCCTCCACCCACCAGCCAGCCAGCAAACAGCAACTGAGCACCTTCTGTGTGCCAGTCAGTGCTAAGCTCATGGGGGCTACCCCCAGGGTGCCCCAGCTTTTGCCCCCCCCACCCCCAGCTGCCTGCTACTTTCTTTAAGAGATGCCTTCTTTTTGGAAGGGGATTTCTAGAGTCTGTCTATGCCTGTGGGAGAATGGGACACAGGGCCATGACTTTCATCTTTCAACTCCAGATCCAGGAAATTAAAGGTTCGTGCCTCCCTAGTGTGGTGTGTGGTGTGTGGTGTGCTGGTGTGCTCCCAGTGCCCTCTGGCTCCTTGGGCCAGGACAGGCCGCCCAGCAGGAGATGAGAGACGCAGTATAAATGCTTGCACAGCTCACCATCCTGCAAGTGCTGAGAGATGGGCAGACGCAAGTAGAGCTTGCTAAGTTTTGAGAAAAAGTGAAGGAAAGAAGTCTGAAATCTCCGCAGAGCGGCGGGTGCCACGTTCGAAAATCAGGTCATCTCACTGTCACTGGCACGTGAGTGGCAGAATGAGGAGTGATTCCAGGCCCAACTTGAGGGCTAGACCCCTCGGTCTGTGCCACTGCTTCAGAGGGAAAGACTCCTGCCCCTAACACATAAACTCTGTGAGGCAGTGCAGTCAGTGTGTGTTTGGTTTATTTATTTTGCAAAGACGAAACATGCACAAACATGCTTCAAAATTTAGGAGATGCAAAGAACTATGCAATGAAGAGTAACTCCAGTCCTCTCCGGAGCCACCACTGCTCCCAGTTCCGGCTCTCTCTGCAGATGCAGCCTGTGTTGTCTTCTCCTCAGGTAGCACAGGAGCTAAGGACGCATCTTGGATGTCATTCCATGCCACTAGGGTAGAGCTGCGACATTCTCTCTAACCGTCGCATGAGATGTCATAAGATGTCTCATAATTTATTTACTCTGTACCTTTTGATGGACCTCAGGTTGTTTCTGATCTTTGGCTGTTATAAACATTGTGGCAACAAATACCCTTGTAAGTATGCCAGTCCTCACATGAGTGAGTCAAGCTGGAAGATACTTATTTTAAATTTAGCAATCTCTTAAAAAATATCTTCAGTTATTGTATTGTATTTAGAAAGATTTCCTCATTTAGATAATATTTAGAAAAAATTCTCCCAGTACTTTCATGGGCTTACTTTTTTTTTTTTTTTTAACATATAAATCTTTTATTTATCTGGAATTTATTAGGATATGAGGAGTGAGGCTTGGATCCATCCTTTCTTTTTCCAGAAAGCTATCTAATTGTCCCTCAGTCATTTAATAATCTGTCTTTCTTCACTGATAAGCACTGTCATTTTTCTCATGTGTTTAGGAAAATTTTTGGACTCTCTTCCATTGATCTATTTGTCTACCCATGAGCAAGCACCTCTCTTGTAATTATCGTGGCTTTACAGTATATTTTAATATGTGCTTGGATGATCCTTCCTCAATGTAATTTTCTTGCTATTCTTATTTACTTATTTGTTTAAAATTGTGGTAAAAAACACATAATATAAATTTGCCATCTTAACCATTTTTAAGTGTGTAATTTTTAAGTGTATAGTAGCGTTAACTATATACATATTATTAGGCAACAGATCTTGAGAACTTTTTCATCTCGCAAAATCAAGTCTCTATACCCATTAAACAGCATCTTTCATACTTATTTTTATGTAACTTTAGATAGAGCTTGTAAAGCTCATTAAAAAAAAGAAAAAAACTTCTATAGGTCTTTAACTGCTTCTTTACCTGAGGTTATTTCCCCATTTTTCTTTCTTCTTTTATATAATGTTGCTTCCCCTTCTTTTTCTTGATCAAGCTGGCTAACCGATGATCTACTTTCTTCATTAATTGTGTCCCCTTTCTCTTTTCTAATTCAGTAATAACCGCTTCTGTCCTTATTAATCTCTACTTCTGTTTTACTTGGGCTTCTTGTGTTATTTTTTCCCTTGCTTATTTAATTCATTTATTTAAAATTCCTATTATTAGTATCATTATTTAGGGCTATGAATTTTCCTGTTATTACTGCTTTAGCCATATTCTCATATTGAACATTTTCATGTTTGATGATTTCATGTTTCATGTTTTTTTTATTTTATTGAGGTCATAATGGTTTATAACATTCTGTAATTTCAGGTGTACATTATCATTTATTAGTTGCTGTATAGACTGCATAGTGCTTACTACCAATAGTCTAATTTTTATCCGTCACCATACATATGTCCCCCTTTGCCTCTTTCACTCACCCCCCAACCCCCTTCCCTCTGGTAACCACTAATCTGTTCTCTTTGTCCATGTGTTTGTTTATCTTCCACATATGAGTGAGATCATGAGGTGTTTGTCTTTCTCTGTCAGGCTTATTTCACTTAACATCATACCCTCAAGGTCCATCCATGTTGTTGCAAATGAGACGATTCTGTCTTTTTTTATGGCTGATATATTGTATATATACACCACATTTTTATCCATTCGTCAGTTGAATGACACTTTGGTTGTTTACATGTCTTGGCTATTGTGAATAATGCTGCAGTGAACATAGGGGTGCATAAATCTCTTTGAATTGTTGATTTCAAGTTCTTTGGATAAATACCCATCAGACTAAAAAGCTTCTGCAAGGCAAAGGAAACCATGAACGAAACGAAAAGATAACCCATCATGTTTGATATTTTTTAGGCATTCTGTAACCATAGTGTATGTCTCATTTTTATCCCAAGAGTTGTTAAAAATATAGTTGTTTTGTTTTTTGTTTCTGTTATTACTTTCTAATGTAATGGCATTGTAATTATTTCAGTACTGTTTTCACCTTTTGGAATTTACTGAGGTTTCTTTGTGGTTAGTTTTTTTGTGACTACTCCATGGGCTTTTAAAAAGAAGACATATTCCTTATTTTAAGTGTATTGAGTTGAAAATGTATCCGTTAGCTCTACCTTATTAATTATATTGCCTAGGTCTTTGAGATCCTTCGTTCTTTGATCTACATGGACTTTGAGAGGTGAATTACAGTTACTGCTAATGCAGGTCCTCTTCACGCTGAGCAGACTTCTGTCCTTCAATGTGATGTCCATATGTCCTGTAATACGTGTGCTATGCATGTTGATGGTCTTTGGCACACAGATGTCATAATTGTTCTCATTCTGCTGTGCCTTTATCACTTAATGTATCTGTCTCTGGCTCCTTTAATGGTTTTTGCCTTTTTTTCAGCCTTGTCTGATACTGTAATTCCCATCCCTGCTTTCTATTTACTGGGCTCGTATGCCTTTGCCTGTTATTTTGTTTTAAACTTTTGAGAATTTTTTTCTTCATGTGGTTCTCTTAGATGAAACATAAAGTTGAGTTTTGCTTTGTGATCCAACTTCTAAATCTTTTTCTGTAATGAGGGAGTTTAGGCCACTTACATTCCTTGATATCGCACATATGTTTGGTCTTATTTCTGTCATATATTCTGTTATGCTCTTTGTTTTTACAGTTTTTTATCTTGACTTTTGTGATCTGTGTTTTCTTGGTTTTGTTTTCTGTGATGATTTTTATTTTTCTTCCTCTTCCTTCCTAAGCTCTCCTTCTACCTCTCTTGTCTGACCTCCTCACCCTCTCCCCATAACTTTCTAGGGCGTTACCTGCTTTGTTTTTCTTCACGATCCTTATAATTCTCTGAAAGCTCATTATATATATACGGATTTTTTTCTTGTTTGTCTCTTCACTCCTACTAGAACAGAAGCTCCATGGAGGAAGGATCTGTTCTTCCCTGTATTCTCAAGACCTAGAGCTTCACTAGAACATTTAATGCATGCTGAATAAATGTTTGCTGAAGGAATTAATAATGTAGCCTTCATAGTAAATCTCTGAAGTAGGTACTGTTATTCCTGTGCTTTAGGGAAAGGAAATGCAAAGCATGCGCAAGGTCATCCAGCCTGTGAGTGGCAAAGAGAAGACTGAACATGGTCATGGTGATTTCAAAATCCATATTTTTCCCAATATAATGCACTTCCCAGAATCGTATAATGAGCTAGTGGCCTACAGCTGGATTTCAAGCCTGGCCTGCTGACTTCTAACCAGATATTCCACTGCACTACATTCCTTTAGAAGTACAAAGGAAAAAATAGAAGGAAATAATTTTGTTATTTTGCACAAACTTTGCAGAAAAGTTGCAAGTACAATAGTGAGAACTACTTTGTTTTTTCTGAACTATTTTAGAATAAGTGACTGGCCTGATGCACAATCATCCCCAAATTCTTTAATGTGTATTTCCTACAAATGAGGACATTCTCTTATATAACCACAACACAGCCATCAAAATCAGGAAATTAGCATCACTGCTATCATCTAATACCGAGACCCCATTCAAGTTTTACCCCTTGTCCCAGTAGTGTCCTTTATTCCTGAAGGATCTAGATCTAGTTCAAAATCACTTGGTGCGTCAGTTGTTAGACATCTTTAGTCTCCTTTGGTCTGGAGCAGTTCCTCAGCTTGGGTTTCTGTGATGTGTCCTCATGATTAGATTCAGTGTATGTGTCTTTTGTAGAAATGTCACAGAAGTGATGTTTTGTCCTTCTCTTCGCATCTCTTGGATGGCCCACGAGTTCCATTTGTTGCATTACCAATGATGGTTGTTTGATTGAGGTGGTGTCTGCCAGCCTTCTGGACCATAAATTTCCTTTTTTCGTCTTTGTGATCAATAAGTACTTTGTGGGAAGGTGCTTTGAGACTATAGATAGCTGATTCCTCATCAAGCTTTCCTTTGTTCATTTATTTATATTTGTATGGATTCATCATTTCCCATTTTATTCAATGGGTTAAAATATTTTACTGTCATTATTTATTTTGACTTGAATTGTCCCAGATTCGATCAGTGGAAGCTCCTTCAAGCTGACTTCTGTGCCTCTTGACATGTCTCCATCATTCTGTGAGGACTTCTTTGCTTTCCGGCACAAGATGTTCTAGATTCATCTTGAACTACAGCCCTGGCATCATCCATTTTTCCAAGGTGTCTTGGTTCCCTTTAGTGAACATTAGTATTTAGAAGCCAAGAACCTGACATGAGGGATGGTCATTCCTGTTGAGCTGTTGCTACCCTCCAGGCTTCTCAGAGGACAGAGCCAGGAAATATAGACGTATACATAAATATAAACACACACAAACTTAACATCTCTGTTTATCCATGTGTGTTGGTAGCTGCAAGTTCACACTGATACCTCTAATCCTAGTCCAACCTGCAAGGTTCATTCAGGTTTGTCCCCTTCCTCACTTGCACATCACTTCCTCGGCATTGAGAAATTGGCTATCATTAGCTTTAGTGTAATTACTAATTTATCCATTCCCCTATATGTAACCAATCTCCCATCTCCAGCCCAGCCCTCGCCCACTCCCTGAGGATCTCAGCCTCTCACCAAAGGTGACTAGTATTCTGCACAGGGTGGATCCTGCATGGGGTGGCTCTACTGTGCAGATGCCCTCAACACCCTCCCTGGTCCACCATGTCCTCCCTCCCCCACCCTACCAAGTGGCCTCAGAACTGAATTGTCCGGGAAGAGGAGGGAAGGGGCCAGGAGGGACTGTCAGGCTGCCTTTGACATTAGCCTGCTTTTGCCCATGATCTTCCCTTTCCTTGCCATCTCTTCATACGGTTTCCTGGCTGGTTCACTTTTACTACTTCTTCCGAGTCCGGGTAAACTTTGACCTCTCAAACACTCCTTCCATTGCTCTCCATTTTGCACTCCCATCCCCATGGTGGCTCTTTCTGATTCCCTATCAGGATCTGTGCCTCACTCTCTGTGAACTCACGGGGGATGAGGTCCAAGTTACGTCTCTCGGTCCTGGGGGCCTCCTCCTTACCTGACAAAGAGTGGGCAAAAAGCAAATGCTTGTTGAATGGCTGGTAAATAGTAAGGCTTCAACAAATATTCTGTGAGTGAGTGAGTGAGTGAGTGGATGAATGAATGAATGAGAAACAGTTTGTTTCCTCAAGGAGTTCACAAGCTTGTTGGGGAGAAAGGCTGTGTTCCTACCAGACAAAAATAGATGGGGCCAGACTCCCACTGGGGGAATGCATCTCTGATCATCTGGAGTGGTGCTTGTGCTCTGGGCCCTGAGAGCCGCTTCTGCAGCCTCTTCCATCAGACCCCACAGGGACAGCCTTAATTGTGATGATGGCTCCTCTCCTCGCGCTGGGCCTCCTTGAGTTCTCTCCTCTGCTGCCTCCTAATCACAGCAAAATCAAGAGAGCCTAGACTCTGGTTTGAATTGGTGCTAATTAGTGCAGATGTCAATCACACCCGGGTCTCAGTGGGCTTCTTCGTTCTGGAGTGTCACATGAGTTTCCGGGCAAAGCTCGCATATGTGTTTCCTGTAGAGCTCATGCCGTCACTTTTGGACCTGTCGATACTTATTTTCAGCGTCCTAGGATGCTGCTATCGCCTTGCTCACCATTGCTCGTGTACACAAAGCACTTCACTGCAGGTGAACAACTGCTGGCATAAAGCACCTCTGTTCACAGCAGATGGGATAGGCCCCAGTGGATAAATGACCTGTTCTGATCTAGGTCTCCAGGTCTGGGGCCACAAAGGTTGGTTATACTGGGCTTGGCGGTCCAAGGCTCTTTCCATTTGCTGAGATGTTACCTCCAGGGTCAGAACAGCAGCAGGGGTCTTCCCAGTGCTGTGGCGAGGCGGCTCCGTGAGGGTGGGGGTTCCTCTGCTACCTGCTCTACAAACACTGTCTCACTTGCTGCCCAGCAGGCCTGTGGAGCAGGTGGGGCCGTCTCAATGCACAGAGATGGAAACTGGGGGCTTCACAGTCACCCAGCTGGAAAGTCACAGAGCCAAAGTTGGACTTAGTATCTGTCTAGTGCCAACCACAGGACATGGCTCATGTCACATCGTCCTGGGTGTTTTCTATCCCTTAAATAAGAAAGTGAATTTCAAGACATACGACATGCTAAAAATAAGTGATGGAGATTTCAGTCTGTCTCTAGTTTTCCCATTGTTTCTTTACAAGATAAAAACTTCTAACCCCTGGTGCTTCCATCTTGCAGGAAATTTTCTGTCTGGATTCTGCAGTCTTTTGAAACCCTTGTATTGAGGGTCTTGGAGGGAGAAAACATATGTTGTTGTTGGAGATAAGAGTAGTTGAATGGGGTGTCTGGATGGGCATCAGCCAGGACTAACTGATGTCTTGTTTATCTTGGATGTGTCGTCCAAGGACAGCACAGAAAAGATCCTTGGGCACCAGCTAAGTAAATGGCTCCTTGAAGGAGCCGACACACTAACGACCTCAGGCAGGGAAGCCCACTCAGGAGAGGGAGGAGTCCACTGCCCAAGTTTCTGCAGCCGGCCGAGCTGCCAGGGAGCATCGTAACGACGGCCGTTAAATGGGTTAAATGGGGCCTTGTTGAGAACCAGTGTCCGTTGTTCTGCTAAACACAGGCTGAGGCGGTGTGGGGCTCTGACTGGTAAAGGCCATCCACCTGACAAATGACGTCACTGCTGGGCTGGGGGTGGCAGTGGCTGCCGCAGGCTCCCTGTTGACTTAGTTCAGGTTGGCTGGAGGGCGAGCGGCTTCTGCACATCCCAGCCCTGTCTCTCACCTGTCTCTGCAGAGGCTTCCCCACTGGACGGCCTGCTGCCGCCTTCTCTTCCTCCAATCACCGCGTTCTTTGCTGCCGCCAAAAGATGTCCTAACAGTAATGGCCCTTCCCTGTCCCAGGTCCTGCAGTCGGCTCCTGTCACCTAGGATAAAACCGGAAGGCCGGCATTCAGGGTGCAGACTCCTCCCCTCCCCTGCCACTCAGCCCGTGGCTCTGTCACATCACACAGAACAGCTCGCAGGCTGCTTCCCACCCTGAGGTGCTGTGGGAGCCCCAGGGAGGGAACCTGCCTTGGCCAGAGGGTCACATCCACTGCCATGGTGGCCCATCCAGTATCCTTGCCTGCCTCTCTTCCTCTTCTCTAACCCACAAATCCTCGCGGCTCAGGGTCCCTCCATGCAACTCCCCCTGTACCACCAGCCCACGTCACCTTTCCCCTGCACTGGGCATCCTCAGCACAAATGCGGCCAGTGCAGCCCATGTGCACACATGGATGCTTCTGTATGTGTCAGCTGTGCCAACTCTGTGCCCTGGGGCCGGTGGTGCCTTTATATTCTTCTTAAATAACTTGGTGTCTTGGCCTCTAGAGTGGAGGCTCTTTGAGTGCAGATATAGGATCTACTTCTCTGATTTCCCTGTTTCATTTGAGAAGATGCTGGGTACCGATGCCCACGTCACCAGTCCTTGAGGATGAGAGCGTGTGCACCCTGATTTGCAGCTTACAAAGTGCTCCCACATCCGTGTTGTGTCAGAGGCACAGAAAGGCCCTGACAACAGGCCCTTGGAAGGGCCCTGTTGGGGTGATAGTATATCATCCTTGTTTACAAGTGAGAGCCCCGGGACGTGCAGTCAGGGGAGGTGACTTGCCCAAGGTCTCCAGCTGGGAAATCAAACTCAGACCTCTGACTCCCTCGGCAGTGCTCCTTGGCTGCCCGCGACTGCTCGCCCGAGACCTCGCACCTGGGCATCAGGCCCTGTGAGGGCTGTGGGTGAGTACAATGTGGCTTCCTTGGGAAGGGAGGAAGGACACCTGCCGAGATCTGGACTCAAGGTGGGCGCCCGGCTCCCTCTGAGCCGTGCAGGTGAGCCATCAGGGCACAAGACCTTGTTCTTGCTGAGCCATGGGGGGAGGGAGGAGACCAGTGGTGGCCAGCTCCACCTCAACTGTGGCCCTTGCTCCCATACCTCCACCTCCCTGTGGACTTGGGAGGCAGCTGACCTGGGCTCAAGTCCCAGCTTTGTGACCTTAGTGACTGTCTTGACCTGAGACCCAGGAGATGGCTGTGAGGATCAGCAGCCAACTGATAATAAATGTCAGTCTGCTCTTCTCCCCTAACCCCACAGGCGTCTTTTAGGGAAATAAGACCTGTCCTTAAGTAGCTAAAATCCCAGGCCTGTGTGCCCCATGCAGACGGAAGGAGCTGTGTGTGGCTGATGGAGCTGTGCCTGGATGGATGGGTGACTTAGGGTGGGGACGACGTTTCGGCTCCTACTGGCGGGTGATGCCGTCCCCAGGGCCCTGTGCCCTGAGTCCTGCCTGGGAACCACTGGGCTTTCTGGCAATCCTGGGTAATGTTGCTGTGGCCCCAAATCCTGGATCTATTTCCAGTCTGCCATGGGGGGAAAGCTGCTCACTGCCACGCTCAGGCAGGCCCCTTCCTGTGCTCGTCAGTGGCGTGTATATTTTTAGCTGCAGCCTTCAAACCCAGGCTGCAAATGAGACAGAGTGAGTGCAGGCTGTGCGTGGTGGTGGTCAGGGGGTTGCCTCTGCCTTCCCCACATTGATAAGTTTGCCGTCTCAGCCTTTGTCAAAGGTAAAAGCATCTTTTCTAGATGTGGGAGTGGAGGACCCATTCAGAACATATCTGCTGAGTGGATGCATGAATGAGGGAAGCAGCAGGGTGCTTGAATGAGGGGCGGGCGCCTGCCTGCCTTCTTTCACGAAGATCCTGCCAATTGGCACCCGCCTCACACAGTGCCACGGGAGAAAGAGGCCTCACTCGCCTCTCCTCTCACCTCTCATCCCCCAGGGGCTGGGTCCCCCCTGGGGGGCTGGCCCTCACTATCCGAGGGGCCCAGAGCTGGTGGGTGTGGCAGGCATGGAACCTGCGTGTTACAGCACACCGCCCAGGAGGCTGTGCTCAAGGTGTGGAAGCTGCACTGGGATGGCACCTGAGGGGGAGGAGGACATCCTGCTGGGAAGCCGCATTCTGTCTGGTGTAGGAGGGGCTTCTCTGGGCGACACTTGGAGAGAGTGGGGGCTGATGCACCCCTTCTTTGTTTTCCTGAGCCTGGCAGTACCTTCTTGAGGCCAGGCCACAGGGTAGTCGCTCCTCTGCTCGCTCACCGGCTCACTTCCTTGTGCATGCAGGGGTTCCTTCATTCCCTCAGGGGGCGTGTTCTGAGCATGTCAGGTTAGGGCGCCAGGCCGGGACTCAGTGAGAGCTGAAAGGGACCTTAAAAACCATCTCATTCTTTGGTCCTACCGCTTTGCATTAAATTCAGCCAATTCCTGTGGCTTTTTCTCCTGGAGAAGATGAGCCAGATGATCCTTTGTCAGTGCTTTTGGAAGCATTTACTGAGACAGGGGAGCAGGGCTGGGCCTCAGGGTCCCTAGCCTCACGCAGGGTTTCTGCAGCTACCCGGTCAGAGGAGGGAGCTTGCTGCAGGCTTCCGTGCTTCTGACACATGCCAGGAGATGAGGGGAGGCCCCATGGGCAGCCTGTCCCTGCCGCGGAGGTGTCACAGCCCAGATCAGACCATGGTAGGTTTGCTTAACAAACTGGGCTCTAGAAGGCAGTCTAACTAGAAAGGGCCACTCCACACACGTTTGCGTCTCCGTGGGGATCCAGAGTGTGCAAAGGGGCCATGGCTCATTCCTCCCTCTAGGACACAGGCCACTGAGGGTGGGCAGTCGGGAGTCAGAGGGTGGGAGGGAGCAGGCATTGGCCTTCCCCACGCCCTCTGGGGCCAGCATTTCAGGGACTGCCTGGAGGCACAGGGCTTTTCCCCTTTGGTGGGTGGAGACACTGAGCTCAGGTTTTGACAGCTTGCCCAAGATCAGAATCAGGAAGCAGGGCTGGGTCTGAGCCCTGGGCTGCTGCCTCCAGAGCCGTTCTCCTCCACTGTGCTGCACTGTCGATCTGCTGCTCTCCCTCGTGGTGGGACAGCTGGTGCCCCACAGCGACTGCCTCCACAGCCCGTGCCCTGAGCTGTCCACTGGTTCCTCTGTCCAGCTGAGCAGACTGAGGGCCAGGTGGGCAGGCAGCCTGACTGCGTCTTCCTCCAGTTGACATTGCTCACAGATGCTTGTGTCTGAGTCGGCCCCTCCCCGGCCCGGGAGCCATTACAGTAAGAGGGACACAGGTCTGGATGCGGATGCTCCGGCTTCCCGTTGCAGGTCTGAGTGACCTTGGAGACGTCCTCCTCCCTCCGAGGGCTCACTCCCTTCTCCCTTGGACACCAGTCCTGCCCCGCTGGGCTGAAGGTGGAATGAGGCACCATGTGCAGAGTGTGCCGTGACTGAGACACACTCAGGGCCAAGAGCTCGTGAGAGCGTGGATGTGAACAGGACGTCCGAGGTCACCTCGCCTCCCATACGTCACCCGCAGGGTCATGTGTTGGTAGGACTATCTCTGGGTCTGCTTCCTCCTGGTCTGCCCACTTCCTAGGCCACCCACCATCAGACGGGGATAGGCTGTTGGCCTCACTGTACTTTACTCTCATTTTTTTGTCTTACCCACATTATTTAGAATGTGCTAAACGAGCACAGAGCAGATGCTTAGGAGAGAGTGTTTGAAATTAAGCTGTTTAATTTCTTAGGAAGGAAAAGAGGTCTGGAAGCAAATGTGGGTCAGCTTAGACTGCAGTACTAAGAGGTTTGGGGGAAAAAATAACTCCTTCCCATTTAAGGAATCAGCAAAGGAAGTGATCCTTAAAGAGGCGCCGGCCTCCGGGCCGCTTTGAAGCCGGACCTTGAGCCTGACAAGGCAACTTCAAAGACAGCCTCCTGACCTTTTGCTGGCAGCTCCTGACAACATCTTTCTCCCCAAGGCCCTTTGCTGGTGATTCGTCACTGGACGGTTGATCCATCCAACAGCTGGAAAAAAAAAAAACAGCCCAGTAACCTTCGCTCTCAGAGATGTCAGTTTTATCAGAGGACCAGCCCCTTCGCTTGAAACAAGTTCACCAGGTCTCCCTTGATGGTGGAAAGTGTATAGATCCTGGTGGGGTAGAAAAATGCAGGGCATCGCCTCCTCTGCTGAAATCACAGCTGATCAGGTAGAGCACAGGCTTCAGGTGGAGGGCCCTGCATTCTCCTCTCAGCTGAGCAGTTTTCACCCTGAGCTTGGGTACGTTGCTTTCCCTTGCAGAACCACAGTCTCTGAATCTGTAAATGGACCACAATCCCAATTTAAATGACTGTGGGGACTATTAAATGGCATAATGTACCCATGACATCTATGGAGCGAGAGTATCTGGTGGAAGTTAAGTTCTCAACAAGTAGAGAAGTGTTCAAACGGAACAGTAGTGCTCAGCCTTCCTGTGTCAAGGACTCCTGGGAATCTCATGGTAAATACACGTGCATACAAAGTTTTGTATTCCCTTTTCCAGAGCGTTGACCAGTTCCTGCAAATGCTTCACCCCTGGTCCGCCCAGAAGTCCTCTGGTTCTAGATGAAGAAGCCTGCTTTCACCAGGGGCTGGGGTGAATGACCATTGTAACACGCCAGCCTCGGGCCGGGCCAGCAAAGTAGACAAGACCACCTCTAGTTTGTCACATAAGGAGACTAGGGTATCTGAGGCTCAAAGTATCTGCTCAGAATCACTCAGCTCCTAGGTTCCATAGGACCCCAAGCACATCCATCTCCTCTAGTCTAGAACGCGCAGAAGCAGCAGCGCCGGGCACGTGTGAAACCAGCTCTTCTTGTCAGCGTATGTGGCTTGGTGGAAAGTACAGAAGTACAGCCGTGGGAAGGTGCCAGAAAGCCAGTTCATGCCAGCCTGCTGGATGCCTGCTCTGCCATGAGCCACCCGGTTCCTGGAATCTGCAGGCTATTATGTTTGTTTATCGCAGCCTTGTCAAGTGCAGCTTTGTTCAGGTGGCCAAGGTTTGGGGCAGGCCCCACAGCAGTGGAGGGGTGCAGGAACCCATGGCTCTGCCAGAGGATCCAGGAGAGAGGCCACCCTCTGTGCGAGGGACTCGTTCAGTCAGTGCTTGCTTTATGAGCACGTACCGTGAACCCAGCTCTGGGCCAGGAATGGGGTACAAGGGGGATGGGCTGGCAGGAGATGTTGAAGGCAGTATAGCCTGGCATGATGGACAGAGCTGGGTTTGGGCCTCAGCCCTGAGCTCTGAGCCTGGCTTATTCGATGACCATGAGCATGTCGTGAGGACTGTCACAGGGCTAGGGACACAGAAAAGCACAAGAGAGGCTCAGAGCCTGGCTTTAGGGAGCTGACTGTCTTGTGGAGAGACAGCCATTCATTCACCAACCCATCACACACGTAACATGGCAGTATGATGGTACCAAGTGCTATGCAGGGTAGGGTGCCGGAGGAGGTCACATTTGAGCAGAGGGATGAAGAAGAGCCGGTGTTAACTACTCAGTCGGGGTGGGGGGAGCAATGCAGGCCTAGGTGTGTCCTGTGTCAAGGTGAGAGGGGGCTCGCCAAAGAGTTCCTGTGGCTGGAGCCTGGTCAGTGAAGGGGGGCTGGAGACAGGCGAGCCCCAGACGATTTGGTCTTTATCCTTCTCCAGTTGGCCCCGGTGTGAGGAGGCTAAGCCCCCACCTCAACAGGTGGTAAGGCACTCAGAGTCCACGTGCAGCAGGTGTGTGTTTTGTAGCAGGAAGATGCCAGGGTCCCACTTGTGTGCTCTTTGTGAAACAGGTAGTGAGATCACTTCATGGCGTGGGGGGCAGTGGACGTGGGAGGTTTGAGAGGGCGGGAGAGTTTATGTACGGTACAGGGCACAGAAGGAGCTTAGCCTCAGTCAGAATTCATTAATGGAAGCAGGAGGGGAGGGAGGGATGTGGTCACGGAAGGGCAGATTCCATTGCAAGGAAGTTTATGTAGGGAAAGAGGAGGGAGGGGGTCCCAGCATGAGCAGAGGTCAAGTGCTGTGCCTGACAGATAGAAGGTTCTCTGTTGATACACGATACACGCTGAGAATTGCTGAAGAGCCCTGTGTGGGCAGGGCCGGAAAGGACGGGGAGAAGGCTGGTTGCCCGGAGCAGGAGGAAGGCTCGTCGCCCAGCACTCGGGGAGTTTTGCCCTGGATTGGGTTTACAGGTGGCTATGGACATCCTTGTCTCCCTTTCCTAATTCCACTTCTCCCCCAAACCTAAATTGATGGTAGGAATACAGACAAGTCAGTGCAGGCCTTGTCCCAGAGAATTCAGTCAAAGGGGAAGGCCTGGACACAGCTGGCTGAACAGGCCAGTGGACATATGGATCCGAGGTGTAGGACAGTGGTCAAATCCAGATCTAGGGGTCCAAGATGGTCACAGGGCCTAAGGAGTGGTGGGGTCACCCATGGAGAGTGGGGCATACCACCATCCAGGTGTGCATGGAAGACAGGGGCCTAAGAAAATGGTGAGTTGATCACGAACGCCAGGAGGAGGGCGAGGTCTATGGACAGAGGGATCTTAGTCGGCACATGCCACAGAGATCAAATAAGTTGGTGCAGTCTGCGCTGATCCCCGATTCTCTTCCTTTCCCTGTGCCCACTCGGCATCAGGCACATCTCAGGCAGCTTCCATCCTTCCGACTCAGCACCGTACCTCTGCCCTCCGCCAGAGACTGACTGACCACTGTTCCCTTAGGGTGGTAGATTTTCACGTGGGTGTGTCATTCTCTGACTGTGATCTTCTTGAGGTTAGAATCCATCCACTATTTGTGTTCCCAACCCCTCACAGCTTCACATGTGGCTCTGGGCACAGATTACATGGTTCGTAATTTCTGAAGCAAAGCCCGGGCCCAAGGTCTGGCCTAGGATCTGGTGTTTCTGAGCGTGACAGACTGCCTGAGCAGTGGAAGGCCTCGCTGCGAACTTGGAAATACTGGGGTCTTCTGGACCACTGGGAGAGCCATAGAAAATCAGAACCCAGAGGTCACCGTGTTTGTGAAATGAAAGAAAGTCAGGGGGTCAGGGAGGAAGAATTACCCTGAGTTGAAATTCTGTTCTAGTCTCAGTATTTGGTATGGAATAGATTGGTTTGAATTTGTTTGACTGAATTTTGTTAAAAATCCGTTTGAGCTTTTGAGAAACCACAGTGGGAATGTCATATCCTGCATTTTATCTTGGATGCGTTTCCCCTACTCCATGCTGGTCTTTTGTGCAAATGAACCTCAGGGCAGCCAGGCTCATTAAGCACAGAGACCTGTGGTGGAGAATCATATGGCCACCAAAATTCCCTCACAGGAGAGAGTCAGCTCCCTGGGGCATGTTACCTTCCTCTACCTCCAGGAACCTGCGACAGTCTCATAGGACCAGGGTCTGTGTTGTCATCACACAGGTGGTTTTCATGAGCTTGTTCTAAGGAGAAAGATGTGGGCTTTTCTCTAGAAAACTGTATATACTTGGTGAATGCTCACTTGCAGCCACGGGGGTTTGGGGGCATCATGTATGCAATTGTTTATTCACTCAGCAAACATCTGTTCAGTGCTACTATGTGTACCAGGCATGGGCTAAATACTGGAGGTACAGAGATAAAAGGGGATTTGCCCTTCACAGCTCGCATTCCAGTGAGCAAGGTGTTTCAACCGGTAGTTGGATATGAGTCGTCCTCAAACGGCATGAAATTATATGCACTATGTGTGTGGGTTCATTTTTCTGGGAATAGGGTCCATAGTTTTCATCAGATTTTTAAAGAGTTTTGTGGCCTCGAAGAGGTTGGGGTCACTCTATTGAAAGTATTAACACACAGTTCACTCCTACGCTCCCTTCTTTGCCCCATCTGGGGAATCTTCGTCCTTCAAAGCACAGCTCAGCTGTCTCCCCTGACCCAGCCTTGGACCTCAGAGCTCCCTGCATGGCAGGTGCCCCCAGAGCGCTCTGTAGCTCTTCTCACATGTGTGTCATTCCTGTGCCCTCTGGGGTCCAGGCCCTGGCCAGGCTTTTCTCTGTCCCTTGAACCTTGCTGGCTGCATGGGGCAGAGCTGGCATCAGTAGCCATTCTGTAACCACAAAGACGAATGCCACAGGTAAACCTGTCTCTGGTTGGAGAGCAGACTTGCCATTGGTCATTCCCCTTTTCAGATGCAGAACCTGCCATGCAGTCATTAGAAAGGAGGCATTAATTTCTCTGCTCTCTGAAGTGGAGCATGTTATCACTCACATGCCTTTTCTATTTCTAGAAGCATGAACTTTATTATGCAGAAATTCTGTTTGTTTAGTAAGCAGTAGAAAGCCCTGCTTTAACTAAATGTCTCTGTGGGTCATTAGGACAGTGAGCAGTATTGATTGCTTCTTCTAAAAATGGAAACACGGGATGGGCTTGATGACTGGGAAAGGAGTGGTGTGAAGGCACTGTCTCCCTCCTGCGTGCCCTGAGCCGGGACTCCAGGAACCCAGGAAGCCAGCAGGTTACACAGCCACGTGGGGGCATCTGGGCTTGAGACTCAGGCAGCTCAGTTCAAGTCGGTGTCGTTTCCTGGACATTGACTTGGGGCCAGGCATCTGGAGGATGGGGCAGGGGAGATGAGGAGCCGCTGTTCCAGCCCTGGAGAAACTCCAGGTCCGTCAGCCTGGCCTAGACATCACTCACGTGGCGCCAAGAACAGGGAATGCTCTAAGTGCCTTGTCTGGGGCTGAGCGGGGAGAGTTCATGGAAGAAGTAGCATATGAGAGAGGACTAAAAGTAGGGGCTGGATTTCAATATGGAGAAACAGAGGGAGAGGTTTCTAGAAGGAGACAGCAGGATGAGCCACGGCCGAGAGGTGGGACTGTGAGGGTGGTGTATTTAAGGGACATGTGTAGAGGGTGGTGGTGGTGCAGACGGCGCACTCGGCATTTGCAGTGTAGCTCATTAGCTCTGGTCTTGGCAAAACCCTTGGTGCTTCCTGAACGTGCAGCATCTTCTCGTTCAGTGTTCAGGCCCCCGCAGGTGCAGGCTGTGTCACAGGTGAAGACACGAGTGAGCTGACCACAGTAAAGGGGCTTCCCACTCCCACCCCTCCCCACCCCTCCCCACCCCTCCTCACGCTAGCATCTATTATCTGGAGTCGCCAGTTCTTCCAGGGCCTTCCCCGTTGTCCACTGTTTAGAGACATCTGACAGTAGAGTGCAGAGGAAATGCAAATCAATTGCAAAGTACATTACGGATCTTGGAGAAGGTGCAGGATTTCCTGGAGTTGGTGAGAATGATCCTGATCCGGGAGAGCTGCTGTTGGACACCCCCTGCCCCTAGCCCTGGGCAAAGGGGCCCCAGTGGGGAGCTAACAGCTCAGGGGAGAGCAGGCGGGAGTCTGGCGCAGTCTTCAGAGAGACTGGAGATCTCAGAGGGCCCGGCAGGGCTCAGGAGGCGGGCTGAGAGTCGTGCAGAACCCACCTTCTTTACTGTTGTGCCGCAGACGTCGACTGCAGAGGAAGCAAGTCACAATGTGCTCTTGGACCCGTTCATCAGAATGTGCAGGAAAAAGCAGTCACAACATGATGCTTCTTTTGCTTTTTTAAGACTTACTACATATGGCAAATATAACCTGAATTTTATTAAGTATGACCTAAAATAAAGTTTTTTTCATAATTTTTTTCATTGCATTTTCAAAGTAAAGCCCTAATCACACCTTATTCTTACTATTTGCTGTGACAATTTGGTCCCCTTTGAAAGTGAATTCACTTAAAAGTAGCCTCTTTTTGAGCAGTTCTCCTCAGATAGTGGAGCCTCCTTTCCCTGGTACAGCCGCCTGCTCAGTGAGGGTTGATGGTGGTTGAAAGGCGGGCAGGACCACGGGCCAGGTCCCTTGGCTCCATCGCACCTCACTGGGGCTGGCTGCTCCCCCCACCCCACTGCAGGCTTTGTGGCAGCTGCTGCTGAGCAGCCCCAGCACCCACGTCAGTTCTTCCTGATGGGAAGGGGCTTCACCTCTGCTTGGAAGGCAGCGGAGGGCCAAAGGGACCCCGTGCATGCCTCCTGATTCTTGGAGGGCATGGCACACAGCCCACGTTGCTTCCTGGCTGGTGTGTTGCTGCATGTGGCCATTGGCGGCGATGAGATGCCAAGGCATCGGACTGGCATCAGCAGGCAGAATAGGGTCCCTGCTACCCCGCTTGCTCACTTAGTGGCCCTCAGTCTCCTCGCCTGTCAAATGGAGGTAAAATGGGGACCATCTGTTGGGCTGTTGTCAGGCTTCAGGGTGAGACTTGTGGGCAAGTTCTTTGTGAACACACGGGAAGTAGTGGTGTTACTCACCCTGCTTCAACTTCTAGACCTGTCTGCTTCCAATACCCGTTGGCTCCCATTGTCCTCAAAGACAGACTCTCTAGTGGGGCCTACGAGGCCAGGCCTGGTCAGTGCCTGTTGGCCCCTGGCCCCACCCCTCTGCCATGCTGACCTGTGTGCAGTTTCAAGAAACCTTGGACTCTCACACCTCTATGCCTTTGCACATGCTTTTCCCTCTGCCTGGAGTTTCCCATGCATCCTCCTGCTCTTCCTTGAAAACGCAGCCCGGGCACCCCCTTCTGCCAGCTACCCTGCCTGGTTCCCGAGCCTCCTGACTGTCCTTCTGTTGCACTTTATCACCCTGTTTCCTCTCAGACTACAAGCCCTCCTTGAGAGCAGAGGTGTGGCAGTCATTTCTGTGTCCACATGCCGAACACAGGGCCAGGTTTATAGCAGGTGCTCAGAGCATATTTGAATGAAAAATGAATGAATGAATGAACGAACGGATATTAGCGTGAATGAGTGGATGCATGAATATTTGAGTGACTGCGTACGTGAGTGAATGAATGAATACATTCTCTTCCGCCTTAACTGGTTTTGCCTGCACTTTCCCTCAACCTCCCCCCTCTCCCCAGCAGTCTTTTTCTGGCGGGCACCAGGTTTGACATGGGAAGAAATTAATTCTGAAAGCAAGCCTGTCACATTTACAAACGGAGACAGTGCTCAGATGCGGTTAACGCAGCTGCTCTTGAGAAAAGAAAATCATAAGTCTGTTTGTGCGCCCCACCCCGCTCCCAGGCTGGCCACTTTGCTGTCGACCTGCATTACAGGTGGGCTCTGCGGGGGCCGAGGTGGGCCTAGAGGAAGAGCGGTGTCGTGCGTGTCCCTCTCCTGCCGGAACTCAGGCTGCAGTTAGGAGCTGGGGGTTCACTTCCTTCCTCCTGGTCCCAGAGGTTGGGGGACAGTAAGGGGAGGGGAACACCAAGGGCTTTCTGAGAACCTCTCCTGAGGAGCAGAGATAGCTTCAGGACACAGGCCCCTGAGAGGGTGGGCTTGGTCTTGAGAAGTTTCCAGGTGGAGTAGCAATGGTTAGAAAAGGCACATTGAAATTAGGCACCTTGCTGCCCCCAAGTTAAAATCTTCCTCACTCAGTCCTTGCTCTGCTGCCCTGCCCGGTGTCTCCACACCCCTCTTCCCACAGGCCTGCTCCCCAAATTCCCAAACCCTTGAGGTGCCAAAGATATTGTGGGAGGGATTTCCACACAGGAGTGTGGACGGATGAGATAAGCGCCAGGAGAGGGAAGAAGCTACTGCATTTATTGAAAGTCCGTACTAAATCATTACTCCTTGTAGATACTGTCTTGTTTCATCCTTGATGTACCCAGGAGGTAGAGAACATCTTTCCCATTTTACCAACAAAAGGACTGGGACGTGTGGAGCTGGGTCGCCTGCTCAGACAGCACATTTGAAGCCAGTTCTGTTGTGCTCTCACCAAGCACGCTGCCTCCCAGTTCTCTGATTCTGTAGGAGGCCCATGCCTGCTGTGCCTGGTGACATACAGGGTGGCTCGGTGTCGCCTCAGGGAATTGCTGGTCTTATAAGCTGCATAAACCATGCATCAAATGGCTCCTGTGACAAGGGCGGCCCTAAGGCACTAGGGCCTGCTGCTCACAGAGCAGCTCCGGGGTGCCCCACACCCTATCAGGGTTTTCCTCTGGGATTCCCACAGGGAGAGTGTGAGGGGCTAGGCTTGCTGGGTAGGAATCCCCTGAAGAGCTTAAACAAGAGGATCCCTGACCCCTTGCCTCCTAGGGATTCTTATTTGGTCGGTCGGAAGTGGAGCTCAGAAATGCATGTTTGATGAGCGCCCCACGACTATTACGATGAGCCAAGCTGGGAATCCTGCTTTTCCTTGTCTTGGATCTCCACGTCGACCTGCAGCATTGGTGGTGCCATGGTCATTTGAAGGCGTCAAATCTGAGGCTCAGAGAAGTGAAGTGACTTGGCGAGGCGCTGGAGCTGGGATTGAGACCCTGCCAGGGCCTCAGGGCTGAGCACTGGGCACCCCCCCACCCAAGGGCCATGCGGTCGAAGTTTGGGACTCTAAACAGGAGGTCTGGCAAGTCCAGAGCCTGCTGCCTGGATTTCCGAGGAGAACAAATGCTGAGCTGCTCTCTGCTCACCTTCCACACCTGTTAGCTTCATGTCCCCAGATTCAGAATCTTTGGGCCTGTTTTATTTATTTATTTATCTTCTGATCTGTGGCCCAGCTCCTGGTTGCAGGGCAACCAGGTAGGCTCAACTGTCTTCCAGGCATGTTTGTGGAGGAGGCAAAGTCTCCCGCCCCTCAGAGACATGAACAAATAATGGTTTAATAATTGACGCCTCTGCCTCAGGAGCAGCGTGCCAGCTGTCTGTGAAGATGATTGATCACACAACGGAAGGAGCCAGGCAGCCCGTCCAGAGGCTGGGGCCCCGTCGGCCCTGGCTTCAGGCTGGCAACGGGGATAGGCAGGCTGGTGTAACTTGCAGGGGGATTTGGAGGCCGGTGTGCTTCCCAGCGCAGGTCCCAGGGGGCTCCAGCGCCAGCATTAGTGCCCCCACTTGGCACCCCCTTTGCTGAGCTCGTTCGAGAGCCCACCACTGTCGGCAACTTGTCTGAGAGATTTGACTAGGAGAGAGAAAGGAGAGAGAGGAGTTCATTCGAGCAGCGTTTATCACGATTTACTGTGTGCCCGGCATTATGCTGAGAACTCCTTATGAGGTAGCTGCTATGATCACTGTGACCCTTATCATCCCACCGAGGCTCAGAGAGGTTAACTTCCTTCCCCAGAGCCACACAGCTGGGAAGTAGAGGTGCCGGATTTGAATCTGGGTGGTTGGATAGGCTAGCCTGTTTTGAGGGTGGACTGTACAACAGGCACTGTGCCACATGCGTGCACACATCCTCCTTCCCCTCACACTGTGGCCGGGAGCACTGTGAGCACCACCACCCCAGGCACAGACAAGGCTGCTGAGCAGTAGATCACTGCCCAGGCCAGCCCCAACCCAGGCCGGACTCAGGCACTGAGGTCTTAGCTCCTTTCCAGGACTAAAAGCATCACTGATGGCGGCATCTGTGATCTGAGGCTCCAGGGAACAAAGCTGGCCCTGTCAATTCTGACTCAAAGAGAATGAGATGGTTTCGGTTCTTGATGTCCCAGAGTCGTGGGGGGAGTGGAAGAAACGTTCCAGTGTTGGAAGAACTCAACCTGCAGTGATTTCTGAGCACAGCGAGCCCTCATAAAACCTTCCGAGGGTCTGATAAGCTGGTAGAAAATGATGAATTTTCTACCCCATAAAGCTTAAAGACAAAGCACGATCAGATGTGTTCATTTTCCTGGTTTTATTGTTTCATTTGCCCTGAGACTTAAAACAAAATTAAGTAATAAACAAAACCCCAAATAATATTTACGTGTTTGCATATTTATTATGTAATTATATGTAATATGCATATGTGTATATAATTACGTATATTACATGTATAGATGTAATAATTACAGATAATTACAATAATTACATGTGGTATATGCAATATAAAAATATTAAATATTTACATATTCATTTACAAATAAAAATAACAAAACCAAAACTTTAAAGTTACCCCCATTGGCCCTCAGCTCTGCCATCATGCACTCTATCTTGTGAGGGGCAGGGCGCCTGCCACCAGGCTCTGCTCCAGGTCCCACAGCCATGCTGTGTTCTGCCCTCTGCTCTCAGTTTTTCACCAGGTCTGCCACTGATGCCCTTCGGCTGGTCCTACCCTATCCCGGTTCCTAACTATTGCAGACCCAGAGGGAAATAGTCACAATCTCACGGGACAACCTGCCTCCCATTTCTTGGAGCTTAGAAGGAAATCACACCCTCGGGGGTCAGTGGTTGGAGCCCTGTTCATTTTCTCATTCATTCATTCATCTGTTTGTTCATTCATTCAGCAAGCATTCATTGAACGCCTGCTGTGTGCTCATCATGCTGGTAACTCAGAATGAACTGGGCTCTGTCCCTCTCTTCCCAGTCTCTCCTAGCTGTGGGACAGACAGACGGGTGAGTCACTGATTCGACGCCCTGTGGTGAATAAGAGGGAGGGAAGCACAGGGCTCCCGGGGCACAGGGATACATTCTCTAGCTCTTTCCAAACGGAGGAGAGGTTTGGAAGGCGCTTCTGAGGGTCTATGTGCTGGTCTCTCGCCTCCCCCTGCTGTGAGTGGGAAACTGGTTGTTTGGGCTGCCAAGAGGAGGCATCCTGCACATCCACATTCCTGCCGCAGTGGCATTATTGACAGGTGCTGAGTTTGGGCACACTGGCCGGCACAGGCTGTAACAGGGCAGGTTCATGGGTCAGGGTCCTTCCCAAAACTGAGTGAGGTGCTTCCGTGTGCTGACAGGACAGGGACAGTTTAATGCCTGGCCTTGGTATCCCTTCAGAACATTTCATGGGAAGCCTAGACTCAGAACCATTCTCGGGAAGGGAGATACAAAGAATATTTTTGAACTAAGAAGAAAGCCATATGGTCTGGTCGGTAGTTGACACAGATGCTCAGAAGGTGGGAGTGGGCAGGTACCTAAGGGCAGTGGTTTTCTCTGCCCATCTCCAAGGATCCCTTGGTTCTCAGCTCCCTCTCTCCAGGGTCCACTCGCATTTTGAAAGATGGTGTCCCAGCCTGTTCAGTGAAGGATGATGAACGCATTTTTTTCATCTCATTAATCAAAAACACATATCTGCCGACCAGAGGTCTTGCCACTCCAAGGTAACTGGTTAACCTCATGGAGCTGAGAGCATTCTAGCCCCAGGGGAAAAATTTAATGTTTTCATTGGTTTGTGCTGCCTGATGGAGGATAAACATATGATTTGCAATTGACTGTTTGAAATATTTGAAATATTGAGAATCATTACCATTAATACCATCAGTGCCTTCGGGAGCTCCGGGTAGGAGCCATCAGTCTGATTCTTCTCTGTCGTGTTTTGCCTTTAACTGTGCCCATGAGAAGGGAGTTCAGGAGTGGGAGAACCGGGACCAGGGGAGGGAACTGACAGTGCCTGCGGGTCCGCTGTCTGCTTGGCGAGGAGGTTACAGTCCAGGGGGAGTCAGGCACGAGCAGACGGGTTTCTGATCCAGTACCACAAGGTGCTGGGCAGGGATCAGATCTCAGAGATGAGTGTTCTGGTTCCCTCGCACGTAGCAGAGTGCTCTCTGTGTGGCAAACCCTCCAGGAAGGTCTGTGGAATGCAGGGTGTGCTTATTAACCAAAATCCAGTGTTTTTTCTCCATCACCCACTTCGCACAGATGGAGCCCACTCAGGTCCCTCAGGGCGGCTGGACTGTTTGCAGCCCCATGACTTGAGAGATCTCTTCCTGATGCCAGCTCAGTCTCTCCAGAATGTTAACAATAAAATTATTTTATGCAGTGACCACATATGCTCCCAAATCATTAAATATAAATATTTCCACTAAGTCCATGAGAAGTTCTTTCCTTTCTGATTGGTTTCCTCATTGACTGTTTGTATTCAGTTTTCTGGCACTCTCCAAGCTTCCCAGGCTGTATCCCTGTGTCAATGATACTCTTCTTGCTACACTTCCTCTGGAGAACCAGCAACGGTGTGTAACCAGACCAGAGCCTGGGGACCTTCTGAAGAGCCATCCCAGGAACCCTTCCTCCCGGGACACAACATTTCCAGGAACATGACCATCCATTAGCCACCCTCACACTCCTCCTGGAGTCAAGATGGGGGAGTAGCTGGTAGCATTTGGGTTCAGCATTTCTACTTTTTGAGTTGGGTTGGGCCTGAGCTTCTCAGTTCTTATGGAAACCAGATGGTAACATGAGAGGGATATGAACTTTGAAGTTACACTGAGTTTGGTATCAGGTCAAATCCAAATAATGTCGGTACTCTCTGGCCCTGGTATAGTGTTCTCCCAGCTTCCGTAGTACTTTGTTCATACCCCTTTTGAGAACTTAGCACATTGTTGTGCCTCTGCTTATCAACAGGTTAAACCATGAAAGTCTGTTCACTAGCCTTTCCATCATATGTCCAAAGTAACACCATATAAGTGACCCGTAACATCATCTGCTGGTTGGGGCTGAGCTGATGTGCATTTTCTCAATTACTTAACTATCTTTATTCTCATGGAATTTGCTAAGGTGAAAAGCTGTGGATGGAGGAGCTTCTGCAGTTCGTTTTTATGTGATGGTACCCCCTCTAGACTGAGAGTTGTTTTTGAGCGGGGAGAATATCTTACATCTCTGTGCTCCAATGTCTGGAGTGGTTCTTGACATGTGATAGGACTTGAGTAAGTGATTGTTGGGTGGGAGGGTGGGTAGATGGGAGGATGAGCAGATAGCTAGATGGGTAAATGGTTGGAGGCTGGATGCATAGTTGGGTGAGTGGGTGATGAAGAGTTGAATAAATGGACAGTTGGATGATGAACAGGATAAATGAATGGATGACTAATATATGGGTAGATGGTTATATGCATCTGTGGATGGAGGGACAATTTGGTTGCCCAACTCGTTGACATACAAAAAAGTCTTCTTGCGTGACTTAAATCCCTTCAAATGGCAAATTATATGGTCCAGCTTTTGCAGATGTTTTGGGATGTGTATTAGACCCTCACTCTTAATTTTCTTTGACAGTTATGGTGACTTGTGATTAAACTGTTGTCACAAGTAACCCAGTTTCTCATCAGGATGAAGGCAATGCTGGGATCACAATGACAAGAGAGTCACTGGGAGCTCCTGCTCCCGAATGGCACTGTTGCTGTGGGCTACATGGGAAGAGCAGTGGCCTGGGAGTCAGGAACCCTGGGTTCTAGTCTTGGCTCTGCAGGCTACTCCTCATGAGACCTGTCCAGTTTGCAGAATTGAGCATTAATTGGAGTCATGTGTATACAATAATTACCACTGTGATTGGCACATAGTGGGCACTCAAAAATTCTAGTTTTCCTTCAATCTTCCCCAGTGGTAACGTTCACCAGATGGGCTAACGAATGCTGGGGCCCAGTGACAATGATCTGTCCCCCTGGGGTTCAGGCCCCAAACAGCTGGGCAGAGGTTCAGGGCTGGGCTTGGGTGTTCCTGGGGAGCTGGTACAGGAACCAGAGAGCAGAGCAGAAAGCCGTCGGAGGCCCGGGCACTGTGGGCAGGGAGGGTCAGAGCATCCAGGCCCTCAGACCACGGGCGGCAGAACTTTCCAGCCCTCTCCCCCAGAGGTCAGGGGCGAAGCGAGGCGCTCTGGCAAAGCTGGCCCTGGAGTCAGACAGATTAGGAGGGAGTCCTGACCTTGAGGAAGCTCCTTCACCTCCTGGCTGCTCCACCCTCTGTGAAGCAGCAGGTAATGCCCACCTCACAGAGGGGCGTGAGGTTCAGTGAGGTGGAGGGCCAGGAGCACTCAGCATGATTCCTGGTGGGGAACACGCTCAAAAACGTTCCCCCTCGTGATGACATCACCACGATCGTATTTACTCTTATACATCGTGTTACTGAACATTACATTATATACTGTAATGTGTAACCGAGAGTGTATCTACTTACTATGGTAAATAAACGCATTTATATTATAATGTTATGATAATTAATATGTAGTTGCCTTGTGATTATTAAGAAATTCTTAATCAGGAACATAATGAAGATGCAGAACCAGAGAAGAGGAGGAGTGAGAAGAGACAACAACTCTGTCTTTCCGTTTCTTCCTGGCTCCTGGCACACTTCCTCAAAGTGGTAGCTTTGGCTGCTGCGGACACCTGAGCAGGTGAGGCAGGCAGAGGCTGCAATCACGAACATTCCATGACGCTCAGTGATGAACTCTTCTGGTGACGGGTGTGGCATCCTGATGGCACAGCGCTACATTGTCTATTTCCCATTTGCTCTGTGCTCCTTGTTGTGGCCTTCTGCGTGTGTTCTTTGAGGTCCCAGGAGATCTCTCCTTCAGGTTATCCTAGACAAAGGCGGGAGGAAAGAGCACTGCTGGAGATGCGTCATCCAAGATGGGGCCGTGGGGGCCAGTGGGCAGCTCGAGTTAACTCTTGGGCAGAAACAGTAAGGCCTTGGGCAAGTGTGCCCTGAAGCCACCTGCATTGAACATTACGAACCCAGCAGGCAGAAAACTTTCAAGATGATTCCATTCAACGTTTGATGTCTGCAGAGCACTCCATACTGAGCAGACCTGCCTCCAGCTGACACAGCACGGCCAGTCTAGACAGTGAACCGGCAGCAAGGCTGAAGTCACAGCATCCAGAATGGGAGGTGCCCATGCTGAGCCAAGAGAAGGCTGCTTGAGGAAAAGAAAACAGCTCAGGACGCGTTCAGGCTGGAGCTCTGTGCTCGACTCTGGAGTCTCTTTTTTGAAACACTCTAACTCATCTTAGGGTATAGATTTCTATTTCAGGGGTTGGGAGATATATACACACACATGCATATTTATATGGAGAGGGCTGTATCTATACATTTGTGTGTCTATATATAAAAAGAGATCCAGCTTTGGACACATGCACACTCATAGATTTTGCATATATACGTATGCATATGTGTGCGTATTCCATACAGCGTATCCTGGCTCTCTAAGAAACATTGGAAGTTTTTCTTTTCCAAGTTATTTACTCCAGGTAACCCACCATTGTGTAAAGTGCCCCTTTAGTGTGTGTGAATGTATATGAGTGTGTGCACATGTACACAAGTATTTCATTTATTTTTTTGTAATCATTAGAGAGGCAACATGGGCTTCAGAGTCAGGGAGACCAGGTGATGACATTTCCTCCACAGGGTTGTTTGGGAGCTTGTGGAGTGAGTGAAGTGCCCATCCCATGCACGATGCATACCTGGCACTCGAGAAATGGTGGCTAGCTGTGTAGTGGATGTTGGGCTTCTGCCCCACAGGCCCAGCGTCTGGAGCTAGGATGTTATCTGCTGTAGTCTTCCGCCACCTGCTTCCCTTCCCCTCCAACGCCTAATGAGAAAGCCATTTGCCCACCGGAAGAGGCTGTGGACCTCACTGGGCAGGGACAGCTGCAAGCCCGGATCCCGGCACAGTCCCTGCGTGAGTGACTGAAATCTTCATCGGGGCCCTTGTTCAGTTCTTGGAGACCAAAGTCTGGGCCCCTGCTATCCCAGGCCCCTGCTTGCTGTTACAGGGCACTCACCAGTGAGTTGGTGGGGGCGATGCTTTGGTGGTGGTGATCTTTTGTCTTGGAGGGGTCTCTAAATGTGCTCCTCTCTCCATCCCCTTCAGAGGGGATGCAGATTCTCACACACCTCCCCAAGCTCGTCCACGGCTGCTGTTCCACACTTTCCACGTTGGTCTTGAGCGTAACATGAGCTTGAGTGGACATGATCAGAAACCCACATATGCATTTGCATGTGTACATCATTCTGACAATTAACCGGATTGGTTCCATCCCTCATCCAGGATGAACATTGGTTCCTTTTTGCCTCAGCACTTCTGGGTGTGTATGGAAGTGTTTGTAGTGTGTGTGTGAGGTCTCAGAAACCTCAACTTTTCTTTTTTTCCTGTTTATATAAGCCAGTATTTGGCTTTCTTGGCAGAAGCCCTTGGTTTGGGAGAACTGGTGCATTTGTTCCTCAGGGGTCCGCTGGTCTGCTTCTGAATACTCTTGCATCTTCTTCCCTCCCAGTTGGGTAGGGCTTCATTCTCCTGTGTGCCCACAAGTGACTGGCATTTGGGGAGCCCACTGGGCAGGGACAGCTGCAAGCCCACGTCCTGGCAGAGTCATCTCTTAATGTGTAATTGTTGAATGAATGATTGAAAGTTGAATGATTAATGGTTGAATGAATGAAGGTTTTGATTGACTTGACCAGACAGCTTCAGTAGCTTCTTAATGAATCTGGATAATCAATTTGTCTGTTAAAAAAAGATATGGATTAGATGTGGTATTGAACTAACAGACTGCAAGTATAATCAGAATTCTAACCGGTCATGCTCACTCCTGGCCTCCCCAGTCGGAAGTCCTGGGACGCCTCTGGGAGGGGGGGTGAGAAATTGCTCCAGCCGTGTGTAGTTCTGTGTCCACCCACAAGGGCCACAAGCACTTGCAGCTGTGTATCTTTCAGGCTTCCAGTGTGTCTAGAATCATAGTTTCTAACCCAGATTACCAGAACTCAGTGAAATAGTTACATTTTCTCTCAGAGACCATTGTAATTGTGTGTGTGAGAGTTAATTTCTTTAAAGTAGTTTGTAAATATCTATCTTCATTATTCATTTTATTCCTGAAGTGATGTATTTATTGCGTCCACTGTGCTGATTTAGAATCTAATTCACCTTTCTCCACCAGAGTCATTTGCCTTGGAGAGATAATAGTTTGAAGTGTGCAGGCTGGTGAGAATGTGGTGGAGCCTGGAAGTGGGCTGTTGACTGGAACACACAGCTGAGGAGCAGAGCAGAGAGTTATCCCGGCCACCACTCCCCTGTGTTGCTGGCTGCCGTCATGGAGGTGTAGCTATGAGCCAGCGATGGCTGGTCCAGCCTTTCTCTTGGTGCCGTCTCTCTGGTTCTGACTTTTCTGCCTCTCTTGTCCACTTTTGAGGACCCTAGTGGTTATGTTGGACTCGCCCGGATAATCCAGGCTAATCTCCCTGTCTGAAAGTCAGCTGATTAACAACCTTAGTTCCATCTGCAACCTCAATTCTCCTTTGCCAGGTAACCTGACATATTTACAGGTTCTGGGCACCTGGGGCAGGGCATTATTCTGGCTACTGTGCCTGCTGAGAATTACAGGCATTCAAGGAGTCCAATTTACCTGATACACGAAATGGACAGTTCAGGTCTTTTTCTGCCTGATGCTGCAGGAGCCTAGACAGCAGAAAGCGGTGAACTGGAAGACCAGACACCTGGGTTCTAGTCCCAGCCCTGCCACCAGTTGACTCTGCTGCTTCACTTCTCTGAGCCTCAGTTTATTCATCTGTGAAATGAGAACAACCATCTGCCCTGTTAACCCCACATGGTTGTTCGTTCAACAGATATTTGAATACCCACAGTGCTACTCATTGTTCCCCGATGCAGTGTTTGTTGACTGTCCCCATGTGCGAGGCACAGTGCTGGGCACCGGGTGTATCCCAGTGAATAAGAAAGCGCCTCCCCGCCCTCCAGCTGCCCGCAGTCCCACTGCTGGGCCCAGGGCTGGGCAGTGGGGGACCAGCCACGTTGGCCAGATGCATCCTGGCACAGTAGGCCCAGCTCTGCTGTGTGTCTCTTGCTTCACCTCCCTGTCTCAGCTTCCTCATCTGAAAAATGAAAATTCTCACACCCACCTGTTGGATTATGGGGCGTTAGACTAGATGTGACCTGTCCCCGGGCCTGGCCCGGGTGGACATTCCATAGTGATGCTAAGTGTGGAATTACGGAGCATCACTCAGTTGACTAGGATGAGTTCCCAGAAGCGGAGGGACGAGCACTTTGACACTGTTGATGGGTGGGGTGTGGACTCCAGGTGGTGGCGGTGCCTGTGCTCTGTGAGGACCCTGCTGCAGCGGGCAGAGCCGGCTCTGACTGGGACCTGGCCAGGACCGCCCTGCATCCTGAGCCCACTCCTTCTGTCTCCTGGTGCAGGGGGAGCTGTGACCATGGCCCCTGGCAGGAAGGCAAGAAAAAATGTTGATTCAACTTACAAATGTGATGGAGTGCCTGCTGATTGTGTTTATTTGTCGGGGCTGCTGTGAAGCCGGAGTCCACGGGTGGGTGTCTGTGGTCGAAGCCGGTATCTGCTCTGACAGGAGTTAGAAGCGGGGCTTGTTTTCCCCTCACGCTCAGCTGCTCCCTTTGAGCGCGGCGTGCAGAGGCGTGGCTGGAGGGCTTCTCGCAGGACAAGAGCTGGACGGGAGCAGAGAGATTAAAGCAAGTTGCCACAGGCAGGATGCCCCAGGCCCTGGCTGTTCTTGAAAAGGAGGGAGGAGAAAAAGCCCCAAGGCCAGGCAGCAGCAATACTTCAGTAGCCATAAAATTAACTCTCCCTGCAGCTGTTGAGAGAGGCTGCACCTGGCCAGGTTGATGCCAGAACACTTTTAAAAGCACAGATCTGTCCAGTGGCCAGAAGGATCCAGTCCACAGGGAGCCCCCAGTCCCTGTCTCTGTCTCTGCTTGCTCACCCCCCACCTCCACAGCTCCTCCTGCATCTGTGGCTGTCCAGGCTCCCATACCCCCTCTGCCAGGAAGCCTTCCCTGGCTGCCCCAGGCAGGTGTTGGTTTCGTCCCCTGTGTCTGACTCCATCCTAGGACTTGTCACATTGCCTCGGGGTGGGTTAGGGACTGGGTCTCTCACTGGCCAGCGAGCTCCTAGTGGGCGGGTGCTGGGCCTGCCGTGGGTCTCCCCAGGGTCCCACACGGGGTTTCCTTCCCTCAGCTCCCCACTGAACAAGGTGAGTTCTGGGGGTTCTGCCTGCATCTGTGAGGTGCCTGTAACCTCTTCCGGGAGGGAGAGGACTGTGAGTGTCACCCTGGGACACATTAGGCAGAGGAGACTGCCTCAGAGCCCGCACTCAGCAGGTGTGTGGATTCGAGCAGTCATTTCTGTGCTGGCTGACTTCACCGAGTGGGCCTCCCTGGTCAGGCAAGCAGGGATCCTGGGAGAAACAGGGGCAGAAACAGAGCAGAGGCCAGAGAGGGCATGCCAGACCAGAGCAGCTGGCCTCTGCTCACCCATGTGGTCGGCAGAATAACAGCCCCCCGAAGTTCACATCCTAATCCCCAGAGCCTGTGAATACGTCACCTTACAGGGCTAGGGAAATTAAGATTGCAGATGGAATTAAAGTTGCTAATCAGCTGACTTCAAAATAGGGAGATGAGACTGGATTATCCAGGTGGGGCCAGTGTCACTGCCAAGATCCTTAAAAGTGGAAGAGAGAGGCCCAAGAGGAGGGCAGAGTGATGTGGTGTGAGAAGGACCCAGCCCACTGTTGCTGGCTTTGAAGCTGGAGGAAGGGACCATGAGCCAAGGAATGTAAGAGGCCTCTGGAAGCTGGAAAAGACAAGGGACAGATTCTCCCCCAGAGACTCCAGAAGGAATACAGCCCTGTAAACACTGTGACTTTAGCCCAGTGAGACCAATTTCCAACCTCTGACCTCCGGAACTGTAGGAGAATAAATTTGTGTTGCTTCAAGCTGTAGCAATAGGACACTAATACATACCAATTGCACCTTCCAGGCCCCAAGCACTAGATCCTAACCTTCCAAGCACCCTAGACGGGGTGGCTGGGTGGCTAAGCCACTTTTCCTGCCTTCCCAGGGCCGAGTAGGAAGATCAGAGTCAGGCGACCACAGTAGAAGGTGGCAGAAAACTCGCTGTCCATTGCTACAAGGGAAAGAAAGCTAAAGAGAAGTAGCCAGACCTCCGTTAGTGGCTCTGGGGACAGTGGAGCAGGCCAGGCTCCTATGTGCCCCTGATTCGTGTATCTGAGCGGGGGTAAGGCCTTGCAACGAGTCACCCGGTACTGAGTGGGAGAGTTTCTCAGAGCGGGGTGGGACCTCGTCACTCACGTGCTGGGGAACCTCTCGCACGTGGAGCCCCTCAATGGCTCCACGGCCAGGGTGTCAAGTGCAGGCTCTCGGCTCATGTGTTCAAGGCCCTCTGAGGTTTCGCATCCAGCTGCATTTCCTGCCTCTTGTCCGGTCACGCACTCCCTCTCCTGCCTCCACCCATGTCCACCACTCCTCACGTCCTTCCAGGCCCTGCTGAGACACACTGTATTGATGAATCACATTGGATCCACTTTGTGTTCCCTGCATCCAGGATCATGCCTGTTAACAGAGTAGACATAGAACAAATGAGAAAGGAATCAATGAGGGTGTCAAAACAAGGCAGGTATTTGCCTCCGTGTTCCCATCTCTTCTTCAGTATCTGAGGGGAGCGTCTATGCTGAACCACCAACTCGTGGGTGAGCTGTGTGCATGGGGCCAAAGGGCCCAGAGACTGCAGTGCAAGGCAGCGGCCAGTCTGGTGAGGATGTTGCAGCAACGAAGCCCATGTTATGTGGTCCAGGTCTGGTGGGTTCCGCTCCATGCCAGGCCTGGCATGGCTCTGCAGTTCAGAGGGCTCCAAGACACAGTCTGTATGAGTGTCCTGTGGCTGCTGTAACAAAATTCCACAGACTGGGGGCTTAAAAGAATGGAAATTTACAGGCCAGCCTGGTGGCGTAGTGGTTAAATTCACATGCTCCACTTCAGTGGCCTGGGGTTCAGAGGTTTTGGTCCCGGGCATGGACCTACGTGCAGCTTGTCAAGCCACGCTGGGGCAGTGTCCCATATAAAGTAGAGGAAGATGGGCACGGATGTTAGCTCAGGGCCAATCTTCCTCAGCAAAAAGAGGAGGATTGTCAACAGATGTTCACTCGGGGCTAATCTTCCTCACCAAAAAAAATAAAAAAGAAGAAAGAAAAAGAGCAGAAATTTATTCTTACAGTTCTGGAAGCTATAAGTCCAAAATCCAGGTGTCCGCAGGCCCACGCTCCCTCTGAAGTCTAGGAGCAGATCTTTCCTTGCCTCTCCCGGCCTCTGCTGCCTCCCAGCAATCTTTGGCCTTCCTTGGCTTGTGACTGTACCACTGCGGTCTCTGCCTCCATCTCCACGTGGCCTTCTCTCTCTCTGTGTCTCCTCTTCTTAGAAGGATACCACTCGTTGGGTTTAAGGCCCACTCCAAGCCCAGGATGATCTCATCTAGAGAGTCTTAATTATATCTGCAAAGACCCTGTTCCCAGTAAGCCACATTTTGAGGTTTTGGGTGGACATAAATCTGGGGGGAACACTCCTCAACCCACTCACAACCCAGTCTCTGCCCCGCTTTCCCTGGTGGATGCTGTGCTTCTGCAGCATCTCATGCCCAGCCCCTGTAGCACGCTGCACCCTGCATCATGGTGGTTTAAGGAGGCCGGAGAGCGGTTGGTTAGGTAGCTCTGATCCCAGTCAGGCTCAGCTATGTATTAACCATGTAGCCTGGAAACCTAGGAGGCCACCTTGCTGACCTTCCACTGCCTGCTCTATCTGTAAAATGGAGCCGCTGATGTTTAACCACACAGGCTTGGTGTGAGGACCGGATGAGGAAGAACAGGCGAGTAAATGTAACAGGCAGAGCCTGGCGCTTGGAAGATGTCCAGCAAGTGGTTGTTGAATTTGAATTCATCTGGGCTCTGGATAAAATTCATGTGTGTTTCATGACCCCCTGCTGACCAAGGCCCCAGGAACCCGCCCTGGGTAAGCCCACCCTGGCTGATCCTAGCACATCAGCTGTGCCTCTGGGGCAGAGGCCATAGGACCGAGGGCTCGGGAGTCTCATGGGGAGGCAGAGGAGAGCACTGTGAGTGAACCTGGGGGCTCCACGGGCACTGCTGTCTCACACCCTTGCTTGGGGTGTGCCCCCCACTTTACAGGCTTAGAGAAATCAAGTGACTCACCCAAAATCATGCCTTGTCAGTGGCAGAGCCTGGAGCCAGCAGAAGACAGTGTGGTTCTCAAGCTCGTGTTCCTCCAGATCCTGGACAGAGTTTCCAGAAATCATCAGCAGTGATGAAACGCAGCCGCCACCTCTGTCAAATGCACCTCAACTCCCAGAGGATGGCCCACAGCTGCCCCAAGGAGGCGTCCCTGTGGATGGGGAGCATTCATCAGCACAGAGCACGCACGTCTCAAGTCCAGAGTGGCAGAGGTAGCCTCAACGAATGACACTGCTTCTCTATGCAAATGTGTTTTCGATGACACTCTGCTCTGGATGGACAGGAATGAGAAGCAGCCTCTGCCTGGAGGCAGGAGATGACACGGGTCCTTCAGCAGGAAGCAGGGCGGTTTGGAGGGTCTTGAGAACCCCCATACTCGGTCATCCAGGAACAGGGGGTTGCTACGAATTCCTGCCCCAAGGGAACTGCTGGCCTGAGACCGAAAGCAGATGAAGGTCATTATCGGTTCATACCTGGCTCCACCAGCCAGGTGTGTTTTAGGGCCCTGCAGCCTTGCAACAAAAGGGCCTTCAGAGATGCCCTCATTAGCCAGCAGCACCTGGGCAGCACCCGGGGCCCTCAGGCATTCTTGGGGAGCCGTGCAGGGTTGTCACATCAATTACTAAGAATCTGCATTCGAGTTTGTCCTGGTGCCATGACTACCACATTGTATGGCGTTAAAACATCTGGTAAATGATAACTAGCATTTATTCGATTATTCATTCAACAATATTCAATATTGATCTGGAACTGTGTTTGCCAAGCCCTGGGGATATATGAGTGCACAGGTCCCATGGTCTTTCCTTGGCTCCAGCCTGAGGTCCTCCAGGTGAGAGAGGGAGGCTGGGAGTCGTTTCCAGCACTTCCGAGAGCCTTGGGGGTGTGTATTTCCCTCTCTGGGCTCAGGAGGCCCAGACCAGCTGCAGAGTCCATTTGCCTTGCTCTTGATGGAAAATAGCCTTGTGCAGCGTCACTGCAGAAGCACAGCAATTGTTAATAGCTGGGCTTTCTTTGGCATGCACAGTCTCTCAGAAAATGAAGTCCATTGAAGACAATATAAAAATGGCCGTGAAAGCCTTGGGTCCTAGAAGGGAGAGGCCATTTATTTTTATTCCGTGTCCCAGTGCCTGGCACAGGGCTGGCACTTTCCATCTCTGAATTGTACTGTGCTCACTCTCCTGAAGCACTGTTCGCCCTCCTTGGAACATTCCTTCCTTCCCTCCTGATCTTGTTAACTAAGCGTGGAGGAGACATCGACAGAGTAGGGGCTTCCTGGGGGAGGTGGTTTTAGCTGTGCCCTGCAGGCAGGGCAGCAGCCCCAAGGTAATGATGGAAGGAACAGGTGAGGTACACCCAGCCCTGTGGGGGGAGGGGGTGGGTGGGCAGCTGATAGGTGACATGTGGAGCTGATAACCATCACGGAGGGTTTAGACTCCACTCTGATGAGTCACTTTTAAATGGTCAGAGACTGTGCATCCCTTTGACACAAGACCTCAGTCCGTTGATTGATCTTCCCCATCCTCCAGTGTCAGCCTGTCAGCCCCTCGTTAACTGGGTGGGGGCCTGTCTGTTTCCCTCCCTCTGCACGGACTCTGCTTGTTGAAAGCCACCCTGGCACCCAGGGCTGTCAGAGGCAGGCCCTGCTCTTGCACCACTGCCCGGCCGGGTGTGCCCTGAGGGCAGAACCGTGATGCCCACATCCCCTGATAGGTCCCCAGCACCACGCACAGTGTCCAGCATGTGGTAGGCGCTTGGTATCCACTGAAGGCATGAAGGAATGCATGTCCGAGGCCGTGCCTGCACCATCTCCCACACGTGGTCGCAGGCAGGGACGGCAGACCATTTTAGGCCAAGGTAACAGCTTGAACAGAGGCCAGGGCGGGTAGCTGAGGCTGACCCATCTTGTGATGCATTTGGTATTATTTGGTAGATCTTCCTACCAGAGAGGCCTCCCTAATATGAAAAGGGAGAGATTGTCCCCAGATCATGTGGCCGTGTATATTTTTACCAGCCTGATATGTCAGTTGCCCCAGTCGATACAGGCTGGCTGCCCTGGGGCTGCAGCTGCACGCCTTGCCCACCTACCAGCTGCGTAAAGGCTCTGATCTCCCCCTAGCAGGGGCTGGAAGGGAGGGTGAAAAAGAGGAAGAAAATGGATGTCCAAGTTCCCAGGCAACCCCTGGACATCAAGCCTCATTTAAAGGGACCATCTGTCAGAGGCAGCCATAAAAATGCCTTTGATGGGGCCGAGAATGTCCAATGGTCTCCAGCCGGGCAGCAGCCACAGGGTGGAGACAGCTGTGGCCGCCTAGGTAACATTGACATGTCCCATCGTCACAGCCAGCAGTCTGGCCCTGGGGAGCCCGGGCCCCCAAAGGAAAGTAGGCTGACATGCGGGCCATGAACCCAGCACCCGGCAGGGTTCCAGGCTCCCAGGTCCAGCGGCAGCAGGGAAAGAGAGGTGCTTCCTTGAGTGGCTTCAAACAGCTGATACAACTGGCGCAGACCAGAAATGATCCTTACACGGCTCAGGCCCTCGTGCGAGGTCCAGCACTGCCCTATGTGCCGCGAAGGTCCGTGGTGTTCACTCATTCGTGCATTCCTGTTCATCCATTCGTGTTTGCTGAGCGAGCGTCTCTGGGCTCCAGCAGTAATGTGACAGATATGGTCCCTGTGCTCCCAGACCTTACAGTCCAGCAGGGAAGAAAAGCAGTTAAGCACGTAAACTGTCAGTGGAGTATAATAAGGGCTAAATGGAAGAACAGGCAGAGGCAGACACGAGGGCCTGGGAACCCTTGGAGGAGCTGCCTGGTGCTGTGTGCTCTCGGTCGGGAGCATGCCGTCTGGGGCAGCTGCACGCCCTGGCGTGGCACCCCTCTCCAGTGCGCTTGCCCTCTGCACCTCAGGGTCCTTGTCTGTAAATGGGGACGGCACCCCCTCTTCCCCTGCCTACATCGGGGGTGTCTCGGGGGCTCCATGAATGCAGAGTGTCACTCAGCCCATCCCACTCCCGTGATCACCGCCAGCAGAGTTCTTACACTTACGTGGTGGTAATAATAAGGACCATGATCCAATTTGAACAGACCTCTGTTCTATACAGATGGGTTATGTTGGGCTTTAAAGTTGACAAAGAACTTTTCTGTCCACTTTCTTATTGGTTCCGTGCCCTAACGCCACGGTTGCGTGGAGTCGCAGGACCCCAGTGGAAACTGCACGGGTCTTTGTTTCTTGCTCGAGGTCTCACAGCCGAGCTGGGACTTGAAGCAGGTCTGTAGGCTGCAAGTCCTCATTGTCCAAAAAAGTCACCGAGACGGGAGCAGCTCACATCAGGCCTTGCTGCCCTCCCTGGAGGTGCGGGGGCCCAGTCACAGCTGCTGTCTTCAGCAACAGCAGCAAACACTGCAGCTATTTAAAAGATCATACTCTTCAGTCTACGAGATACAGTATTTCCAATTAGAAGCATCTTCCTGAAAGAGCACTTGTTTTTTCTCGGAACAAATTCCACGTATGGTGAGGTTTCTCAGAGCCTTGGTCTCCGCTCAGGGGAATTCAACAGAATGTCCCAAATGACTTTCAGGAGGCCGAGCTTGTTTCTCTTCTGGCATCCAGATGTGTTTTGAGTTTTCAGTCCTCAGCTAAGTCATATGTCCTGTGGGCCACAGCGTCTTGACGGGCAGCGTGAATGGTGCATTTCAGGGGTCAGACGACGTGGGGTGGAGTCTGGGGTCTGATCCTGGCAAGCTCTGTTGGCCCCAAGCCCATCTGTAGGAGGGGCCCAGCGGCCTCCGAGCCTCTGGGGAGGGCTACAGGAGACATGCACGCCCAGCCCAGTGGTCAGAATCAGAACCGGCGTCCTCCCTGTCTGAGAAGGGAGAGCTCCTTCTTTCTCCAGGCATGCTTCCCTTGGTGAAAACTACTATTTTTCCAAAAAAAAAACCAAACAATTTCTCTAAGCAGCTGGTGAGATTAGGCCACATTCCCTGCTGGAGACTGGGGAGTGGGACCGGTCCTTCAGTGTCTCCAGACTTTTCCTGCTTTCCTGTGTGTCCCGTCCTTCCGTCACTCCTTCTGTGGGCTTTCTGGGGAAACTTGTCTTAAATCTTCAGCTTTCCGTCCCACGTCTTAGCAAACCAGTGAGGCCTGGAGTCTCTTCATTTCACTCTGACCGCTCTTATCAATCGCCCCTTAATTAAAGAAAGCAGATGTGGCCAGCGTCGCTTATCTGCTGTCGGCTGGGACTCCATCAGTTTGCAGCAGCGTGCTGGTTGGCCTTCCTTGCTGCCTTCCACAGATCTCCGGGGTTATTAGCTAGGATGTTTCATGGATGTAAGATGGGTACACAGATGGATGGTGGATAGTTACACACATGCGGAGAGGGAGGCAGCGCACTAACACTATCAGGCCTGCAGGAGAGAGCGGGAGATGATGATAAGGATGCATATCACAGAGCCATGCAGGGGCACAGCCAGGAAGGACCTTCAGATTCTTCAGCTCAGTGGCTTTCAGAATTTGTTAATCTAATGCAATGTGTTCACAACTCAACATATAAAACAAATAAAATGCAGCTCTGCTCTGGTTGTAGGGGGTGAATTCACGTGGCCAGAGGAGCTGTCGGGTGGGTGGAGATTTGGTGGTTTCACCCCCTCCATGCCCTCCAGCTTAAAAACAGTGCCCTAGTCTAAGGTTCACAGAGGGGAGATGATTGCTCCTGGTCACATTCATTAACAGCAAAATCCCATCAGCAGAATTGCCTAAATACTACAGACTCTACTACTAAGACTCTTCCCAGCCGGCCCCACGCCACTTCACAGGGGCCGCCTTTATCTTTGGAATCTTTGCCTCAGTGTCTCAGCCACCCTGTCCCAGTGAGTCAACACTGCAGTAAAAGAACCCACAACACATGGAGTAGATATGTCCTCATTTAACGACTACTGGGGGGGTGGGCAGTCGCTGGACCTTGAACCCCATAGAGCCAGCCCCACATAGCAGCACTGCCACTCGGGCGTGTGACTTAGGTTGTCTGAGCTGGGTTTCACATCTTGAAATCAGGATGCTGGTAACCAAACCTGTATCTCTCAGGTGTGACCCCTTTCGAGCTTCTGCACAGACTGAGGGAGAAGATCTCAGCATGTGGAACTGGTCATACCAAGGACAAACAGAAAAACCCAGAACTTTGCAGCCTGCCGGACCTGAGTCCAAGTTCAGGCTATTCTACTGACCCCTTGGTCAGCTGGACAAGTGGATCTCTCTGGGCTCCAGCTCCCTCCGCTGGAGGCTGGGGTTATGATAGTACCTGCTGCTCCAGGTAGTCCCCAGGGCTGAGAGTCATGGAGGACGGCTTCCCTGGCACTGGCCAGACGGACGTCCTCTCTACCTTGTTGGCTAGCGGGTTCCCCATGTGTGCTGTGGCCTTTGCTCTCCATCTTCATAGAGGAGCCACCTCACTCTCTCAATATGTACGTCATGTAGTGAATGCACATGTAATTGTCCTGGGTTATAGGAATCTTAGCCTAATTCCTCCTGATACAGCCCTCTGCTGGCCACGGGGCTTTTCCCTAGATACAAATTCGTAGCCATGGAATTGTCCAAACCAGTAGATGCAGGTGTGCCAGGAGAGGAATAATACCTATTTGCGGGGGATCTCTGCTTCATGTAAGAAGGAGAATTTGGTCTGCCGGCCATGTGCATGGCTGACCTCAGCAGTCAGCTGGTGCCAGCAGCCAGGTGCTAGTGACCGGCTTGTTCCAAGCTAGAGTAGAGGAGGCCGGATGTCCACTGGGGAGAGAGAGTCTGAGCTGGAAGGGGAGGGGTCAGCAGCCTGCCCAGGAGTAGTCCTTGCCAGCAAGTAGTAGGAGAATTCTCTGGAGAAAGTGAGGCAGAAGGTCTCTGCTGTTGGCAGAATCTTGAAAGCTAAGGAGGAGTCAGCTAGGGTAAGGGAGCTTCAAGAATGTTCTCTGCTCAGAGTCTCACAAGGCTAAAATCAAGATGTTTGTCGAGTGGAGTTCTCGTCTGGAGGCTCTGGGGAAAAGTCCACTTCCAAGCTCATTCTTGTTGTTGGCAGAAGTCAAGCCCTTGTGGCTGTAGGACGCAGGTCCTTGTTTCCTTTCTGGCAGTCAGCAGGGGCCACTGGCACTCCTAGAGCCCCCACCGCCTATTCATTGACATGTGGCCCGTCCATCACAAACCTGAAATAGCGTATCAAATCCTTTTTGTTTCAAACCTCTGACTTCCTCTTCTGAGCTCAACTGGAGAAAATGCTCTGCTTTTAAAGGGCTCCCCTGATTAGGTCAGGCCCACCCAGATAATGTCCCTTTCCCCAGATAATGTAACATAATCATAGCAGTGATGACATCATATTCACAGGTTCCACCTACACTCAAGGGGAGATTATACAAGCGTCAGGTCACTGGGGGTCATCTTAGAATTCTGCCTACCACAGGGGTGGGAGGGGCAGCTCATCCAACTTGGAAGCCAAGACTGCTTCCTGAGGAGGCTGTTCTGGGCAGAGTTGTGAACACTGAATAGAAGTCAGGGCGCTCCGAGCAGAGGGCAGACCCTTTGCTCACTCTGGTGGGCCTCGTTTATGTGCCTTTCCCCGGAGTGTTGCACCTGCCCTTAGCTGAGAGCTCATCGAGTTCCAGATGGCAAAGCCGAGGCCCGGGACGTCCAGGGTACACGGCGAGGTCCGAGCACCAGGCCCGCTGCTGGCTCCTCACCCCGCCCCCCTCATTCCAGAACTAACCGTAAGCATGCTTTCTGGCAGAGATGGCAGCTCTCACTAGCTGCTCAGGCCCGATTATCCCGATTATGGAGCGTCTCGTCTCCATGTTGCACATGCGTTGTCAGATTTCGAGTATTGTAAACTGACTCTGCTGGACAGTAGTCAGATGTTATCATGCAAATGCTGCTCTTTTTACAGGAAGGCCAAGGAAGAAAGAGGCTGTTTTGCAGTTGGATTAGAAAACGCACTCACGAGGCATCAGATTCCGTCTGAGGAGAGCAGTGAGTCTGCAGGGCAAAGAGAGCCTTCCCGGAGGAGCTTGAGAACCCCAGAATGGGCCCCTCGGAGGTGACCCCTGTCCTCGCCCCTTTCATAATGTGTTACTGGCAGGGGACGCCTGTGACAGCCTGCAAGGAAGGACACCAGCGCGGGCACCTTGGGAGAGGGAAGAGGGACCTGGAAGAGACAAGGTTAATGGGCTCTTCACACAGAGGAGAGGGGACAGTCGAGTCGTGTGCACTTCTGAAGTGTAGCCAGGATGACAGGGCCGTTTGCTGAAACGCGTTGGGCAGGTTGGAACAGTCACTGAAAGGCTCCTGGGAAGAGCGTGGGCCCCGAGCCACACCTGAGGGTGTCTTGGCTCTCCCACCCACAGGCAGGACACAGACACCTCCAGCAGGTGATTTTGCCTCGCTCATTAAGTGGACCACAATGATGCCTTTGAAGCTGCAAACTTGCTCTGGGTAAAAATGAGACTGCGATTAAAGCACCTATGTGCAGTGCCAGCCCTAATCTGGGGTTGTCAACAGAGGCCTCTGTGTGGGTGCGAATCCCTGTTGTAACGGGGTGGTGACCCGTGGGGGGTGCTGCATGTGAGAATGCCATGGGGGTGCACCCACAGGCTGGAGGCTCCCAGGGAGGAAGTGGGCGAGCTGGGGCGGCAATCCAAGGCTGTCCTAGTTCCCCATAGAGAGCAAACATTGTAATTAATTACTCAGTTAAAATGAGGTGATTTGTGTGTGTGAGTGTGTGTATGTGTGTGTGAGTGTGAGTGTGTATGCATGCATGTGTGTGTGTGGTATAGTTCTCTTCCTATAGCTGCTGTTAGGATCAAATATCAAAAAAACTTGTTGACAGCTGTGGGTCCCTCTTGGATTCTTCTGACTCGTGTCTCCATCACTCTTTGATAACTTTCTGTAAGTTTTACTTCTGGAATCCGCCACCTTTTCCCTTTCCCATACTGTGGCCTTGGCCCAGACCCTCACCATCCCATGCCTGGGCTGTCGCCATTATCACCCTCTTCTCCCACACGCATAGGGGACCCCTCCTCTGTGGCCTTAGCACCCACACTTTCCACCATTGCCTTCTTATTCTGCCGCACAGCCATCGCTTACATGTCTACACCCACTAGGCTTCCTTGTAAAACCAGATCCTAACATGTGCCTGGCACTTAGTAGGAGCACAACAAGTATTTCGTGAATGAATGCACACCTCCGACCCATCCTCTGACCTCAATCCAGAGCGATCTTTCTAAACACAGCAGGTCAGCCCATGTTTGACATCTTTCAGTGCCTCCCCCATCCTGGACTCCTTAGGTGGGCACGCAGGGTGATCCAGGGTCCACGCTCTGTGGAGGGGTGACACTCTGTGCCTGCTTGTAAATGGGAGGAGATAATGGGAGATCTGCCTTCCTACGGGGCCCTGCCCTCCTGGCTGCAAGTTCTGTAACTCGCCTGGCCCTGCCTTTTGTCCCCTGCGGCACAGTGGGCGCAGGGGCACCCGCCATGCACTTGCTGTGAGGATTCAATGAAAGTAAAGTGATGTGCACAGATGCCTGGCAAGTTATTGGTGCTCAGAAAAGATGGTCCTTTGTTTTGTCACTTTCCTCCCAGTCTTCCCCTTGTCCTTGGAGCCTGGACGCCTGGCTCTGTGGCCTAAGGTTCACCCTGTGTCTGTGCATTATTGCTGCACCATAAATCACAGCTGATGATCATTTAATAAAATAGCAGTTGAAAAGATGCGTCTCTGTGTCTCCTCCAGCATGAAGGGTCTGGGGCTTGTGCGAAGCCGAGAAATGGGGCAGACAGAGCCCCCAGCCCCTGGAGCACAGACTGCTGCCTCCCCTCGGCCCGGAGGTCCTGGGGCCTCTGCAATGACTCCCAGCTCCAGTGCCCCTGAATGGTGACTACAGGAGGAGAGGGACCAAAGGGGGCTTCGGAAACTAGCGCAGGTCACTCAATGGACAAGCATTAGCTTGGAGTCAGGGGACGCGGGTTCAGCTGCTGGTCCTGCCTCTAACAGCGGGACTGGGGCGAGTGGCTCTACTCCTTGGAGCATCCTTCTTCACCTACACAGAGGAGATGGCAGTTCTTGTAGGGAAATTGGGAGGATTGAAAGAGGCAGCATGTATGACGTGCTTGGTGCATAGGAAGCCCTTAAGAGCAATCTTACCTTCCTTCCGTCTGTTCTCTGAGGGTTTCCTAACTGGTTCTCCTTCCCTGAGGTCTGTCTCCTGCCTCCTGTTCCATGTCCCTATTGATGACTCTCAGCATGGCCCACGTTGACCTCCCTACCCTAAGCCTTCTGAATTCCAGACCTCCTGCTGGATCCTTCTGTCTGCAGTTCAGTGTATCTCCCAAATGGAATTCTTTTCCTTCCCCTCCACCCCTCTCTTTCAGCATGCCCAGTCCACAGTCTCCGTGTCACTGGCCAACATGGCAGGAAACCAGGGCCCTGTCTAAGGCCTCATCCTCCTCTGGCCCCCTCCTCTCAGTCCCTGCCCACACCCAGGACTCTGGGAGGGTCTCTGCTGAGTCTCCTCCTACCCAACTCCACTGCCGCCTGGGTTTGAGTGTGGCTTATCTGGCACTGCTTAGAGGGCTGACTGTTCTCCTAGCTGCTGCCCCAAGAGAGGGCGGAGGCCACGGCCTCAGCTGCCCAGGGGCCCGTTCCTGGCTTACCAGGCTCAGCAGGCCTCTCCTGCAGGCCTCTTCCAATGAGAAGCCCCACCCTGTCTTCTCTGGACCAGGCTGTCTCTAACTCTTCCTTTCCACCTCTCATCTTGTCTTTTCAACCCAGTATCCACATTGCTGGAACAGTCTTTCTAAAACACCCCCTAATCGCGCCTCTCCCTGGATCACAGAGCTCTGAGTGTTCTCAGGTAGCCGCAGGATTGATTCCAGACCCTCAAAGCTCGGCTTCCAGCTGCCCCTGGCCCCACTCCTGTCTCAGCCTGCGCCTGGGCTTCTTGGAGCTTCCCTCCCCCCACCTTCACACCTTCTCCTGCCTCCCCCCTCACCTGCCCAGCATGGGCCCCCACTGGCGAAAGCACAGGAGCCCCTGGCTCCCCCGGCAGGCTCACCTCATCACCGCGGCCTCGTTCCTGAGGGCGGATAGAGTGCGCTGCGCACCTTTCGCCCCCAGCACCTGGCATGGGCTTGCACCGTAAGTACTCACGTTCATGAACGTGGGCGGGGGAGCCCGCCGGAAGTACTCCAGCACTGAGACTCAATTCCGCCTCACTGTCTTGGACTGCAGCAGCAATTCAGAATCACTTGGCTTTCGCATTTGTGGGGAGCAGCTCCCCATGATTCTCCAGGGAGCCTGTGTCACCAGCTCTGTCCTGCAGAACACCTGGCTGAAAACAAACAAACCAAGAAACACAATTTCCCTGGGGTAGAAATGACCTTTTCCTCAGAACTTATTATGGAAATTTAATTTCCATTTTTATTGGGAATGTTAATTGATCCCACAGGGATCAGGGCAGAGATTCTTGGGTCAGAGTGTCAGAGCTGGGGCCGTGCTCGCTGCCGGTGCAGCCTCTCCCCAGTCCTGCAGCTCTGTCCTCCTGGCCATGTGCAGGCAGCCAGCACCTGGGCACACCTCTGCAGCACCGCCCTGAGGGACAGCGTGGACAGGACAGCTGGCCTCGAGGGAATCAGTGCTGCCCACAGCAGCCCCCTCACCACCTCGCCTCCAATCAGGGAGGGAAAGAGCTGCTGGGCCCAGTGTGACCGCAGGCCCCAGAGGAGAGGCTGCTTGTAGGAAGACGAGCCTCCCCAACACCACGTTCTGCCCCAGGCCCCTGGCCCTTGATAAATCTTGTCAGTCCCTTCTCGGGCTGCAGCTCCCTGGCAGCTCAGCTGACCCATCCCGGTGGCCGCCTCACCCAGCCCAGGAGACCCAGGTGGGGAGACTTGTAACTACTCCTTCACTGCTTTGTCCTAATTGGAGCTTAATGGCTGAGTTTTGCTGAGAAACAAAGGAAAACAGACTCCTCCAAGCACAGTGTTCAAAGCGCCCATCTGAGACAGGAGGGGAAGCTGTGCTATAGCCGGGTATCTGAAGTCGCGATTCCACGGGAATAATCCCTTACGTTTGAAGAGCGCTTCCAGTCGACAGAGACATTTCTGGAGTATCTCAGCTCCGTTGATCCTCACCATAACTTTATTTTCCGGTTGAGGAAAGAGAAACTGGGAGGCGTCCAATGACTTGCCCCACCTCACAGCTCCTAGAAGAAGCAGGACTGGGCCTGCTCGACTCCCGAAGCCCAGGAGGTGACGGCACGTCAAGGACCAGCAGGCACTGTGCCCTGCTCCAGCCGCCTCCCCAGGTAGAGGGAGATGCTCTCTGGCCACAGTGGTTTCTACCTGCACCCCTACACGCCGATAATTCCGCTTGCCTCTCAGACCCTTTCTGCTGCTCCCCGGGGGATCTCGGTGACTGCACTCTCGTGAGTCACTCACCCCCTTGGCCATCACTCCACGTCCTGGACCCCAGGTCATCATCCCACCCCCACTCCAGCACCTGCCCCCAAGTGTTCTCTGTGGAACCCTGGTTCTGCGTGACGCTCTGTGAAAAGAGAAGGAGGTCTGCTTGGGCATGTCGACCTCCCTGTTGGAGACTCATGAGCAGGTGAGAGGCTCTGAGAAGTCTCAGAGTAAAAAAAGCTACATTTTATCAAGCTCAGCGAGTCCTAAACTTATTATGTCATGGAACCTTTTAAAAAGGTAAAACCCATTAAATCCATGGAGTGGACTTGTGGAAAGCTGCACCAGCCCACTGCTGTTTCACCTGCTGTTCTGTCTCAGTGGTCCCAGCGCCCCCATGGCCATGGCCATGTAGTTACCTATGTTAGTGACAGCGACACTTGCCCAACATCTCACAGGCCTCCAAAGCATCTCACACGAACCGTGCTGTGGAATCCTCCTGGCGGCCCATTGACTTGGTCACCTCCCTCAGTTTGCAGAGAAGGGATTACGTAGTCTGTCCACACTGCCCAGATCTTTCTGACCTCTAAGGGCAGTGCTCTTTCCAAAACCCAGAAAAACTGCCCAACACCTGACTACTTCCTTCTGCAGGCCCCGCAAACTCGCTGAGCCTCAGTTTCCTCCCCTGCAAAGTGGGGATGACATCCTGCCTTCCAGAAGTTCTGGGCTCCCAGTGAAACCATGGCAGCCAATACACATGACAGCCCTGTGTGAAACAGTGCCTGCTACAGTAGAGAGGGCCTGGATGTTTTCATCCCAGGCCTGACAGACACATCTGACAATTCTCAGCAGCTAGTCCAGTCCTTTCAACTCTTTGTCAGAAGCCTTCTGCGCCCAGGGTGAGTTGGAGAGCATCTGGGGGGGAACAAGTGTTGGTTTGAACAGAGCAGTCAGGGTGCTGCTGAGATCCCAGCCCATTAACATTTCACAACGAGGACGCCCGCCTGGGCACCCGTGCCGCGGAGCGCGTGCTCACAGAGATTTCCGTCAGGCGGCCCTCTGCAACTTCGGAGCCGCGGCCTCTCAGCTCTGGACATCCCTCGATGTCCTGCCAAGCCCGCACCTCCCTGCAGCGTCCGCTCTGGAACAGTCTCTCCATCACTCAGTTGAGACTAAGTCAGTGCTGTCATATTCTCCTGCCGCCCCACCCTGACGTAGCCAGGCGTCTTGGTCTTATACACACACCCTTTCCTCCATGTCACCCACTGTTTATTGTGAGTCCCAGTTCAAGTTCCACCTTCTCTGTGACAGTTGAAGCCCATCCCGCTCTCTCTGTGCCTTTGGGGTGATCAGGCGCTGGGGAGGGTAGTGTTATGCACTGAATGCTTATGTTCCCCCGCCAGATTCATATGTTAAAGTCCTAACCCCGGGTGTGGCTGTATTTGGCGGTGGGGCCTCTAAGGAAGTAAAGTTAAATGAGGTCATAAGGGTGGGACCCAGATCTAATAGGACTGATGTCCTTATAAGAAGAGACAGCAGAAAGCTCACTCACCCTCTCCCCCGCTCCCCCTTTCCCCCCACACACAGAGGAAAGGCCGTGTGAGCCCACAGCAAGAAGGTGGCTGTCTGCAAGCCGAGGGGCGAGCCCTCACCTGAGCTCCAGCTGCCAGCATCTTGCTCCTGGGCTTCATCCTCCAGAGCTGTGAGAAATAGAAGTCTGTTGTTGAAGCCCCTCAGCCTGTGGTCTGTTGTTACAGTAGCTGGAGCAGACTAAGACCGTGGGAAAAAGGCTTTGTCCATCTCTCCTTTACCAGAGCCTCGTCCAGCACGGGGTCTCGGTTTCTGTTTGTCCCTGGGGGTCCAGCACCTCATGTTCTCTCGGCACATGAGTACCTGGGCAACGTTCCAGTTCAACTCTTTTCTTTCACAAATGGGAGGACTGCACTGAGAATGCTGTTGAGGTCATTTCCTTTTGGGTCGCTGACCCCAGTGAACTGGGAGCCACCACGGGGCAGGGTCCCTTTTGTCTCCGCATATTTCCTGAGTGGCCAGCGCTTGCCCTGGATTGGTGAATGGACTGAAGCAGTCACCTCTCCATATCCAAGGCCTGGCCCAGCTCAGCTCCAGGTGATGGACTTTGAGTTGAGTCGGATGAACTGGTCTGTCCAGAGCCTCGAGGCCACAGAGCTGCTGGGGCAGCCGAGCGGGGCCAGAGCCTGGTCTGCTGAGTTCCCGCCTGGGGCCCTTCATAGCACACCACGGCCCCTAATAAAGCTGTGCTGACTGAAAGGGCAGAAGTCAAAGCCGTTGTGCTGAGAAAGAACCCTCAAATCTCTGTACTTTATTGCTCAGCCACTTAACTAATTCTCGGAGTGAGGAACAATTTAGGCCCAGCCAACAGCTGAGCATGGCGCTGCAGTTCATTTTCTCTCCAGTGAGCTCCGCGGGGAGCGCTCCAGCTGCTACCTTTCTGATTCCTATTTACCAGGCTATTATGGTGCCACGAATCCTTGATCTCTCTACTCAGAAGCCTTAACAAGCTCACGGGTCCTGTAAGCAATGGTCATGGTTAGACCAATTATCAGCCTTGCCAGCCTTCCAGACCGAAATTGGTTTTCAGTCTGGAAAGCACTTAAAAACCATTTATTACATTTTTTAAATTATGAAAGTAATCCCTATTCATTTTAACTTGTGAAATAATACAAAGCAGTATAAAATGTGTTAATCTCCCCACCTTCTCCGTTTCCATCCTTCTGAGGAGAAACCCAATACCAGTACCTTGGCATAAATATATATCCTTTTACACATTTCTCCAGGCTCCTGTAAACACATGTAGATATAGTTTCATATAGATGAAATGTGTTTTGTTTTACATAAATGGGGTCCTACTATCATTAGGTTCCTCTAAGATCCATGTGCTGGACCTGTCAGTACATACCCTGGCTTACCTCCCACAGTGAGGGCTGCTGTGGTTCACAGACCCCCAGCACTGGGAGAGCATGCCCACCTGCCCACCTCCTTGTATTTTCAATCTCATGTTTTCGTAGTTTGCACTCTGATGGATGAAACACGTCATTATTGCTCTAATTTGCCTTTCCCTGACCACTGGGGAAGTTGGGAATCTCTTCTGTTTATTGATCCAGTGGGTTCCTCTCCTTGAATTCCCTTTGCACATCCTCCACCCCTTCGACACAGTCGTGTATCTTTTTCTTTCCATTTGTAGGAAATTGTAACCTGGGCATAAGACCCGATTGTCTGCTGTATGTGCTGCAGGTACTTTTTCCTAGTCTGTTGTTTCTTTTGACTTTGTCTTCATGCCTTTTGCCATGTAAAGTCCATTTCTTCCTGCAGTCCAGCATGTCTGTCTTCTTAGGACTACCTCCCCCACTTCCTCTCATATACATGTTCTCTTAATTTCTTTTTTCATTTAAAGTGTTAATCTATCTGGAATTTATTTGTGCAGGGACAATGAGGCGAATTCTGGCTTTGTGTTCTTAGATGTTTAGTCAGTTATGCCAGGACCAATTTATTTTAAAAACTCTCCTTTCTCCTCTGAGTTAGCATGCCACCTATGCAATATATTTAGTTCCTATATAACATGGATCTATTTCTGGATTCTTTTATCTGCTGTATTGAAAAGATTTGTCTATTTCTGTGCTAATACCATGCCCTTTTTTCATAATGGCGTTAAGATAAGTTTTAATATCTGGCAAAGCAAGCCCTCTTCTCACTATTACGTTTTTACACCTTTCTTAGTTATATGTCCATATAAACTTTAAGAGTATTTTTGTCCACTTAAAAATTAACCTTCTAATTAGAAATGCAACAAATTCATGTATGTGTATATATGTAAAATATTTGTTTTTTGTAAAAATAGCTCTTATAATTCAAGTAGTTTTCTTCTATTTTAAGAGGTTTTTTTTCCAGAAGTCTTGAATTCTTTTATCAGATGACTTTTGGCACTTATTAATATAATCATAATTTTTTTCCCTTTTTAATGTTGTGGTGAGTTAGGCTGATAGATTTCTTGATGTGAACCATTCTTAGAATAAACCATTCTCCGTCAGGGTGAATTATTCTAGTGACACATTGCTGGATTTGATTTGCTAATATTTCATTTAGATTTTTTGCATTTATGCTCATAAGTGGAATTCATCTACCATTGTCTCTGAAATACTGTCTCCCAGCGGTCACCTCTGTGCATTGATGAGGTTGTCCCTGTCTTTGGAGGTTCCCCAGGAGCAATGATAGTGCTGGGGAATAAGTCTTGTGACTGGGAGGTTTACGAGGGGCCAGGGGGTTGGAAAATCTTATGAGAACTGTGCCTGAGGAGGTCTAGGACAGCTTTCTCAAGGCATTGACATTTGAACCGATCCTTCTAGAATGAGTGAGATATCACCAAGTGGCAGAGGAGGAAGACTGTCCAGGGGTGTGCTGGCATCCGTGTGGACCAGCTCACGTCTTCAGGAATTTTGTGAATTCAGTTAACATCATGTTGGTAGCTAGATATCAGCCAGGGGGAAGTATTTATACCACAGAAATAGGCAAATGATAAATCAGTTTTTTTCCCCAAACAGCAGGTTGTTGAACATTTAGCAGCACACCACTGTCTGTCCTCTTAGCTTGTCCTCAGCTTCTAGACACTCCTCCCCTGAGGGCAGGGAGCACCCCTTCAACACTGTGACAGCCCGGCAAGACAGAAGTGCAGGGAAGCATTGGAGTCAGAAAAACCTGGGGTCAGTCACTTTCTAGCCGAGGGCAAGTTGCCTGAAGTCCCTGAGCCTATCTCCTTGTCCATGAAATGAGGGTAATAATCGCTATACACACGTACAAACATTATGTCAGTTACTTAGCGTACACTGATACAAGTGGCAGCCTAAAAATAAATTCCCAAACTGAAATCCTACATTGATTAATTCAGCACATTGTTGTGATCCTCCCGTTTGTCTGTGGGGATCTTGGAATGGCTCTGTGGGATGTTAATAAGTGCACCTCTGATCCAACGGTGCAGTTCATAATGTCTTATGGCCCTGTGCTGTTCCTGTAGCTTGAGGTCATTCCGGAAACTCCTTCACCTGAGCCGTGGCCCTTCCACTGCTCCCTAGAGAAGTGGGGGCTCATGGCCCATGGTCACAGCCAGCCAGCTGAGTGTCCTCTAGCAGTGGCAGAAGCTAAAATAATTTGGGCCCTCGCCTTGCAAAGGAAAAACCTTCTACAGAGAAGGCTGCCCCGTGGGCACCAGCCGTGGGCTCCAGTCTCACTCTGCCCACCAGCCTCGTGGCACCAGCTGGCGGGAAGCAGCCACAGGTAATGGCTAGAAGCGAGGTTCAACCATGCCCATGGAGCAGGGGGCCAGGAGGGCAGAGGGGGCTTTCCCCACACTGCAGCTCCTACGTTGGGAGAACTGAGGACGCGCTGCGGTCTGGGGGCCTGAATTAACACTGAACTGAAGAGCACTGTGCCATCTCCTTTCCACTCATCCATCCTCTTAGGACTTCATCGACTCCTCAGTTCTCAAGGAAACAGAGACTCCTGAGATGTGACCGCCATAAGTAACATGCTAAGATTCTGTGTTCAGAGGCGCCAGGGTTGTCCCCACCACAGCCTCATGGTGAGGTGGAAATGTCTGAGACTTTGGACCTGAACCTGCTCCTCACCAGCCGCATTTGCTGACGAAGCTCTTGGCTCTCAGAGCCTTCCTTGACGTGGCTCTGGATTGGGCAGCATCTGCTCGGAGGGCCCTGCGCTGAGGGCTGATACATGGAGAGCGCCAGGTGGGGGTCTGGCAGCCAGCAGTGGTTGGCATGCGTGTTTATTTGCATCCTTCCCTGCTGAAGATGGGACTTAAATGGTTTACAAGGATTCATCAAGACACGAGATAACATACATTTAAAGCAGAGCAAGGAGAGAAAGAAGAAAAAATGTGGTTGGTAAAAGGAGACAGAAATAAGGACATAACTCATTCCCAGCAGGGCGGAGGTCCGTAAAGGTGTTCTTATCCAGGAAGCACAGCCAGGGCCCCCCGCTTTTGTGGAGGTCGTCATTGATGCCCTTCCATTTTTAAAATGTGAATATTACTTACAGATGAAGTAACCCTCTTAAGAGGCTTTATTTCTCACTGGTAGGCACTGTTGAATGGCTAGTCCTAGAACAGCAGTTAGGTCCAAAAGAACCTTCAGTGACCTTGGGACACCAAGGAGGTAGTGTCAGGGTCAGAAGGAACCTTCCAGACTCCACTGCCCCTCTGCCAGCCCCCCCAGCCCCTACCACCAATCTCCACATTGAGGTGGGTCATTCCCCAGGGTCCTGCCTGGCCCCCCACAGCTGGCATCTCAAAGCTCCGTGTGCCTGCAGCCAGTCCCGCAGTGCTCTAAGTCTGTGCATGGTGGGCTGGAAAGGGATGTTCCCTGGAGAAACTTATATCCTCCCCTCCTCTCTTCTCACACCTCACCTGCCCTGGCCGGGCCAAGCTGCTTTGGGCCCGGAAGGTCCTGCTGTCTCGCACTCTTCCTTTGTTCCTGCTGCCCCTGTCTCTGCCAACTCTCATGCTGCCTGAGTGACTCCTCTCATCTGTCAAGCTTGCCTTGGAGGTCTCAGCATCCCCTCCTTCAGTAAGCTTCCCTGGTCAGCAAGTCTGCACCAACAGCAGTCGTTCCTGCCGGGTTTGTCCAATGGTTAAGAACACAGGCTCGGAGTCAGGCTGCTGGGTTCACCTCCTGGCTGGGGCATCCACCAACTGTATCACCTTCCTGAGCCCCCCTGGGCCTCAGTTTCTCCATCTTGTTTTGAAGGGTGGCTCTGTGGTTCAGTGAGTGAACATGAGTAGAGTGATTAGAACAGGTCCCATTGCTCAGAGCTCAGCAGGCCCACTGTTGCCCTCATGGCGCGTGTGCTTCCTGTTAGTTCACTGGAGTCCAGGCCCAGCCGGGCCTTCTCCACTGTGAATTCCCGGCCCTCAGTACATGTCGGTGGAATGAAGAGTGAGTGAGTGAATGGTGAGTGTCAGTGGAGCACTGAGTAGTCTTGGTGATTTAGAAATGGAAAGACTTTGAATCTCAGGTCGGCTGGGTGCCCTGAGCAGGTTGTTTACTCTCCCTGCACCCCAGTCTCATCTCTGATGGGGGGTGATATTTGCCTCTGCCGCTAGGAAGATGAGAACATGGAATGCTGGGAGGCCGCCTGAGGACTGAAAACCCTGGCGTTCAAGCTCCTCCTTCCGTTCCTTCTCCTCCCTCACCTTCGTTGGGAGGAAGATGAAGCGACCATCCCCAGCATGCCCTTACCAGCCTGAGCCTGCCTTTGAAGCTGACCCAGGCCGAGAAACGGGGGGCCGCTGGGTCCCTGGCTGGGCGCCTGCCTCTCCGCTGCACACAGTGCCCGTGGCAGCAGAGGGCACACGGGTGTCTGTAGCATCGGTGGCCCTGTGGTCCCTCCTCACAGCCGACTGTGCCGTCTTCCAGGCTCTCTTTCTGCAGGCACATTCGGTGATTTACACGAGCCCTGCGGGCACAGGGTCCTGAAACAGCGCCAGCTTTCTGTCTGTCTGTGGCCTTCTTCCAGGAGTTTCTCGGGATAGGAACACTCCGAGTTCTCAGCTCTGTTCTCTTTTCTCTACGCCAGTGAGCAGAGTTTGGGTGGGGGTGGGGGGCGCTTTGAAATCAGAACTGGATTCAGAGTCTAGCTCTGCTGCTTGTTGGCTGTGAACCCTGGAAGAATGAGTGTTCTGAGCCTCAGTTTCCCATCTACCTGGACGGAGAGCTGTGAGAACTGAGCCCGGGGCATGAAGCACGGCTCCTAGTGAGCCCCGGGTCTCGGATTCCCTTCCCTCCCCTAATGTCTGTGCTCAGGGCCGCGGGGTCTTCCTGCTGGACGCTGGCCCCTGGCCTTTGCCTGCAGGGCAGCTCAGCTTCCTCCTGCTGACCACAGCCTGCCCTTCCAGGCTAGCTAATCCTCTCCTGCCTCCTGACAGCTTGAGGGGTTTTGACACGGGCTGCCCGCGCGGTAAGGGTCTTGGTTTTTCGCCTTCCTTTCTCTACTGGGAAAGCCATTGGCATGGAAACAGGCTTGGCTGCCAGGCTTTGCTGTGTCTGCTACCACCTCTCAGTGGCCATATCCTCCCCACTTGACATCACAGTCGGCCCCTGGCTGCCCACCCTGGCCTTGTAGAGCACGGAGATGTCAGGTGGGACTGAACAGCCGTGATAGATGCTGGAGGAACGTGATTCTTCTTTCCTGGCTGTCACGCTCAGAGGGTGGAAGCAGTGAGGGAAGAGAGAGGCAGAGAGAAGAGGGCTTTGGGGTCAGCTTGCCCTGGGCTGGATTCTGATGTCCCCCAGGAACCCTCTGTGACTCCTTCCCAGCTGGGTTGAGCTGTCCTTCCTGTGTGCTCCACAATTCACTCTGTAGCCCTCTTTCCCCCTTGTGGTCATTGTCTGCTCAGTGCCGTGCTTCTGTGGGCTCCTTGAGGCCTGTGACATTGGATTTGCTCTCTGTGTCCAGCGCAGCCCCACCCTGGGCCCGGGTCAGAGGAGACCCCAGGGAGCCGAGGCCCCAGCCAGCACTGAGCGGCTGGGCCCAGAGGAGGCTCTGCAGACCTCGCGTGGGCTGTTTGCCTCTCCCCACCCCATGCCAGCCCACTGGCCAGGCAGCGCTTTGGTGGGCCCAGGGCTCACTCATCTCCAAGCTTGGGTCTGTTGGGCTCATTCTTGTTTCTGCCAACAAGTGGCATGAGCCATGCTCCTAAGGGAATGTCTGGAGGGCATCCCGCCCTGGAACCCCGTGGGAGAAGAGGGACTTGACTGGTACCCTGGGAAATGCCACCGTGGTGCGTCAGTGGGACAAGGAGGAGCCTGGTGTGGCACTCACACTCCTTGCTCACTCCATCCCCCCACCAGCCCTACAGTGGGCACATCGTAGTGACAGATCTTGTAGAGGAGAACACTGAGGCTCCAAGGTTGACTTACTCAAGGTCAAACAGATGTGAAACCCCCTCAGAGTGAGACCCAAACCCTCCTGCTTTCCTGTTCTACTTACAAAGCTTCACTCTTCTTGAATGGACGATGGGGACAGCAGAGCCCCTGTGGAGCTGGCGTTGGGTCCGTCTGCTCTCAGCTCCACCTTCCCTGATAGAACTTAGGAGAGCTGAGAAAATGGCAGGGAGGAAAGGCCAGAGAGATGGGCAATAACCGCCTGATTAGGAGCCTGCCAGCCATCTGGCATGGAGCTCGCATTTTTTTTTTTTTTTTTGTGAGGAAGATCAGCCCTGAGCTAACATCCATGCTAATCCTCCTCTTTTTGCTGAGGAAGACCGGCTCTGAGCTAACATCTATTACCAATCCTCCTCCTTTTTTTTTTCCCCGAAGCCCCAGTAGATAGTTGTATGTCATAGCTGCACATCCTTCTAGTTGCTGTATGTGGGACGCGGCCTCAGCATGGCGGGAGAAGCGGTGCGTTGGTGCACGCCTGGGATCCGAACCTGGGCCGCCAGTAGCGGAGAACGCGCACCCAACCGCCAAGCCACGGGGCCGGCCCGGAGCTCGCTTTCAACGCGACCGCCCGACAAATATTTATACGGCACCAATTACGGCCAAGCCTGAATGCTTACTTTCTTTAATCCTCCCAACAACCGTGTGAAGTAGGTTGTTTTGGTCCCATTTCATCGTGGAGGAACCCGAAGTTCAGACCATGGGTGGTACGTGCCCCCGGGAGTCAAAGCTCTTATAAGGATCCAGACTCTGGGCTGGTTTGTGTGTTCTTCTAGGGTCCAAAAAATACTCATACTAATTTATATAGGAGTCTAGAGTTAAGAATATTATTTCATTCCTTAACATTGTCCTTGGATGATTAATTTTCCATAAAAATATTTTTTATTCAAAGTAATGTAAACACATGATTTAAAAAGCCAACTAGTTGCACGAGGCATGAAATGAAAACCAGCAGTCCTGTCTCCTACCCACACCCCCACCCCCGACATTGAGTGCTGAGCCTTGGAGCCCTTCTGCAGTGCTCAGCTGCTTCTTCAGGTGTGCACCTCGAAAAGCGTGGCTACACTAATGCTAAGCACCGTATACCAGTCTCTCTTGATTTTTCGATGTTAGCCGTCATCTACTGACTTCCGGCCTCTGCCCTCCTGCTACAGTCACAATTTTTGGTTAAATCAACACAGAGTCCTTTTCTTCAGTTTTCTTATGACAAGATGAATATTTTTCACAGCTGAGCCAACTATATGCTATGATTACACTTCCCTTCTTGGTACAATTTTTTGCTTTTTCTAGAGTTAATAATTGCCCTATTTTTTTGTTTGTTTGTTTGTTTTACTGTGTTACTTCTGTGAACCTAAACGAATTTTTATTGAACTCTCCAATGGTACTATGAAACCCCTCTCAATATCACTAAACCCATCAGCTAAGCTATCCATGTTGCTCTTGTTCTTGGAGACCTGTCTCCTGGCACTTTCATGTCCCTACTCCAGTCTAGTCTGTCCGTCCTCCAGGCCTGAAGCTGTCCCGGACCATCCTTCCCATCATCGTGGGCGTGCCCTTTGCCTCTCCTCTGTGCTGGATCCCTGCTCCTGGTTCCTCTGTCTTTCTCTTTATAGGTTTACTCATTCAATTTGCCGAAGCACGTCTTCTAGTGCTTTCCCAAGAAAGAATACATAGGCAAAAATTATTTTGAAATATCACGTCTGAAAAATATCTTTATTCTCTCCTCAAAATTATTGATTATTTGGCTGGATTTAGAAGTTAGAATTCTTTTTCTCTTAGAATTTTGAAGATGTTGCTCCTGTCTTCCAGCTTCCAAAAATTTCTGTCTTTAAAAATATGAGCTTCCAGTGTTCCTATTGAGAAGTCTACTGCCGTGTGAATTCTGAATTCCTGACCCTTTGTAAATAGCCAGCTTTCTTCTCTTGGGGAGCCTTTGGTGTCTTCTCTTCAATCTCCAGTGTTCTGTAATTTCACATAATGTGTCCTGATGTTGTTCTTTTGAAATTCATTTGTACTGGGCCCTTAGTGGGCCATTTCAGTTAAAAAAAAAAAGAAAAAAATTAG